>NC_137816.1:55764645-55859645 GCF_963921795.1 Nannobrachium achirus
AAAAACAAAGTTGTCCTTTAATGATTGTATGATGTTTGGATAACACGTGGCTGTCCGTGTGTCAGGATTAAGGGCGGGGGACAGGCATGGGGAGCCAACCAGGATGGAGTGGTCAACGCCCAGCCAGGGGCCCGTGTTGTGGACGAGCGCGAACAGATGGCCATCAGCGGGGGCTTCATCCGCAGGTAAGAGCGTGTGGAAGGGAGTTTGTGGGCCAGTGTGCGTAGATATACAGTACAGTAGGTATATGCGTGTGGCATGTGTGTGTTAATTTTTTACAACAAATTTTTATTCAGTTTATTACATTTTAAACGTGTAAATCTATTTTGGCGGGCCTTGATTGCGGCTTGCGCCTGATTTCACCCTTGGTTGCATGCTGAAAGTAGCCGATCTACAAGCTCACAAGAGCAACACCAGAGTGCAACCAAAAGTAAAATGACTTGCCTTTTAGTTCTACTGGATCTCTTCTCCACTATAGTCCCTCCCCAACAATTTAGTCTAGTTTTTATTTGTTGACGAAATGGACAACACATTTTGTCCTAGTTTTAGTCATCATAGCTTAGTTTTTATTTAGTTATTGTTCAGTTTTCGTCAGTGAAAAAAGGTAGTCGACCAACATTTTTCGTCATAGTTTTAGTCGGTGAAATTAAATCTTAAGCTGACTTGAGCCATTCATGGCGTCGTGAAGTCCGCCTCAGCGCCATTCAAGTTCTATCCTGACAGAATGGTAACTCATATCCTGCTACTTTTAATGTTTTAATGTGAAGTACTATGGTTGTACGTTGTCAATTTTATTTTTTATCTTCATTTATGATTGTTTGTAATGATGCATTTTTGACCTGTGAAGCACTTTGGTACAAGGAGAGTTGTTTTTAAATGTGTTAAACAAAAATTTGATTTGATACCCCATAGTCAACCTGAGCCATTTCAGTTCCTTCCTTCCAGTCAAACCCAAGAAGTCACCCGTTTTCCATCTTGGAGAATGCATGTATTCTGGGGGGAACGTTCACCAAAAAATAGCAGATCTACAAGCTGTTTTCAACAAAGAGATTTGGTGTAGAGAGGAGGGAAAAAGAGTGGACTACCAACGTACAGAGCCGACTATTATTGCGACTGTGATCGTTATTTAGTATGAAAACTTGCAGCTCATGTCCGTCCATGTATGTCTGTCTGTCTGTCTGTCTGTCTGTCTGTCTGTCTGTCTGTCTGTCTGTCTGTCTGTCTGTCTGTCTATCTGTCACACCTCATGCTCCTATGATGACGTCTGACATCATAGATGTCAGACATCATAGACCACATGAGACTGACACAATATGTCCATATATGGGCATCTGACATCTAATGGGCATACACGGCATTGGTATTGGTGTGGCTGCATCATTTGGGAATGCCCATATATGGACAATGGACATATTTTGTCAGTCTCATGTGGTCTATGGGTAATGCCCATATATGGACATATTGTGTTAGTCTCATGTGGTCTATGACGTCTGACATCATAGATGTCTGACGTCATCTCCATATTTGGGAAAATATGGCCACATTCTGGCCACATTTTGGCCAACTTAAACAACCAAACAGGTCCACCCTGTGCCCTTTAGGGCGAGTTCACTTCTCACCATTAGGGTGTCTTACTGGTTAGTTTACTAAGTACGGAGGGTCTAGGTGGCTAACTTCATCTTCTCCTGTGTCGTTGCCAGGGTAACAGACGATGCGCGGGAGACAGAAATGGATGACAACCTGGAGCAGGTGGGCGGGATCATCGGGAACCTGCGTCACATGGCTCTGGACATGGGTCAGGAGATAGACACCCAGAACCGCCAGATCGACAGGATCATGGAGAAGGTACGTAGGACAAGGGCACCCCTCCGGGATATTAAAGAAGGGAGGTAGTGTGCCTTCAGTGTCCTGAAGCCGAACTAGTCCGGGATATATACAGTATATCACTTTATATTATTAATCGTTACTGTACCGTCGCTGGATTCTGTAGGTGAAGCCCCGACCCGCGGATCACTTCCATTCGGCGATCACGTGCACACACAGCAAAAGTCCCTTTATCTCTTTAAAAGTCCCTTTATCTCCAAATAACGTCAGGAATCAAGCTTAACCGCATCTTTTCATGGCCCAAAACTCACTACTTTGTTAGCTTAATGCTAATAATGGCTGCTGCTGTCTGTTGCTTCACAAAATCCGAGTATCCGTCGAAACGTGTGAGCGAAAACATCCAAAACACAAGTCCACAGAGAGGCTGCTGCATTTACAATGTTACTGCACAATACGTTTGGGTCAGGCGCCATCTAGTGGCACAAAATGAGTTTTAATACAAGATCAGGGAGAAGGTACAGAGGAGGGCTCCCCCTAGGGGCAACACATTTCACAAGTTAAAGATTCTTCATATTTATTGTGAAACGAGGAAAAAGAAATGGAAAGAAATATGGCGTGTAAATGATTGCACACAAACTGCCTTGTCCATGATACCAAAGGGTGAAAGTCCATCTCAGGTCTGCGGTCTGAGGTTGTGGAACAGAAGGGGCGATATAGGAAGCATTTGGGGAGGGGGGTATGCAGGGGTGAGGAGGTAAACAGATGGCTGTGTACCAGACAGGCGCACTGTGACAGGACAACAGGAGATAGGTCATGGCATTATTTCCTCCCACGGTGGGTACAGGGGAAGGCTTGGTATTAATTAAGCTGTGTGCTATAGGGCACTGGTTCCGAAGCATTGGGTCGGGACCCATTTGTGGGTTTGCGTCACATTTTTATGGGTCCCTTAATTTTTTTGTTTACTACATTTTGTTTTTGATTATTATTGAAAACATTTTCAAAAGATATTTCCCAAAAAAGTAAATTTAAAAACAAATTCATTATTTCTTCTGTAATTTCATGAAGAAATCAAAGAGAAATCTAAGAAATTCCTACGAATGGCCACTAACTAAAACTAATGTTTAAGAAGTAGTGAAAATAGTTTGGTTCCGGCCCAAACGTCGAATCTTTCTTTTGGGTCTCGAGCTAAAAGGTTCGGGAACCACTGTTCTATAGCAGTGGTTCTCAACCTGTGGGTCAGGACCCCTAGGGGGGGTCCCCAGATGATTAACTTAATGTGCAACATTGTTTTCTCTCTCAACAGTAAACAAACCTATCTGCACATTTCTAAAGTGACAGTTTAAATTAAACATTGGCAAAATTGTCAAATGTTAGAGGCATAAATTGTGAAAATAGCTGCACTGCGAGGCATTGTGAGCATGTAGATGTGCTGATTTCACAATAGAACCGTGTTATACAAAATGTAATGCCTCAACTCTTAGTTCTTGTCAGGGTGGGGGGATCCCCAGTTACAAATATGATTATTTTGGGGGTCGCGGCCTGAAAAGGTTGAGAACCACTGCTCTATAGCATGATGCCAACCTCTCTTATTTTCTCCTCCTTCAAATAAAACCTTTCCTTCCGTCCGTCCCTCTCCTTCCAGGCTGATTCCAACAAGACCAGGATTGACGAGGCCAACCAACGCGCCACAAAGATGCTGGGCAGTGGCTAGACTGGTCCAGTACGAGAAGAAGAAGTGCTTTCATCCCCCATTTCCCAAACAAACCCCATTTCTCCCCCAACAATACCCCTCCACCCACCCCTCCACCAACCTGCACCCAGCGCTCTTCACCCTTGCTTGACATCGGGTGACGCTTTTAATCGTGGTAATGTAACTCCATAGAGGTTTATGCGAACACATGCACACATATCAGAACCTTATCCTCTGCCCTCCTCCTCATCATCATCCCCCTCCCCGTCCAGTCCCGTCCTGATGTCAACGTCGTTCAGTGTCGTCTGTCTTTTGGGCTTTTATTAAGGAAAAAAATAAATAAAACGATGATGATATAGTCCTGTTAAACCACGTTCCAACCACATTCTGATGTATCGACCAAACCCCCCCCCCCCTCCTCCTACCCAAAAGCTGCCCTTCTCTTTCTGAGGTTGTATATATACTGTAGTGCTTCTGTGATGGCTTTTAGTTGACCCCTTCTCTCTCTCTCTCTTCTCTTCAACACGTCTCTCCATCTCTCCATCTGTCTTATCCACGTTATCTCTTCTCTCTCTTCTTCTTCTTCTTCTTCTCACTCTCTCTCTCGCTCTCTCTCTCTATCTCTCTCTCTCTCTGTCTGTTATGTATTTTTTAAGTTTATGTGTAATATAAAGATATCTTGTTTCAAAAGACTTCAACTAAAGATGCAGGAACTGCTTTTCAGCGTGTTATCATCCCCTCCCCCCCCCCCTCCCCCCCTTCCCCTCTGTTGGTTTTTCCCCCCACTGTTGTCCATGTAGAACACACTGAGTATGTATCAATCTATCTATCTATATCTTAACTATCAGCATAGATGTTGTGATGCTAACTGAATAACACCACATATTCACTAATATGATTATAGCTCTCACACCTTCTGACTTAAAGCTCTTTTCCCAATGTCACTGTAACTATGAAAAGCCCTGTTATGCTTAGTTAAATATGATAAGTAATCACAACCCTAACCGTTTAGATGGATATAATATCATTTAAATACAGTATATATATTGCCAAGCGTGTTCAGTTGCCCCAACAAACCAACCTTTGTTCTTCTTTCTGGGGTGGCAATGCACTGTATTAGAGCAGTGGTTCTCAAACTTTCAAATTTGAAGGTTAACTTTGTCAGTGTACAAATGGAACCATATGCACCCGATAGGGTCCATTTGGTTCCATTTGTACACTGACAAAGTTACAGACTTGTAAGGGTCAATTTAGACCCCCATAAAGGAACCTAGAGAGTCCCTGAAATCCACTTTGGGAACCACTGTCTCAGAGGAAGCAAAAACGACACTATATTTGAGCCATTTTGACGGAGATCGTGTTACTGTAAAACCAGTGTTTTCAACAAGTCTGTGAACGAGACAGTATTTATGTTATGGGATTGTGCAACTATATTATTCAGTGTTCTTTAATCCTCAGGGAACCAGAACTGATAATCTTACAGAAAGGAGGTTGAACTTAAAAAAATGGATGTATTGTTTGTTTTCTTTGCAATACATACAAAACATTATGTACTGTAAATTATGATATGATTGTTGCATGTTGTGCAGAAAAGTGGGACTTGGGTGTTTGGATTTGCAGTTATTGAGTGCAATATGTAGTCGAAGTAAATAATATTGGAGGATATTATATATATATATATATATAATTACTTAACAGAGTGAAAAGGGACAGGGCTTTAGTTGAGTGTGAGATTCAAGAGCACGAACCCAACCAGTGAAGCTGTGCAGTTAGGTCACACAGACATTGGCAGGACTACATTACCACCGATTCAAATCCTGGCAGTTATAAAAGCTGTGCATTTAAGTGTGTTATGCATGTCCAATGGCTGCTCGATATTACTGAATAATTAATTTTTAGCTTGACGAAAATGTCTTAACATGGCAACCGCATGCTCCGACCGTATCTAGACCACACAAAAAGGAGAGACCCATGTTTCCCCGCGACTTTTTTGCAATAGTGCCACTCTTTTTTTGTTTTGTTTCACGAATATATACCTTTCCAGACTGTGACCATCATTGTAAAATAATATTATGGGAAATGCCAATAATTAAAAAAAAATGTCATAACTGTAGAACCAAAACTGTCTTGTCTCTTCTGTTGTGGTTTGATTGATTGATTGATTGATTGAAGAATGTATTAGAAGTTTGCTCAGGAAAAGGTACAGTTTCATGACAGTACAAATCTTTGAATATATGTGTTTTTTAAGTGAACATTTGTAACAAAAATTGCTTCCGGGGGGTCCCTGGAACTAAATATTTTGACATATCATTTTGGGGGTCCTTCACATGAATACGTTTGAGCACCACTGACATGGAAACATAGGTTTTTCAAAAAACCTTAGAAGGATTTGAAATATTCAACGACTTGCACACATTTTCAAGATTTTTCAAAATAGCAGATCTACAAGCTCGCAGCGCGGCACTCGGTGCCGCGCTGTGAGCTTGTATATCTGCTATTTTGCAATAGTTAAAGCAAATAGTTAAAGCGACACCCCTGGCGTTATCATTATCATTCCTCCCTTCAAAGAAAGCACTCCAGGTCCAGCAGTCAGATATCAACATTTTTCTTCTTATCTTAAGCCTAGTTTA
The DNA here is from genome assembly GCF_963921795.1 of Nannobrachium achirus. NCBI lineage: Eukaryota > Metazoa > Chordata > Actinopteri > Myctophiformes > Myctophidae > Nannobrachium > Nannobrachium achirus. The sequence continues at coordinate 55,770,790 of NC_137816.1, forward strand.
TATTCTGTCTCGCTGTGCTGCCTGCCGGAAAATGAAGTGAGCGATGCAAGTATAAATTATAGTCTTCAGCTTGGTTTAATGGACTGCTATGAAGGTTAGATGAGGTAACGTCTGCGGCGCTTTCCATCCAATCTTACATCTTCACAGGAAATGCGATAATAAATAATGTCATAATATAGAGATGTATTTATATATATATATATGAATCTATAAAGACAGAATCTGTCAGCACCACTTGTTGGTAGGAAAGAAAGAAAGAGAGATTTTTAAATTGTGATATTATCAAACGCCAAAAGTTTGCCGCACTACTCCTCCCACAGTTTTGGTGGGCATACACTCGAGTCATTATGTCAAATCAACCGGCTTGCATTTTGCTAAGAGATGCGTTGTTCTTGAGATCATTTATTAGTGAATGTTCCCCATTGACTTGAATGGGAAAATGGGAAAATTGCAATTTCCCTGAATTGCATCTTTCTAGTTTCTTTAGCACCCGTGTTGATTTTGAACACATCACATTTTTAATAAAACGTTTTAGTCGACAAAATCTACAGTTGATTTTGTCAACTCGGTTGGTATATAGATGTATGCATCTACAACAGGGGTGTCCAAACTTTGGACAAATAATTCCATTACTCCATTACTACTTTACCAAATGTAAACAGACATGCAAGGTAAAAAAAAATACAGGCCGTTTTTAGACCAATTTAGGAATGAAGGCCGCATTTTGGACACCCCTGATCTATAACAACCCAACCCCCCCCACTCCCACCCCACAAGTATCTCTGCAGCGTGCAGGGCCAACATAGTGGCTGCACTGACAGAAAGAGGAAGTGCAATGAATTAGTCAGGTGAGCTTAAGTACACCGCCAATTTGGTAGCTACTTGACACGTCACATCACACACACACGCACACGCACACGCACACACACACACACACACACACACACACACACACACACACACACACACACACACACACACACACACACACAAACCTAACCCCTAACCCTAAACCTAACCCTAACCGTTGTGGGGACCTACTATTTTGTCCCCACACTGTCAGAGGTCCCCTGCAGGTGACTGTGTGAACATGCGTTTAGTCCCCATATAGCTAGACAAAACTCACACACACACACAGTACAAACAGTACACACAGTACATCACCCCACATAATGCTGCACTTGCATGCGTGTAAACCTCTCAAGTGTATCTGGTTGAACTAGCTCGCAGCTATGCATCATTTTATTTTTCCTTCTTTGCATGCAGCAGCTGAGGGTTTCTCCTCTCTCGATGAAGAAAATGAGGGTAGAGAGAGATGGGGAGAGAGAGAGAGAGAGAGAGAGAGAGAAAGAAAGAGTGGGAGGCGGGACTAGCCTCACATTAGACTAATGGACATCTATTGCAGTGCCCATGGCTTAGTGTGGATTACTATACAGCCACGTCACTAAGAACATGGACTCACACATGCGCACACACACACATGCACGTATGCACGCACGTTCACGCGCACACACACAGGCTTGTGTAAACAGCAGACATGAAAGGGTAATCCTCTGAACCTGAACCAAGTCATGTTAAGGCATAAGGCATAAGACCTGGATCATAATAGAGCCCTATAGGGCCCTATTATGATCCAGGTCTTATGCCTTATGCCTTAACTTCTTTGCCTTTTTTTACTATTTTGTTTTTGTTTTTTAAATATTTCAAATAGCTGATCTGCAAGTTCACAACGTGCAGATGTAGATCAGCATTTGAAGTATTTAAAAATGTTTTTCAAAATAGTGAAAAAAAGGTAAAGAAGTTAAGGCATAAGACCTGGATCATAATAGTAGGTGTTTTCACATGAAGGATAGTCTCGCGTATAGCCAGACAACTATTCTATCTCCGAATGCTAGTATAGAGTCTGGAACTACACCTCCTGAACGGCGAGTAATGGAAGCTGGCATTTCCGTTCATGAAAATATATTTGAAAATGTAATTTCTGCTAAGCAGCAAGCTAAATATGTTTAGATGATTTTATATATATTAGGATACATTTGCGCAATGTTAAAAACGAAACGGAAGTGGGGAGGAGGCTTCACTTCCGCTATAACCAGATACTCATCGTTCTTCTTACGTTACCCCAGACTGTATGACCGGAGCATTTCCAAATCGCGGTCAACAGTTTTATTTCATAGGCTGAGGTTTATTCACCATTGCGAAGTCTCCTAGCCCTAGCGAAGGAGCGGCTGGGTCGTGACAGGGACAGGTCGTGTCTGACTGTCTGTCTAGTGCCTATGAGTGAGGGCGGGTGGAAGTGGGCGTGGCTTTTACAAAATTGTATAAGATGCTGGCACCCTGTAGACAATATGCCTTCCGGTGTGTTCCAAGATTTCTAGCGGAAGTGCTGCGTTTAACGGACGTTACGTCATGCGATGCGGGTCTGTTTACATTCCCCTGCGAAAAAACTAAAATAGATTGTAGCTCTTAACTCGCTCTTAATAGGTGTAACATTGCTTGAATCTATGTTTTTGTTTGTATATTGTTTATTGCGAGCGCAACCGACGGAGCAGGAGAGGTAGACCAGAGTTTTTCGTGCAGGGAATACGTTTGCAGGTACACCGCACTGTGAAAGAAATACAGCTTCAGGTGAAATTCTCACGGCGGAAGTTGAACGCCTTCTGCCTTCTATTGTCACCAGGCTTTTCTCTTCGGAGATGAGTAAGCCTGGCTACGCGAGGCTAAGATGCTGGTGGGCAGGCAGTAGGGAGTGGTCATTATGGACAGAGGCAGGATAGGCCCAAAGCAAAGTACCTCGTCCCCTCCCTTCATAAAACAGTATATCTGCTTCCTGAGTTTCTTACTCAATAGTTCCCCTAGAGGTAGGGAAAATCACATTGACATTTCACCCCTGTTATGGCTATACTTAAAGTTTTAAGCAATATATTTTATAATTATAAAATGTTCACCCCAGTAATTTGTGTGTTTTTAGCAAGATAAGCTGAAAACTAATCTCTCAAGTCAGATTCAGGTATAACAGCAGAATGTGTCAGCACCATGAATTTAAACATGTAGTGCTGTTGTTAGCAGGAATAAGTAGGTCAGAGGTCAGAGAGGCAATATTGTCGGTATCAGACAGGTAACAGTTGCGGGAGTCTATAGCCGTTTCACAATGCGATGCTAGACCCCTGGGAGATGGATTTCTGAGGTGCACTGTGACTGACGCACGCATGCACACACGCACGCACAGGATCTGCAGGTTTTTATAGTAAGTGTGACCTACGATCGCAACAATTAAGTGTAACACATACGATCAGTAAGCATGTTCTAAAATTACATTTTATTCTGTATGCATAATGAATACAACATTCAGATGATTAGATCAACGATCTTTAGTGCACTATCACGTGACCTCAAGTAACCAACTCTCAAACTAGAAAGAATACAAAAACAAATATGTACAACAGCAACTTCTTAAAATGTGCTTCAACAAGTAAAGAATAGGGAAAAATCATGTCAAAAGAATATTCTTCCACACGTTGCTATACATTTTCGGGTCAATGAATCCGCCTGCTGTATATGTGTATTCATTTTCATTGATTATTGTTCAGTGAGATTGATGGATCTATTTGTTAATGGTTCATGTTCATATCTCTTATCAATAAACATTGTTGTCATCTGACCTGACGGAGATACTCTATGTGCATGCATGGGTCACCTCTCCACCCTCCACCTGCTGGCTAACTGTGAACCGTGAGCTTGCAGTTTCTGTTTGACACTGACCTTTCCTCGGGGAAGTACAGGGGCGTCACAGGGGGGGGGGGGGGGGGGGGTGGACTGAGTTACTAGGGCCCAAGGTGGAGGGAGGTGCCTTAATTAACATTTGTAACTCAAATTTTGCTTCTGGGGGGTCCCTGGAACTAAATATTTTGAGATGGGGTTCATGGCCAAATACATATCATTTTGGGGGTCCTTCACATGAAAAAGTTTGAGCACCACAGAAACAACATAGAAGGATTTGAAATATTCAAAGACTTGCAAAACTTTTCACGATTTTTCAAAAATAGCAGATCTACATCAAGCCAACAGCGCTGTGAGCATGTACTGTATATCTGCTATTTCTCAATAGTCAAAGCACAAATTAATGCGTAATAATGCGTTCCCAGACTAAATGGGTTAAAGCCCCTCCCGTTATGAAGAACATTCATGGGGGGCCCACAGTGCATTCTTGTACCCAGGGCCCAGAATTTGGTGTGACACCCCCCCCCCCCCCCCCCCATCTGACACCAAGGCCATGCTAATATGACTGTCTGGATAACAACCTTGCTCTGTGCAATGGAGCACTCTCTGCCTGCTTTATCAACTGTCTGGAGCCCACCAACAAAACGAGGATTGTTTTTGGGAAAGCTTGTGTCTTGCAGAGGCAAGGCCTCAATGGAAAAATACCAAGAACTATTTGCCACTGACCCCACGTGTGTTTGATTGACATAATCTTGTCATATTCAGTTAGATCAATACCTATGAACTGGCCCCACGCTTAACTGTCATCCACTGACTGATCATTCATATACTGTACCATGTCAACAGGGCCAGATTATCCATTGGCCATGTCGGGCATGTGTCCAGGGGCACATGGCAGTCAGGGGCACAAATTATATGATTGAGGAAAAAGTTTAATTGGAAATTCGCCTTCTTTGACCCGTTGAAGCACCCAATCACAGCGCCCGGGGGGACGGTAGGTTTAGGGAAACTGGTTTGGGATTCGCTTAGATGTCTTTCTCAACCAATGAGTCAGTGACTGAACGTCTTTTAGAGGAAGCATGCTATAAACAAACTTAAGGACACCAGTGTATCTAAATACCCAATTAAACAGTTGTTTCACTGCGGTGCTTTTACCACCTTGGGTTAACTACAGACATCCGTGTGGATGCCTTTTACATTTACGATACCTATCCCAGCAAGCACGGTCAGGACCTGGACCAATCAGTGACGTCTCTATTAGTCCAGTCAATCTGAGGTTTGACCCAAAATAAATTGCAATAGTAATGGTTCAAGGTTTTTTATGATCCTTAGGGTCATCCAAAACACATGTTAAAAATCTTCCAAAATATTCTTGTGGATCAAGGTAAATTCAGGGGGTTCAAGTTTGGGTCCCTTCACTTACTATAAAGGGGGAAAAAGACCTAAGAAAAACGTCTTAAGTAGCATGTGAGGGGTCTAACTATGGGGTTTTCATGATTCTGAATCCATTGCAAGCATATGTTTTGCACGAAAAACATTCCTCGGGCTAAAAATGGACCCCACAAAATTGTGAAAAGTGATGACTCATCACTAAACCATCACTATACCTATTTTGGAAGATTTTTAACATGTGTTTTCGACCCTAAGGATCATAAAAAACCCTGAATGATTACTATTGCAATTTCTTTTGGGTCATGCCCCTTTTTAGCTTAGATTGACTGGCCTATTGGGGCCAGATCAAGTCAAACCATGACTAGTCGGATCTGGCCTAGAATATCACCTGATTTCAACCAACATAAATTAAGCCCTCGAAAAAAGACGTCCTGGATTAATCAGAGAAGGTCCGATCGAGGCCAGATCAATATTATAACTAGTCAGATATGTTCCAGAATGTCCCAGAATATAACCTTACACGCTCATATTTCAACTAACATTACAGACAATAACAATAATCCTCTAGTCCATATGATGTCCTGGTATTGATGTCAAGATCATCCCATATGGGCTGTGATCTGGCCTAGTTCTGAACGACACCGGAGTCACCGGAGGATGTTATCATAACGTCATCGTGACGTCATTTGGCTTGCAGGGTACCGTACTAACGTTTTCAGCACAGTTCAACGAGGCTGGATGACACATTGTTGTGTGTAGGGATGGGTATCGTTCACCTTTGAATCGATACAATACCTTTTTCGATACCTGGGAATCGATACGATACCCTTTTCAATACCATTTTCGATACTTTTTATTTAAGTTTAACTGCTCTACCGCAGAGAGGTGATGATGATGATCACACGGTGTGGCGGAGCGGAGAGTATAGACGTTGGATAATCATCATAATAATAAACATTATAGGCTATTGTCGGCTATTTTCACAGTAGGCTAATGAGTGTAGCCTACTAAAACAGTCATTAAAATCTCAGTAGCTCAAATGTTACAGATGCGACCGCCGACCGGCCAGGGGTGCGTTCCAGAGTATCGAAACGAGGTATCGTTCGTTTTTACGTGAACCGATACCCGATAGTATCGACGTCATGCAATCGATACCATTAAAAGTATCGCAGACGATACCCATCCCTAGTTGTGTGTGCCCACATGTCGGTAAAGGAATATAAATGATATAGGGACATCTGACCACCTCCATATAAAATTGCATATTTTGGCGCAACGTAGGCCTAAGACATGGCTTAGTTTATTTAACTGTGCACTGTGGAGCTAGCCAGTCTTTTTTCTCCTTTGTGTGTGTGTGCATAGGCGCTGAGTTTTGTCCACGCCACCGGGGGCAGAAACCATATCGAGCCACGCCTCCCCCCTCCCCCTGTTGCAAAAAAGGGCTTTTTTCCACTGGATACTTTATTTACAGTTTGTCAATAGTAGGCCTACAGCGGTACAATTTTACAATGAATGTTCAGCATGTTTCAACATTTAAGTTTAAGCACCATATTATCAAAGTAATTGCATTGAAGAAGACATTTATTGATGATCTCACAAAAGATAAGATACTACGAGCACAAGCAGAACGTTTATACTTTTTCCGCTCGTGCAGGTGGCTGTGCTGGCGGCCTCAGCTGGTTCACAGTCACTGCTGTTGCTCGTGCTCGCTGCTGCTGGCGCTGGGGTCTTGCTGGGCCTGGGAGTGAAGAAATGTAGCTTCTTTGCCGGCAGCCCGCCGGCAGGTCTTGGTTCTAACACTGGCGGCACCAGCAGGGTCTTCTTGCTGCTGTCCTTTGCCACCTCTGCAGGTCCTGGAGTCTGGCTGGCCGGAGTAGCGAAAAGCAGAGTCTTCTGGGTCAGGGTGCATCTCTTCTTGGCTGGAGGTAGTTTCATCCTTGCTGTACAATAATGAGTGAAAGCAATCTACTGTATGCAGTCTTTTATTCTCCTCCTGCCAGATGAAGACAATAGAAGTCGTTCTTTTTCTTAGATTAGGCTACTATTTCTATGCATTTGATGTATTACCTTGCTTATTGTAAATTGCTCTGGATTAAGAGCGTCTGATTAAATGCCTAAAGTGTAAATTGTGAGAGTGTCGGGGTTGCCATGTATGCTTATTATAATCAACTTTGGGCTTGTCTTTCTGGTGGTTGTGTTTTTTCTCTTTTTTTTCTGAAATGTGTTGAATTGTACTGTAACCATTAATGTCATGCAAATCTATGGTGGGGGGTGGAGGGGTCACTTCAATTTGAGGTCACCCTGGGCACCACGCAGGGTTAATCTGGCCCTGCATGTCGATGTAATATTTGGTGAGAGGGACAGCATTTGTCTTTATGTACTGTTTATCTTGTCTGCTGTCTCTCAACATAGTAAATGACAAATATACTCTGATCATTCTCCTGTCTTATTTTCAGTGTGGACTAATTTTGTCTTTGGGAATGAGACTCGAGTCGTTGTTGTTGTTTAAAATATATATCTATTCGAGATTACATCTGACAAGCATGTATTTATGCATGTTTGCCAGAAGTATGTTATTAAGATCATAAAGATGCCAGAGTAAAACTAAAAAGAAAGAACAGGTTAAAGGACTTAAAGTAAATGCAAATAATCAATGAGATTCAATTATTTTAAAACAGCACAAAAATAACTAATTCAAATACTTAATTCTTCCTCTTCCTCAGTGAACTTGAGCCCTGTTGTGTACTTGGGCCGAACCACCATCTGGTAGATGTGCTGTTTGGAGTCACATGGGTAAACTGTGGTAGCTGGGATGAGGGCCATGTCGTTGTTGCTGACCCGCTTGAAATCCTGGACATGGAACACATACTTTCCTGCACAACTTAGCACAACCTTGTTTTCGTACACAATGCTTTTTTGAAATTCCGCGGGCAAATCACCGTTGTTTCGTTGTGGTGATAGCCTTGCTGCCGGGCAGGTGATATTGTTTTTGCATTCATGACTTTTAGTGTACAACTGTGCGGACCAGCTCATGTCTCTGAAGAGGGTGAAATAGGCACTGGTGTGGACAGGTGTACTGAAAGAGTCTGTGAGGCTGGTGTATTGGTTATGCTTTCGATAGAAGTACCCGTGTTTTCTATGATGCTGGACTTCCTTGTCATCGAACTGAAAGCTCCATGGTTTGTCGGTGTAGATTCGGGGAGTGTAAGGTCTCCACTGGAGTACAAGCTCACCAAATAGTTGACCTATACGCAGGGCACTGAACTGAAAACCAAGCAACTTCCCAGCCTGGTAGCGAGGGTTTTGAAGTCTGTACAGGTCTTCAGCTGAGATCATAGGGAAACGGATGAGTTCCAAAAGGCCAAACTGATCCCCAGAGATAGGTGCACTCACGTGCGCGGCCTCCCAGCTCTCCAGCCCCTGAAGAACATAGGACTCACTGGGAACCACCAGGTCAGAGCGGGATAGCAGAGCCTTGACGGTCCCCAGGGGAACGCTGGTCCAGGTTGGGGAACGGACGAGTGCCTCAAAGTTCCAAGCCAAGTAGCGGAGACAGATCTTCTGCATGGCCTTGTCGCCTGTGTGGACTGAGTATTCATACAGAGAGATCTGTGTCTGGAAGGTGGGGTCTTGAGGAAGAACATAGACGAAAAGTTTCCTTGACTCCTCCTGAAGCCGGTTCAGTCTCCAGTCGGATGCCATCTTGTGAATGCACTGGGCTGAAGATGTGGTGATACCAATCTCTCGTGTGTACAGGTACCTGGAACATACAGTATACAGGACAATCAACTATCCAGGGAGGCGCAGATAATGTTAGAGAGGCAGGGACTGACATTTCTAAAAAGGGCCTTTTGGTAGAAATATCGAAAATGGAGGTCTGCAATTTTCGGTGCGTGATACCACTCTGAACTAAGCATGATCAAGTCAATACTGGAGATGTGGTGTAACGGCATGGATTTCTACATAGAGAGGGCAATTCTTTCAACATAAGATGCTGCATTCAAATTCAGAAGAGTTTGGACAAGACAATTCTCTTGAATGCTGATATCACCTATCCAACCTAAACAGCGGTTCCTGTTACTGTACTGTTAGCCTCGGAAACCCAGACATTTTATTTTGGCGATAGGAAGAAAAATACTGTACTGTGTACATGGTTTATATAAGTCAGCCCACACACACCAAAATCCGAGGCAATATTCCTTTTACCTGACAAAGGTGCTGACATACTGACGACAGTCACAACTGACGTCAATGCGGAGGCTGCTGAGGTTTATCAGTGAGACGTTGAGGAAAGAGGCCTCTGGGTCCAGGGTGAGAATCAGCTTATGGGCGCAAATGGTCTCCAGGGTGCCGTTGTTGCCATCTTCCACAGTAATGTTAAAGTCACAGTCACGTCCACTGTCAAACAGCGCCCCCAGGAGGTCAGATATCTCGTTGCTGTGCTCCACTTCATATTTACGTCTCACATTCTGGACATCTGCCTCTGAACGTATTATTAATGGAATACTGAGTTTACAAACATAAAAAGGACATTATACCAAAAACACAATAAAACTCTTAATTAAAATGTATTGTACAAAGCAGCATAAATTGTCTTATAGGTTAATTATGGCAGAAGTATTATTTTTGGCTGAATTAGAAATTCCATGTTGAAGGTGGTTGAAAGAATGAATGTAAGTGCAGGTATTTTCATTGACATTTTAGAACATTAGTTACATTTACATGTGAGATAATACACGTTCAACATATTTTGGGGGAAATATGTCTTTGATAACCAGGCATTGTACTATACTTTACAAGAGATGCCTGATGAAGGCCAGAGTGACCAAAACGTTCAATAAAGGTTTAGTAAGTGAAGACAGTTGATCTCCCCCTTTCTTCTCATTAAGAGATACAAAATAAAACGTTGTAGAAATCCAGTGACATGACTGACCTTGCATACAGATCACACCAGCGTCCTCTTCGTGTTTACAATCAGAGACCCCCCAGCCCCTGAAACCACATCTGGAGAGCTCATCCTCCGTCCCAGTGCAGGTTAAATCATCCATCCAAATGTGACCAGAACCTGAGCCAGGGAACGTTATCCAATTAGCATCATTTGAACTGGAATCAACAAGCCATACACTATTTACCATTTAGCATTGTGATATACTCTGTTTTGGCACTTGGTATACTTTGTTACAGTATATTCCCTCTTTGCCCTTTTCTTTGTTGTCATTATTGTTATTATACATACTGCTGCATTGCCTCAAGGAAGTCAAAACAAATTAAGTTTTACTCTTATGTACCTGTACACAAGAAGTAGCTAACAACAAAGTCCATCTTGAACCTTGAACCTTGTGGCTGCTGTTTTTTATGACACCTTCTTGTCGTTTGCACGACTGACAAGCATTATTGCGAAAGGAAAACGATAATGAATGCACCTTGACCGTACACTCCTCCAGCAACCGCAGCCTTGGCATCAGCGAAGTTGAGATAGCGACACACCACTTTTGCTTCAGCCATGTCCCAGCCATCGTCGCACACCGTTCCCCACTGGCCATTGTAATAGACCTCCACACGTCCCTCGTTAGAGGACGGTCCCCCAACCAGCCTCACGTGTCCATTCTGAAACCCTGCAAGCACAACCAGAGAGTCAATTTCTGTTTGCCAAAAACATATGGACATACATAGTTACAATACACACAAAGCCAGATGTAGGAGCGCTTAGCACCGCTCAAAGAACTATAATCTGAAAAGAAATAGGTCTGCAACAAACACCAAACTTAAAACAATAAACAATATAGGCCTACATCTATTCAAAAATCATCTACATAATTCTGCCTGAATTAAAATATTTGTCTTGCAGTGGTCTAAAGGCAGGGTAACAGGAATGGTGGTCAAACAGATTGCTACATCATTATCATTATGATGTTTTCAAACAAGCCTGAAGTAACTGATTTCATTAATAAAACAAAGAAAAGAAGAAAAGATTAATCCCTGGTTTGACTGTGGGCCTTTAGCCTTGTCTGCTGCTTGATTATTGTGAAGATAATCACACAGCATTTCCCTTGGATTGTTCATGTGAATGTGTTCATGTGGCCACATGCAGCTTATTCAGGGCTCTCAGCTGTCAGTCCCACCCACCAAGACCGATGTTGACCAAGAGAAGGACATAGGATACGAAGAAACACTCTCTCAACATTTTTCATGTGCTGCAGAGGATAAGTCTGGAAAACAAGTGGAAGACATCTGTAAAATCTTACAAATGGAAAATGTGTTTGTTGTATGCAAAAGTTGCTAAAAATGATCACCTACACAAATGCACACACACACACACACACACACACACACACACACACACACACACACACACACACACACACACACACACACACACACACACACACACACACACAAAGAAGTGAAGGACCATATTGTTGCAACAAAGGAGGAAGTAAGCTACACTCCCAAATGACTCATGGCAGATTCAACTGTATAACCCCAACCATAACCACACTCAACCCATTTACTAGCACAGTAATGTACATGAGTTACACAGCCAGTCACAGCCAGTAGTCCTCTCTGAGGACTAATGCATGTCGGAACAATAACGCTATACGCACCCAGGAAACCCATAAGCTCTGGGAAATGAAACCCATGCGGTCTGAGTACACACAAACGCTAACTCTTGCAGCTTTAGGAATGTTCAGCCAGGTAACTACCGGTACATGAACACAAGAACTGAACTGCACACAAGTTCTACAGACTCACTCTAAAAAGAACACTAGTTGACAACCTGTCTTGATTAAAAGTGATAATTACATATACTGTATGGGTTGATATTCATTCTCACTCAGCATACCGGTAGATCCTCTTTTATCTCCTACTTCGACATACATTGAATACAAGTTCACAACACGTCCAAGACCAAACCCAACCAGAGCTTGTATATTTCCTATTTCTGGCATGCTTACTCTCTGACTGATAAGCACTCAAGAGCTCTGATTTGTGTAGGCTATGGATAATTCTGAAATATTTTAGGCTGTAGTAGCAGTTTTTTGGTACAGGGACATTAGAACTATTTGTGGTTTTCGTTTATTCCCAAACAGAAATTGTAATTTGCATTATGCTAGTTTAACAAGATGAACCAAATACATTACAACTTTATAAACTGCTCTAGAGGAAGAAATACATAATAATTCTTACCAAATTTGAGACATTTATCTTGCAACAAATAGATATTTGGTGAAATGCCTAATGCTGAACTGTTAAAAAGTGTTCCTCGATTTGTCCCATGCATGTGCTCTATTTAAGTAAGCCAAGGGGGGGGAGAGAGAGAGAGAGAGAGAGAGAGAGAGAGAGAGAGAGAGAGAGAGAGAGAGAGAGAGAGAGAGAAAATGGAAATGGAAATGGAAGAATGGATGCGGTGTGGGGAACGGTAAACATTATTGCGACCAAAGGTCGCAGTTTATCACTGACCAGATAGCCAAGACATGGCCCATATCTTCTGTGTGGCTGGTTCAGATAGGGATTTCCTTGTATGGGCATAAAATATATTGTATGTTGAGATGTCATGGGAACCACTCTAACAGAATCCCATATATGGAGATCCCTGATGTCATCAATATTAAGCCCATATCTAACAGGACTTCATAATGTGAATGCCCATATATGGAGGAAGACAGCCCATATCTGGTTCGGCTGGTTCAGACAGGGATCTCCATGTATGGGCATAAAAGGGATGTACTACAGTATATACAGCACATGGATCTCCATATATGGGTAACTGGTCTGATATACATCACTGACTGGCCAGAAGGCAAGGGCGAGGTTGCATGTCGCCCTGAGGCATCTTACTAGTACTCCTACTCTGTGGATGAGTTGTTGTGCATGCCATTTTGATAACAGAGTTTAAGGATTTAAACATTTTAAAATCTTTAGGTTTTGATTACTGCCTCATTTCAGGCGCACTGCTATCATTTAAAGTAGACACAGTGTGAATATAAAACAAAAAACTATGTCTTCAGATGAACAAGCTAGAAGCCCTACTCCATTCTGAAAATAAATAATTAACACTTGTCTGGACTGATCGTAAAACATGGAAGAAACTGTAAGCCTATAACCCTAACCTAATATTTGGCTAGAATTTGTTTGAAAATATTGAAATCAAACTCAAACTAAATTTTACTAAAAACTATACTGAAAAATGAAAGGTTGAACAATGACAACGAGGGAATAATAGTTAGCCTAGTAAACTGACTCCTCCTGCCTTCTGATTCGAGACCCCTTAAACTTTAACTTAAGGCTTAAAGTCACTATTGATCTTGTTTGCTTGCCCTGTCATTATCAAGTGTTTCCTTGCTCTGTGAGAGCACAGGGCGAGGCCAGCACTAGACTCCATGGCCTGGTTGTTTTGCTGAGGCCTGCCAGCTGTACTGTATACTTTTATGTGTATATTTTATTTATGATTAAAGTAGTAACAGCTTGAAAAGAACATTCCAGGTTCAGTGATGAGATGTGCTGACACGACCACCTTCCTGGACCCTTGATGCTCAGCATCCATGACCATGAGAACTTCATCTAACCATTAAGAAAAATATGTTTTGTACAGTATAGGCTATAAATGTTTTGTCTGTTCAATTCCACATTATCATATCTATATAGTTAGTTGAAACCACAGCTTCTCAACATCAGGTTTAGGGATCGACTAGCCCAACGACCGACATAACATTCAACCTGGAATTCTCCCAGCACTAAGAAGAAGGTTCATGATGATGCACATTCAATCTCTGACCCAAGTGCTGGACAAAAAACAGTAAAAAAAAACACTGGTTAACAGCAGAACTTTGTTTATTGCTGGTCAATGTTTCATCCTGGGTACACATGTATAGCCTCGTAAACCAGACTCCTTCAGAAGGCAGGAGGAGTCAGTTTACTAGGCTAACTCGAGCTCAGTCCTTGTATATTCCAGGATGATAGAGTGATTTGTACTCCATGATATGATATATGATATGATATGATATGATATGATATGATATAGTACTTTATTGACAGTTCACACTGAAATTTGTCTTGCGACACAGCAGCCATGTATGCAAAACGTAGCCTATAGGCCATACATGGGCAACTGCATGATAGTGATATGATAGTTACCTACTCCTCCCGCGAGGGAAATTCGGGTATCGCAGCCCAACCCAGCTGCTTTTTTTCAGCTTAACCCAGCTGAACCCAGTGCAGCCCACAAGGAGCACGAGGGGGGGAGCAATTAGGGGTTAAGAGTCTTGCTCAGGGACACACATCGACATTGCTATCCTGGCCGGGAATCGAACCTGGGACAACCAGGGGAACTGGTTCCCCAGGCAGGCTCCCTAACCATTCAGCTATGGCCGCCCTAGCTCTGGTCCATCGCTTTCACCTCCCGCATTGCTCCCGGTGAAGCTCTGACAGACCCGTCGGGAAACGCATGGACTCGAGATTGTCGGCCCCGCCGAGCGCTCAATACTAGTGAAAATAAACAAAACCGTTTCACTACTCACCAAACCAAAGGTCGTTTTGCGCTGTTGAAAGTCTATTCTCCGCGGTGGTGAACCCCTCAGCACCCCACCCACTCTGCAAAATACACTATTTTTGGCATGAAATAAAGTGCATCCAACTCGACCGCCGCTTATTTCCGGGTTGTGAACCATTGTATCTGCAGTGGCCGCTAGGTGGCTCGAGGTGGGTGCGTTTTATTTCATGACAAAAATAATGTATTTTACAGAGTAGGTGGGGTGCTGAGGGGTTCACCACCGCGGAGAATAGACTTTCAACAGCGCAAAACGACCTTTGGTTTGGTGAGTAGTCAAACGGTTTTGTTTATTTTCACTAGTATTGAGCGCTCGGCGGGGCCGACAATCTCGAGTCCATGCGTTTCCCGACGGGTCTGTCAGAGCTTCACCGGGAGCAATGCGGGAGGTGAAAGCGATGGACCAGAGCTATGGCCGCCCCATCAAGGCATGGCGGCCCGGGGGCCACATGCGGCCCCCACCTTCACTTAGTGCGGCCCACAGGTTGATATCGGAATACTGATATATTATTGATTTCAGCTGTTACAATTCCAAAATATGCAAACATGACCCACTTTAGTAGCTTAATGACTAGTACTAGTCCAATGTATTTGTTTTTTATGTTCATAAAGTTAACACAAGAACCTATAAATGCATTTGAAATTAAATAAACGTTTTACTTTTTAGAATCTCAATTTTAAAATAGCTAAAGGTAATTCAGGATTCCAATTAAAAAATAGCAAAAATAGTCAGAAATAGCCGATCTACAAGCTCAACATTTTTTTTGTTTTAGCTTGTAGATTGGCTATTTTTGACTGTATACGCATTGTGGCCCTCTGGAGTGAGTATGAAAATATAGTGGCCCTCTCCATCATCAAAGTTGCCCACCCCTGCTATATAATAGGCCAAACATTTGACACAAAATAACAAAAAACAAAAACAAGACAGGATTACATACATAAGGATACTACAGACAAGAGCAAAGTCCACAGCCTAGCCTACCTCTGGCTAAACTCCTGATTAAGCCTTAAAGTCGACTGAGGGACAAAGAACCTTTTTAGTCTGACCTTATTGTATTCTGGAACACCATATCTCCTTCCTGAAGGCAGCAGCTCTATAATGCAACACATGGCTACTGTTAGAGCTAATATTTCTTGCCAACCTTAGAATGCCATATCCATACTTGTTAGATTCCATGGGTTCTGCTCTGGGTCCATGCGTTGAGGCCATTGATCATCTGGTAGATGTTTGGGCTGGGGGTCTCTCTGGTCACTGCCTGTCCGCACGCACGCACGCACGCACGCACACACGCACGCACTCACTCGCACACACACACACACACACACACACACACACACACACACACACACACACACACACACACACACACACACACATGACACACGCACACACACACACACACACACACACACACACACACACACACACACACACACACACACACACACACACACACACACACACACACACACACGTTTCTGTCCGGAACTGCTTGTGTGGAGAGTCTGTTGTTGTCAGGGGGACACAGTTAGTGGTAACACACAACACAACACTACGCACGCTTACATGAGAACTTTAAGCCGACAAGCGGGAGATAAACGTCTATAAAGAAACATTTGCGTTGTTTGTTTGTATTTATATTTTGGTTTAAGGACTAATTACATTGCAGAGGTAAGTTCACGAAAGAGTGTTTACTTGAGACACACACAAAATAGCCCCATATTGCATATTATTGTGTTCGTGAGCACAACCATATGCAGCGACGGGTTTGATTGATTGATTGAAGACTTTATTAGAAGTTTGCATAGGAAAAGGTACAGTTTCATGACGGTACAGTTCACTGGTACAAGGTCTACTAAAAGGAGATCCATGAAAAGACTAAGCTTATTTCCACAGGAAACCATTTAAGTATCTCATATAACATTGAATGACAGACGAATAGAACACAGGTGAGGTGAGGACGTGAGGTTCTATATGGGGCTACACACAAAACAGCTACAGTGGTGCAAGAGAATGTATACTATAACCTCAACAACGCACCGCACGGCTGTTGGTAATCAACACCAGCTCACTAGCAAACCATGAAAGTTTAGCTAGAAATATTTCTTGAATTGAATGAATTAAGTAAATGTAAGTTCTACCAGGACTCTTTATCAGGTAAACGAAAATATTCTCGAACTCAACTGATGGCTGTTTGACTGAGGATTATTAGTCCAGAGTCTTGCTTATAAATGGTTTATAAATGGTATTATTAATTAGGGCACATATACATGATTCTTATTAGATGACTAATAAACGTGAACTGGAAGAGTCTGGTAAATTGCAGATCAGATGTGACTTAAATTTGTTAAATTGGCTTCTTTGGTTTCTCCAAAATGTAAAAATCAAGTAGGCCTACATGGTTTCGAATATTTGACATTTCACCAATTGCTACAAAACCTGTGGAGATATCCAGTCATCATGGCATAAACAATAATTTGAAGGGTAAATATAGGTCTGTTAAAACAAATATACTATATATATAAAGTACTATGCCTGTTCAAATGATGTGTACTTGACTTTTTTAGAGTTTTCCAAACCATGCTTTTAATTCTTTACTTTTCCAAAGATGTATGGGTCCCGACCCACTGTTTGGGAAACAGTTGTGTGTAATCAGGTGTGTGTGTGTGTGTGTGTGTGTGTGTGTGTGTGTGTGTGTGTGTGTGTGTGTGTGTGAGAGAGAGTGAGCCGCCGTTTTTAATGGTGTGGTCTCTGCAGATACGGCCCACTACACCACACCTTGGCCTGTCACAGTTTTATTCTATGTTCCGTTTATTTGTGTGACAATTAATCGTCAATTTAAATGTGTAATGGTGACAGCTGAGCTCCCACCTCAGCCATGGCTGACAACATCCCAGCTGCTGCCAGCGGGAGCGAATCACCACAGGCTGCCAAGAGAATGAGACTGGACCATGTGAGTTTGTATCACTGTTTTAAAAAGCTTTTTTATAAAATGCTTGTAAACTGTTGAATACAATACAGTGTCTTTGACAATTTAATAACATGCCCAAAATAGGGATGCCAGGCAGATATGGAACTCTGCTTGTAAACAGACATGGCCTCGTGCCACTCCTTATGATCTTTGGTGCCATACTGTAGCCAGGGCGGCTGACGGCGCGCTACACACAGTTGCGACAGCTATCGTGTCCGCGTAGTCTGAGAATGTGTCTGTGTAGTCTGAGAATGAGTGGGGGAGGGGGATAGAGAACGGACCCACCGTTCTCTAGTTAAAGGTAGGGTAAGTGATTTCACTTAAGTTTCAGTTTCATGTAGGTGACAGCCGGGGGGCCTTCCACCAAACATGATCAAGTGGGGGCAGGCCTTGGTGTGCATACGGCCCGCCCCCACTCGACCATGATTGGAGGAAGGGCCCACTCTATCCTGAATGGAGGAAAACTTGTCACCCAACAGTTTTTGAAACTGCTTTTTTATCCTCACATGAGATAAGGCCAAATATAGACCAAACACTCTGTAGTAACTGGTACTATCAATCATGTGAATTAAATGAAATCACTTACCCTACCTTTAATGGCAGTATGTTGACACTGTGTTCACGTCCTTCAGAGCTTTTTGCGAGGACAGATTAAATGCGCAATGCATCACGTGGCTTAATTTTTGCAGCTGTGCCAGCCAGTATCATATTTCGTGCATTGTCTGTGTCGCGACCAACACAGGCTTCTTGTTGCCAACCTTCAATCTTAAGTGCAAGTGTGCAACTCTTTGAGCATTGCTCAGCGACTCAATTATCGGAATAGTTGTTTATCATAAATCTTCCTCTGGATGTTGCCGTTGCACTTCAGGAGGACGGCAGCAGTGCACCTCTACCACCCCCACTAGATGCTGTGATGTTTGAGGAACCCAGCCATCCCAACAAGGTGTTGGAGGGCCTGAACAGACTGCGCCTCAACGGTACCTTGTGTGACTTGATCCTGTGCTGTGAGGGACAGGAGTTCCCCTGCCATCGTTACGTACTGGCCTCCTTCAGCCCTTACTTTGAGGTAAACACACAACATTTATTGACCTGCTGTTGTTAAGGGAATGTCATGGATATCAAACAAAATGATAAAGCTGTAACTATGAACGCTCCAGTCCAAGCCAAACATTAACCTTTTTGTTTCGACCTTGCACAGGCCATGTTTACATCTGGCATGAAGGAGTCCACACATGAACGGGTGACCATCAGTGGAGTGGAACCTCAGACGATTGGTTTGTTGTTGAGCTACGCCTACACGTCAAAGGTGTCCATCTCCACGGCAAATGTGCAGGTAATTATTACAATTTACAATTTATAATCCAGAGTGACTTACAATAAGCAAGGTAATACATCAATACAATAAGCAAGGTAATACATCAACATCAATACATCAAATGCATAGAAATATCAATCTAGACAAAAATGACAGGTAGACGAGCAACTAATCAGTAAAAACGCTATATTTAAAACCTAAGAAATGCTATCTGGCTTTCATGTATGGTCATTGGGGGGTAGGCGAGTGCTACGGTAAGTGCTATGGGCTTAGGTGGAGTCTGAAGAGGTGAGTCTTCAGGCCACGGCAGAAGCTAGGGAGTGATTCTGTTGTTCTAATTGCGACTGGGAGTTTATTCCACAGTTTGGGGTGTGTGGGCAAATTGTCTTGGACGAGGGGATTTTTGTCCTGGGGTTTTTAGCGAGGGTTCTGTCAGCATCCCTGTGTTATCATCATTAAACCTTATTCATTCTCTCAGTTTTTGAGTTATTGACTTATTTTTGTTCATTTGGTCTATAGGCCCTGCTGGCAGCTTCAAACTTGTGGGAGGTCACGGCTGTCCGAGAGGCCTGCTGTAACTACATGGAGCGTCACGTGGACACAAACAACTGTGTGGGGATTTACTGCTTCGCTGACGCTCACTCCTGTAAACCTTTGGTGGAATACAGCATGGATTATGTTCTGGAACACTTCAGTGTCGTCTACCAGCAGGTCAGTGAAGTCAAGTTTGTTTGACTGTTGTTGGCTCTATTTCCTATAAATTTGTTTTATTACCATTGTGCAACCTTTTCATCGCCACAACTCGCCCAGACCTGGGTTGAAACTTTCAGTCATTGGTCAGTGATTGAGTGACAATTATAAAAGATCCACAAAAAGTTAGAAACTTAACTTAGGTCCATTATATCTCCCCTTTAATAATACCAATTAGTATTGTGTTTATATAATTTTTATTGTTTTTATCTACTTGCCCAAAGGTCATGCCCACTTGCCCGAAAAGTTAATAGTCCATTATAAAGTGATAAGCAAGATTTTAATTACCGCTCAATTTAACACTTATTTCTTTACTTTCTGGGGCTGTGCGATAAAAATGGTATACTGTACCTCAATATTTTACAAATCCAAATACCAAATACCTACATACAGTAGCTATGCCTATGATTGAATATGTCTATGGTTTCATACTTGTTATTTTACATGTTTAAGTGTAGCATAAGTAAAAACAGCACATTATAGGTAAACAGTGCTCTTATTATACATTCCGCAAGACAGAGCGCTCTGGTCACATTCAGGTGTTTAGACAGATATCTCTTGTGTTTATATAGACAGTTGCACCCCCTCTCAAATCAGCACTTGCCCGGTCGGGCAACCTGACTGCAAACTTCACCTGCCCGAAGGTTTTATTTACCTGCCGGGGGCAGGTGGGCAAGCCTTAGTGTCAATGCCTGTTGTTTTCCTATTTGTGAATCCTGACGATCATTGAGTGTTTGAACTGAAACACTGAGATAATGTACTGTATTTTTTTTGAGCGGTGCAAACAGCGTCTGTTTGTACGTAGTATGTCCCGCCCCATCCCACATTGACCAAGCTTCGCGGGACGCTTAATGAAACTTTTACATAGCACTGCTCACTTGACTGGGTGTGATCTTTTTTTTTTTCTTTATTTCCTATCCCTAGGAAGAGTTCCTCTCTCTCTCTATGGAAAGACTTATAAAGTTTCTTGCCAGTGACTATCTCAACGTGCCCAAGGAGGACATGGCGTTTGAGGCAGCCATGTTGTGGTTAGACAAGGATCCTACCCGCAGGCAGAGCTTTGAAAAGGTCAGTTATCTCTTTTAACATGGGAGCCAATGGGGATTCGTTTTTTAGTTTTATCCCGCCTACTTACTGTTTCAGCTTCAGTCTAGAACACATATATCAAACTCAAATCCCGGGGGCCAAATCAGGCCTGTGAATGAATTGTCTTTATTTTCCTTTGAATTTAATTACTATTAGAACTGTCCCTCTGGTATATTGCACGCACCACCATAATACCGTACTACAATTAAATTCCCACATAAAATAAATAACCAGGGTTCTATGTGCTCTCTAAGGTGCTGGAGCTGATAAATATCCAGTTAGACTAGTAGTAAATAACCAGGATTCTGTGTGCTCTGTAAGGTGCTAGAGCAGATCCGTCTACCTCTCATCAGCCCGTCCTACCGTCGCACCGTGAGCGAGTCTCTGGACGTGCTGAAGGATCACAAGGGCTGCCGGAGGTTCATCTCGGAGGCCAAGAGACAGGCCAGGACCCGGGGCAAGAAGCGGGCCAAGCCCTGCGGTACCACACGTCCAGGCAGGAGCACAGGTACCCTGCCTCACATATCAGGCCGTCTGTAAAAGGTGCCCTTTCAAGACCATGAATGCAGTTTTTACTATGGTGAAAGAAATGCAAATGCCCTCTTTCCATACCATGCCTGAAGGCAGCAATCAAAAGTTAGTTAGTTGTGATATCAAGTACCGAAAATAGCCGACCTCCGTTGTGACTTGTGAGCTTGGAGGTCGGCTAGTAAAATGTACTGGGTTCATTTATTGAAACCAAGTATTGTATGAAATTAACAGTGCAGTTACAGGTGGACACTGGTGATTTGAACTTAACAGCCAAGTTCAGCTGCAAATGACAAACATATGGTATTTCCTACAATAACATTAATGCAGATTGAGGTTACATGAACAAAATGAATCAATTTAGTGCAAATTATAACTTCAACTGAGGGGTACGCTCACAATAAGACAAACAGACAGACAGAAGAGAGGGAGAGGAGGAAAAGGGACAGAAGTGTACAACAAACGTCTTGCCTCCATCACTTACTTTCTTTCACACTCGCTTGTTTGTCACAGATTAAGAGAAGTTTTTTTTATTGAATAGAGGTCACTATATTAGAGGATTTACAGTACTACATTTTAAAAAGTATCAATACCCTATTATCAGACCCTGACGAAGACCTAGAAGGTCGAAACGTGTTGGTCAACTTGTTGTCCTGCTCAAAATAAATCATATTTTTTCACTAAAGACGGTGTGCCTTGGAATTCCTTTCTCTTTAAGTCTGCTGTCTACACCTTTGAAATTTAGCAGTACTTCCTTGGAGGATTTTTTTTCCCCCTATAGTATTGTATTGCATACGCACAACCCTGAAATGAACTGCTACACACACTCACTTCAAACTTGGTTAGATTTTTTTTCTTTTTCTGGCTGTACAGAAACATACCTTGCTCAAGCTTATAACGTGCTGCAATGTGGTGTGTAGGGGACGCGTTGTGAGTGAGCTAGTAGATCGGCTATTTCCGCTATCAATTTTATTTTTTAAGTATAAAGTTGTCAGATATGTCTGTAATTTCTTTGTATATTTAGGTATTGTGTCATATCTGCCATGTGCAACCTTCAAAGCCTACAAGCCAAACAGAAATGTAATCGTCAATGACTAAAACACAATTAAATCGTTAATTGCAATTATTTGAGTGACGATTAATCGTCATGCAATTTGTCATAATCGTGACAGCCCTACACACAGCCTCATTATTGTACCGTTTGAGTGCTTCAGGCCTGGGAATGGGATAGTTTTGGGAAGTGTTTTGGAAATTAACTGGTAAATATGTGAGGGAAACCTGATTTTGTTTCTCCTTAACACATGGGCTGCTAAGGTTTATAACATTTATTGCTGTAGCTGCTGCCACCATTCACTTACGCTTTGTTTTGACGTGCCTCGCAAGCTTCGTGCGTGTGCACGTGCGTGTCCACTGACGATTGAGGAGGATAATCCATTTGTTTACAAACGCTCGCGAAACTAAAATCCAAACCGGGACCGACCATCGCGGTAAAGTGTCGCCGTGAAAACAATCAGATCTCTGCTTCCCTGGCGCTGTTTTCATCTCATTCATAGATAAAGCCCTTCTTATGTTTCAAAGTAGAATCTAAAGCAATGTAAACTGCCTCCGCATTTTCTCCCCCTGTCTCCTTGCCTGCAGCTGCGGGGTGACGTAATGGACTCAGGTCATTCAGAGGGCAGCTGCAGGCTCGTACAGTTAACTCTTCGTTGCCTCGTCTGTCAACGAGATAACTTCCTTTTGGCAGGGGGACACCTAGTGGCCTTAACTCGTCCCTGAACGAGTTTGGCTCCCCAAGTGTTAAAGGGGGCACCTAAAGGGTTACTGTCACTTTAAAGGACCTACACCATGAATTTTCACTTTTTCTATTTTAAAACCTTTTTTTTTCAAAAAACTTTTTCTCTTGGTATTGCAGCTGGAGAGCCTCATTATAGTAGAGCTAGAACAAACAAAAAGAATGGTCAGTGTTTTTTGAGGGTTAAAACCTGTCTAAGACTCAATTTTGAGCATATATTTATACAAAAAATATAGTTTTAAAAGCATGGTGTAGGCCCTTTAAGAATCATCTGAAAAAACAAGTTAATATTTTTATTGTGGGGATGCGCAATTATAAGCCAATCAAATGAATTGTCTGTATAGCCTGACTGTATGACTATTTACTGTACTGGTCAGCTGTTGTTGGGACAGTTTCAGACTGTTTGAGGATCCACACGGGAGAGAGACCACATGACCTACTGTATCATATTATTATTATTTCGGGGCTGACAGCGGACCCTTAAATCTACCTACTCTTAAATCTATCTGTCACCGCCCCACGCTCCCTCTCCCCTACTTCTGCCCCTCTTGTTGAAGTGATCGTGACGATGGGAGGGGAATGTCGCCATAATGTGGACTCTGACAAGATGAAGAGCTATGATATCCTGACCAACCAGTGGAAGACTCTGGGACGTGTGCCCTCTGATGGCCCTGTGGTGATGTCAGGTGAGTAGAGGGCCTGTCACACTTAGTACATAATCAAATGGCAATTATTTGAGATAACCACATTTGATTTTTGGTTGCATAATCACCATAGTTGTTTCCATGTTGAAACATTTCCATACATTTTCCAGAAATAGTGGAAATGGCAGATCTACAGTATGTGACGCGTTGAGAACTTGTAGATATTTCTGCTATCTAAAGAAAATGTGAACTAATGTGTGAATTATGAACTAATTCACTATGTTATTTATTTATTTATCATTTTCTGCCAACATTCCGAGTATTTCACGAACCTTCGAAAAACCCAGATGATTATGTGTCGATCCAATCCGGACACCGATGCTCTTAACTTTGACTGCCAGAATATTTAATCAGACTATGTAACGTCCGAAGCCCTTGAGAACGGAAAAGCCTTAAGATGTCATCAAATTAGAAACATGGCTCAAATGGCTCTGACAGGTTCTTTTGGGGGTAAAAAAGAATTAAACATTGTACAAATGTATGTAAATATAGTACTCAAGAAAATGTACTTAGCCATTTTTGCACTGCAAATTATTGTTCTTGTTCAACAGTGACAAGTGAACCATCACAATAATATAGATCTAAGCATTCAAGTTTGACAATCAATCAATGCATAACTTGTTTTAATTCTGCTCTTCTCCCACCGTAGGCTCTACAGTGTACTTGGTGTCATACAATAGACCGATGTGGCGCTATGACGTTACCTCTAACTCATGGTTAACCATGGCTTCCATGAATGAAAATCGCCATAACTTGAGTAAGATCCAAAAGCGATGGCATTCGATCTTTTAAGTCAACTACTGTGTGTAAACTTTTCAATTGAACAACATTTCTAATCAACCTATCACATTTGCAACTTGATACATTTTTCTTGTGCTTGAAACTATAGTTTGGCGCTTGATTGATTGAAGAATTTATTATAAGTTTGCATAGGAAAAAGTACAGTTTCATGACAGTACAAATCACTGGTTCAGGGTCAACTAATAGGAGATCCTAGTAAGCTTTTCGGATTATATACACAGGAACCACTTTATGTATCTCATATAACATTGAAAGACAGACGGATAGAACAGAGTACTTTTCATAGTAAATTATCAGTAACAAAAGGCAGTCATAAATAAATGAAACATGCCCCGTTCAAAGTCACTTAACTCCACTTTGGGGCAAACTTGCCAAGCTTTTCTTACCTTTTTAACGTGGGCGTGTGCATGTCCATCGTGCATTAGGGGTGGGCGATATGGTGATAAATATCGTTGAGACCATACAATGTCTCCACGATATTCCTTTTCAGAGATATCATATACTGTATATCGTGATACAATGAAAGAGCCTTGTTGAATACAGAGATTCATTGCAGAATTCATTTAAACCAAAATCTTTGTCTAAATCAGTAGTTCTCAAACTTTAAAATGTCAAGGTCTCCCCTTAACTTTAACCTCTACTACAGTATGTAAGTTGCTCAACTACTGGTCAGTAGCGGTATTGCAGGTATTTCCAGTGGGGGACTTGTGGACACACAGCGACCGGATAAAAGAAAGCTGCAGCTCCCTTTGTAAAACGAATACTGCTAGTGTGCTACACGACTGCGGTTTTCACAATGACCCTGAGCGCAAAGGTGGGGGCGTGGGGGGCTGCAAGGGTGATGACCGACTCAACTGCTATTCATGTTAGGCTACGTCTCCTACAGAATAACAATCAGAGTAAACGCTGTTGTTGCTAAAGCTACTTCCTGAAAAGACGGCAAGACGCGCTGTGATTGGCCGGTACTGCTTTTTCTTTTAGTTTTTGTTACCTTGTAGGTGGTTGTACTGTTAAGTAACTTGATAAATAACCTTAATAACCAACACGAAAAAGAATCGTGATAAGATTGTATATAGTGATACAGCTTCGGAGCATATTGTGATATTGTATTTTTCCATATCGCCTACCCCTATCGTGCATCCGATGGTGCACAGATAATGCACGATGAGTGTGCACACCGTGGTACGTTCGCTTTTGCCACTCTTCCCTACACCAGTTTGCGTTGCTCCCCCCTATCCCCAGCCTCCCCGTTCGTCTTCCTGTCTGTCACCATACCATTGCAAGATGTAATTGTAAAGGAAATCATTGTGATTTCATTGATTGATTGAATATACTTTATTAGAAGTTTGAATAGGAAAAGGTACAGTTTCAAAAAAAAAAAAAAAGGATACGCCCAAGAAAGCCTATGGCTTGTTGTTTTTTTTTTGGCACCAGAATATGGATGCAGGGCTTCAGATTATTAACAAAAGTATAGCCATATTTTGAATATCGTGATAATATCGTAAATCGCAGTTATTTTGGTACCAATAATCATGACATTTTCTTATGGTCCCATCCCTACCTGACACAGGCCTGGTGATGCTGGACGGCTACATGTATGCAGTGGGTAGCCACAGTACTGAGCAGGACTCCATGGACCGTTACGACCCCCGTACTAACACTTGGAAGCTCATCAAGTGTGTCGGCATGTCAGCCTATTGTGATACCAAACCTTCTGTGGTCTCACTGGATGGACTGCTCTATTTTATTGGTACGGAACAGGTTGCACGTCAGCCGTTTCAGCCTGCTGAAGAGTAATCAGGGTTCAATTTGCTGGGGAGAGGGGCTATGCCATTTGTTGCAGGACGGCATATATATATATATATATATATATATATATATATATATATATATATATATATATATATAGGGTGTGTGTGTGTGTGTATATGTCATAGTATATTAGAGAAACAGCACATTCGAGACGCGGAGCACTCGTGGTGCGGCACGGGGCGGAGCAAGCGGTCGCCAATACAACGTACTCCAGGCGGTGCGCCGCTCTATTGTCCACGACACTGCGAGCGGCTACCGAAGCCCCCCTGTATCCACGAAGCCCAAACGAGTTACGAGGCCCCCCTGGGTCCACGAAGCCCCAAGCGGCGCGAAGGCCAGCGGACCTTGGTCCTGCTCTTCGCCCCCGAGCGCCGCAGGCGCGAGTGGCCGCGAAGAGCGGGCCAGGGCCGCGCGGCCGGCGGAGCGCCGCGCGAGTTACGAAGCCGTGGTGAATGCAATCGTTATATTTATGCCCAGGCCGTAAGGCCTGGGCAAGCGCACGTTAAACGCCCTGTCCAAGTGACTACAATGGAGCTAATGGCTAGGCTAGGCTAGGCTAGGCTAGGCTAGGCTAGGCTAGGCTAGGCTAGGCTAGTAAATAAAGAGTAAACACTTCCGGTCTGCGGCGAGTTCAAAGCGTGACGTAACTCTCTTATCCAGTGGCTGACGTCGCCATCTGGTGGTGATTAGTGTGTGGTGAACGTCAAAACGAGTGCTCCTTGACAACTTTTACTGGTTTCTTGAACATACTGTAACATATATATATATATATATATATATATATATATATATATATATATATATATATATATATATATAATTGAAAATGTCCAAAGCCTTTGGTATTCCTACTTGTCCTGTTGATATTGAAGTGTGTGTGTGAGTGTGTGTGTCCTCTTGGGCCCTATAGCCGGCCTTCCGAGTTCTGATAAGCCAAACCCAGCCCAGGTGGCCAAGTACAACCCTGAAACATCTGTGTGGACAGAAGTCACTCCTATGCAGCTTCCCCGTGATGCACCAGCTGTCTGTACGCTAAATGGAAACATCTACCTCATAGGTATTGTAGCTGTTCTTAAACATCTACCTTATAGAGCATCACAGTTTAACAAGTTGTACCCTGCACTTTTTTCAGCTTTCTAACATTATATCTCACTGTAATGTACCCGGTGATGTGACGGGACTTCATTTCCCATGTTGCTTTGGCCAATTGTGACGTCATTAAGCCGCGCCGCCTTCATAGGCGGCCATTCTAGAGCGGGCAAATAAACAGCGTTTTCTCATACTTTATCTCCAGATCGCGGCGAAACCCGAAACCCTCTTTTTACCGGGCTTTATCTATGTGCAGGATCTTCGCAGCAGCAACGTTTCTCCTCTGAGTGAAAAAAGACAAGTAAAAAAGACGTGTGGAAGGAAGTAAAACTTTCATAACATCCTGCGAGTCACTTCTACGGGCTGTTCTATATAGGGGAAATAAGGTGGCACAGAATGTAAAAATAGGTGGCACAGAATCAACCACCCCTCTTAGTTCCATAATGGACTCGCTTCACCTTCCCTATAGTTTGGGAACCCACTAGAGCCCACTGACACTATCCTGTTCATTCTCGTTGATCAAATAGGTGGTAAAAGTATCAAGGGCGAGACGGAAAACACCATGGAGTGCTATAACCCCAGGACAGACCAGTGGAGCGCCTGCGCCCCCATGAAAGAGAAGCGCTCTGCGCCTGGCGTGGTGGTGGTGGAGGGAAAGATCTACGTGCTGGGAGGGAGGCAACTACACTTATCGTAAGACCCTGCTTTTATATACACTGGAACATGTACTGTATATAAAAGGGTTTGGCTTTTTTGGCTTCAGAAACCAAAATTGCACAGCGTAGATATGACTAATAACTTCAATATACATGGAAACGAAAATCATTTAATACTTAAAAAAAACAGTTTTAAAATGTTTGAACATTTTTCAAGATGGTGATAATTATGGCGATTATGCAAAAATAATTGAGATCATGTAATAATTGTGATGCGTCCACAACAGACATCTCTCTCATGGCTATTGTATTGGTCTCTCTCTTCGTGCAGCCTTCCCAACAGCATCGAGTGCTACTGTTCAGCGACGGACTCGTGGGAGATGGTGGGACACATGTCTAGTGCTAAACACAGCGCTCGCTACGATCTCAACTGCGTGACTTTCAGGCTGAGGGATGACTTCCCACTTCCAGCTGAGGATGTTGATGATAATCATTATGATGATTATGATGAATATGACGAGGATGCTGAGGTTGATACTGATGATGCTTGTTCATTTGGCTATAGTATCGATCAATATATATTTAATAGTGAGTATATGGAGTCATGAGCCCTGGACTGGCACCACTGGATGTAGGCTACTGTGTAGCGTGACAGTCACCTCCTTAGTTTAACCATAGACTGTAAAAAACGATATGGACAGTGGGAAGCCATTGAGTTTAACCCACTTAAACCACATTAGTCCCTCAGGGCTTAATATTTCTTTGTTTCACTGCCAACAGTCTGTATGTTGCTCATTTGTGTATATTCTGTTTATTGATTGTCCATGATATATGATTGTGTTCCTCTTTGTACAATAGTGTTGCGAGAGTCGCATGAGCCGACTTGGTGCCATTAGAAGTTGTAAACCAGGGGGACAGAATAGTAAATCTTCGCCACCCCTGAATTTCGGCACCTCCGCGCAGCCAATCACGGGGCCGGGGTTAGTTTGGGAACCACTGCTCTATGATACTTTAATCCACATGTATGGCATTTGAATACAGCCCTTTTCTTTTCATCTCTCCTTCATTATTTAAATGAGTATGATGTGAAAAGCTACTTATTATAATAAATGGAAATAGCAGATTCCTCAAACATGCTGTAGCCTACCTTCAACCCCTGCCACCAAGTTGTTAATGCGATTCAAGTTCTGTATGGGTCATTCTGCAAACTTTCCACGATAAACACTTCAGAGTGGATCACATGTGTATTTTTTTTTTTTTAAAGCAATACAGCAAGGTATTTTGCTGGCATTTTAATACACAGTATCTAGCAATTAATTTGCTATATGACATTGTGTGTGTGTGTGTGTGTGTGTGTGTGTGTGTGTGTGTGTGTGTGTGTGTGTGTGTGTGTGTGTGTGTGTGTGTGTGTGTGTGTGTGTGTGTGTGTGTGTGTGTGTGTGCGCGCGTGCGTGCGCCATCACAGCTAAAGCCTTACAGAAATGCACGACGTTTTACACATACAAAACACAAAGATTTATATTACATCTAAGACGTTGGTTCTTAACCAGTGGCCCGGGGACCACCAGTGGTCCTTGAGGGGGTTCCATGTGGTCCCCAGCTAAATGATGGAGAGTTGGTAACCAAATGGACTCTTATAGCTTTTTAACTCTTGATAGTGTAAAATGAAACCAAATGGACCCTTATGAAGAGTTAAATTATTGTTAAACATCTGCATTACTTAATTTACAAGAAGTCTACACAATTAGAGAATCATTTTTATTTTGATCAAAGTTTGCTTGTATCTCTTGCTTGTATCTCTCCTATGGTACCACACCTCAATACAGCATGGTATTGTGGACAAAATCTTATCCAACAACAACACAATATTCTAAGTTGGGTCTGAGAGGCTAAATCTCATCAGTAATGGTCCTGTGTCTCAAACGCCCAATAAATAATGGTCCTTGATATGGAAAGTGTTAAAATCTAAACCACTGATCCAAGAGATTCAAATTGTCATAGCTGTTGGGTGGCGCTATCTGGCACAAAGCTTGCACTATAGGAAATCACACTTAATTTCTATTGCAATGTCTGCTCTGTCTGCTAAGTGTGTGCAGTGGTGGCTCCAGGGAGTGTACGTTTCACAGGTTGGGCTCTAGAACAAAGGTTAAAGATTACTGACTCCAGACGATAATGAGACCCGTACGGCGGGTCCTATTGGAAACACCCTGCAGAGACTGTTCTATATTTTATCCTGTCATGTGGTTATGTGACATGTCATTGTCATCCACAGATGCCTTCTTGCATCTGTGTCAATATGTATTCACGCCACAAGGGGGTGCTAGAACACATGTTAACCAAGCCTTCACACTGGCTCATGGTATGTCTATTACTATCTACAAAATGCACTGTAATGGGCTGGCATGATGGGTGTAATGATTTTATTATTACTACGATATATGATTGGCAAAGTTTTCATGTATTTATTTATTTAAATTCTTATCTGGCTTTAACTGTTTTCAAATATTTTAGAAAATAACAAAGCATTACAGATCTACAAAACTAACAGCCATTGCAGTGACAGAAACAGACGTGGCATTTTGCCCCCTCTCAGTTTGTCTCATGTGTAATCAAAGTATACACGGTGATTTGGTTGTTCAGTTTGTCTCTCGTGTAATCATAAAGTATACAAAGTGATTTGGTTGTTCCGAGGCACCAACTTGTTTGCCAACTTTATGTTGAACTTCTCCCTCAGAACCTTCTCCACTTCATCGTCTGCTATGTTCTTCATGTCCAGAATGTCAACGCCCTCCTCTGGCCTGAAGGTGACCTCGCTGTAGGTCCAGCCAATGAGGGCTCGGAACCCCGTGGCCGTCTGCAGAGAGCAGATCGTCTTATTGGTGAAAAGCGACTTTGGGTCCGTCTGGAGGCGGTGGGTGGTCTCCAGGAAATGGTCGACCCCGCGAGGCACCAGGGAGAAGCAGTAGATCGGCTTCGTCCGCTTCTTCTCCACCAGAGTCGAACCGGCAAAGTCCGGATTCAGAACCACTGGCTTTCTCATCGTCTTCTCCAAGACCCAGACGCCCCCTTGCTCTGTGAGGCGAAAGACCCCGGAGGGCTGCGCCTGGTCTTTCCCAGAGACCAGCTCGAGGGGGTCCCAGATTTGGTAGGACACTCCGAAGCTCACGTCCGCTACGTAGGCCTTCCCGTCGATGAGGACTTGGTTGACGAGGTGAGACTCCATGGGGTTGTAGTCGTTGGTGAGGCTGTTGAACACCCTGGAGCCCAGCATGGTGGGCTCGTAGCCCAGCTCCCTCAGCACCCAGGAGAACAGGAGGTTGTTCTCACAGCACCAGCCGCCCCGGCTGCTCCTGACCATCTTGTCCCAAATCACCTGGAGCAGAGGCATCATAACAAGGGGGGGGGGGGGGGGGGGGGGGAGTGGGACTGAGTTACTAGGGCACAAGGAGGTGGAGGGGCCTTAATTATTTTATACTTTAGCTATTGAAAAATAGCAGATATACAAGGTCACAGCGTGGCACTGAGTTCTGCGCTGCGAGCTCGTAGATCTGCTATTTTTGAAAGTCGTGAAAATGTGTGGAAATCTTTGAATATATGTATTTTTTTAAGCGAACATTATTTTGTAACTCAAATGTTGCTTCTGCATGGGGGGGTCCCTGGAACTAAATATTTTGAGATGGGGGTCCGTGGCTAAATACATATCATTGTGGGGGTCCTTCACATGAAAAGGTTTGAGCACCACTGACATGGAAACATAGGTTTAGAAGGATTTGAAATATTCAAAGACTATATTCAAAAGCACAAAATAATGCGTAATAATCAGCCCCCTCCTCCCCCTAGGAAGAACATTCATGGGGGGCCCGCAGTGAATCCTTGTACCCAGGGCCCAGAATTTGTTGAGAGACCCCTGACCTGGAGGTCCATGGTGTTCTTCTCGCCACAGTGGATGCTGAGGTTCTCGAATGGGATGGTCATGACGTGCTGTCTGTGGATCGACTTCAGCGTCGCGAGGTCTGGTCGCTCGTACGGGCCGTGGAAACCGATCCTTTTGAAGTACTCCTCCAGATTCATGTTGGCCTGCCCTGCAAAAAGATATGACATGAATGTAGGTACTCCTTCCTAGTGGTGAAGTAACTGTGAAGTACGTGTAGGCCTACTAAAGTACTGTACTACTTAAATACAATTTTGACATATAATGATGATTTCAGATTTCTACTCCACTACATCTCAGAGGCAAATATTGTAATTACACTCCAATATAATTATTTGAAAACTTGAGTTACTTTGTAGATTTTACAAAACCACTTCAGACCTATATATATATATTTGGCAATTTGAAAATGGCAGATCTACAAGCGTGTTAGCTCGTAGATCAGGTATTTTCAAAGGATTTTTAATACATTTTATACATTGGAAAACTTGTGAAATGGGACCTTCTGCATAATTATGACTGTAGATCGCATTTACTAAAACCTGCAGTTCCCGTGCGTCCGTCAGTCAGTCACACCTCATGTCACGCTCCATATCCATCTCCATATATGGAGCTGGCCAATACCTCTACATCTGACTTCACGGACTCCATATGGATATAGCTGACTTGTTCTTCTTCTTGCCAACTATATCTATAGGCCTAAACAAGCAAAATGGTTGCAAAGATAATACCCAAAATATGGGGAATCATTGACGTCACAGCAGAAGCTTTTGGAGCTTATTACAGAGATTTCTATTCCACACTCAAATGCTGCCTTAGGATATAATCAAATTAAATATATATTTTCTAAAAAGAAAAAAAGGAAGAGGCACTTGATAAGATAAAAAACAATAACAGAACAGGAAGTTTTCAAAACCATAAAATCGCTGAAGATTAATCAGCAGGAACAAATAGATTTCCTGTTGAAAGCAGGGTTTTTCCATAGTGCTTTCTTAGCCCAAGCTCTACAGCAGTAGGTCCCCACAGGATTTTGGTGGGGTCCCCAGATGACAGTGAAGTGACAATTTAAGGACTTTTAATACCTCAAAAGAGAGAAAGAAAACAAATACTGCATCCATTGTAATCAACAAACTATACTAAACACTGGTCAAACATCTGCCAAATTGTCAAATAATAATATAAGAAAGAGGCAAAGATTGTGAATATAGCCAATCTACAAGCTTGACAATATGTATCTGGAACCGAGTCAAACTAAATGTAATGCCTTAACTCCTAATTCCAAGTGCTTGTTGGGGACCTCATTTTAACTTCTACTCAGGCTTTTTGTGTTTCACCCCAGACAGTTTTTAAGTTTCTCTTTTTCAGTATTTCGATTTTTGATATTCATATCAGACATGCCCCCTTCTTATTCAAGCTCCAAAATAAAACCATAATTGAAAGAACACAGCCCCCTCACACATTAGAAGGACAATATCAGTCACCAGAACCAAGGACATGTGTTTTCAATGAAGTTACAGTTGGTTTGTATCTAGGTCAGGAAGGGGGTGTGTCTGTCTGATAAAACAACTATCACATATCTGAGAAGAGTTAAAATGACCCCAAACATGTTTGAAAGTGAAATATCCCTTTTTGTAGGCTATATTAAAGTCTATTTAGTATTTATGTCTCTAGTCTCTTTCATGATTTAAGTGAGTTTATTCAAACCTACCTTCAAACCCACCACACTCCCACCAAGTTATTTAAAACATGTGATTCAAGTTGTGTGAAAGCATAGGCTATACAGCCATAACCTCCTGACCTGCATTGCTCCTTGTCCTTTAGTCCACTATTGACCATCATCTCTGTTTGGGCTAAATAACATTGTATGGCTCATTTCTATTTTATATTTGAACTTACATGTTTTTACAGCAATTCACAATACAGTATATCAAGTAGGCCTATTCAGCTATAGAATGCCAGAAACCATTAACCACGTTTAACTATTTTCCCAAAGAAAGAATATATAGGTCTATAAATAAATGTCAATTGTTACATCTCATAGCCAATAGATAAAATGTTGTGCACAATTCGCTTGCACTAAAAAACTAAATCAAAGAAGAAAACATATTACCTTTTCTATTGTCTTGTTGTCCTGGAACGTTTCTGCTGCTCCAATGTAGTTCAGTTTCACAGACTTTGCCCTTAAAGAAAAGTTAACAAGTCAAGTTAACACAGGTTAACTTCTATCCAGAGTCCAGACCCGAAACACCCTGAAGAGTTGACTATTTTCGCACTACAAAATTCTGCATAAACACGTGTAGGCTTACACACATAGCCTGGCTGATATATAACCTAGAGTAGACAATTTCTATTAGTGCAATAGCCTACATATAGGCTATTAAACACAAAATAACAGATATCAAAACAGTTTCCAGTCAGATCACTACGTTGCTTACTTTGACAGATGAAGGAAGAACTGAGTCTGGAGGAGTGCTGCATGCGTTTCCTTCTCACATGATGTCTTTGTCATAAAGCGGTTATAACATAACTTATGACAAGCAGACCCCTCGCCAGGATGCTGATTGGATCAGAGGAATGTTTATGTAAGCGAGCCAGCCGGCCGAGGTCTCTTTCAAATAATCATAATAATCAACATACTTCCATTACGCCAAAATTGTTGTCACAAGCGCACTGTCTGTCTGTGTCGACAGACTCTGAACTATATTCTTGCGTTGTTGCACCGTTGCCGATTACTTACCTGACAAAGTGTGACAATTCAGCTTTAAACTACACTTCTGTCATCTTGCATTCCGTATCAGGGGCTGGAAACTGTCTGCAGCAGCTTAGTAATAGTAGGTCGGCTGTCGTTTCCATGTCATTCATCATGGCTGACAGTGTAATGTTCAATAGGTTCAATAACTAGATAATAATATCACAAGTTGTAGGTTTTAATGCGCTGCACTGCCCTCTGCTGGCATCATTAACCAGTCTCTATTATTTTAACCCGATTCACTGCAGTACAGTATGTTGTTTTGTGTTGTTGTATTATGTCGATACATTTTCACATTGAAAACGTATTAACAACTCAATTACTCCAATGTTTACCATCTGTTTATTTGAGAATTAGATGTAGGCTATCAGTCAAAAAGAAAAAAGGAGGGCCTTACGTAAACCTACTAGCCAATCACAGCGCAACCGGCTGTCCTCCTCCTTCCGGGTTTGGTTCCTTACAACAGTAGTAAATGTGTGTCTAATTCACCGTTAAATACACATGTTATGGATCTTATTGCTGCTGTTTAATTACTCTCGTGTTTCATTTTGACGTTCGTGAAGGAGAGTAACTGTCTATTATTGTCTCGACGTAAATCGATTACATATCACTTCCAGTGGGTGGACGCAAGGTTTGTATGCAGCTCTGGTATCCCAGAGAGACCTCCTGCATGTCTTTATTAGATAACACAACACATGTAACTATGTTTTCAGTGCTTAATTTGTTTTATGCTGGTTTTCTCCCCCACAGATAAGCCCAACGCATTCTACAATGGAAGATGCACGAACAGACACAATTTTGATAACGGGGGGAAGCGGGTATTTTGGTTATCGGTAAGATAAGGACCATTTTAAGCCTTCCCCTTTCACTTGATAACGATAATTTAATAGCACTGGAACACATGTCAATTGTAGTCATTTTAATTTTGATTGATTTTGACTGTGATTGTGAACATGCTTGCATGGTGCCTTGGTCCACTCTTTTGCGATCGGTATCAATATTTTTCCATTCCACTAGGGGGCGTTATAACACAGCTTAATGAAGCCACTTTGGAGCTAATGTTAAACGGTTTGATTGATTGATTGATTGAAGACTTTATTAGAAGTTTGCATAGGAAAAGGTACAGTTTCATGACAGTACAGTTCACTGGTACAAGGACAACTAAAAGGTGATCCTAGAAAAGCACTTGGCTTATTTCCACAGGAAACCATTGAAGTATCTGATAACAGTACAGTTCACTCACTGGTTCAAGGTCAACTTAAAGGATAAAGCTCCTTTGAATTGAATTGACATGAAAATGTTGAGGAACCCAAATAGACTAAGCCCCCATGTCCCCCCCCCCCCCCCCCCCTCCTCCCCATTTTTCTGCTTTTGTAATTTATGTTATCCTATGCAAAGTACTTTGTTCTATCCGTCTGTCTTTCAATGTTATTTGAGATACATAAAGTGGTTCCTGTGTAAATAAGCCGTAAAGCTTACTAGGGTCTCCTTTTAGTTGACCTTGTACCAGTGATTTGTGCTGTAATGAAACTGTACTTTTTCCTAATGCAAACTTCTAATACTTTCTTCTTCAACCCCTGATCTCAATAGAAGGAGTTCATTCATGGTAGGCAGTTGTCTTCCAGCAGTTTAAAGCTTGTTTTCCTTCTTTCTTTCAGCCTGGCCTGTTCACTTCACAAACAAGGCGCCAAAATCATTCTGTTTGACGTGACGCCTCCAAAAAACGAAGGAACGCCAGAGGGCATCACGTTCCTGCATGGGGACATACGCGAATACGCACAGGTTGAGCGGGCCGTCGCGGGCGTGGACTGCGTCTTCCACGTCGCCTCCTACGGCATGTCCGGCCGAGAGCAGCTGGACCGGCGTCTGATCGAGGCGGTGAACGTGCAGGGCACGGAGAACGTGTTGAGGGCCTGCGTGGAGAAGGGCGTGCCGAGGCTGGTCTACACCAGCACCTTCAACGTGGTCTTCGGGGGACAGGTAAATCGCATATCTGCTCCAAAGAATTTATAGTGACACCCATATATAGCCACAATACTAGGGGGAGCTTAAACAACAATCTGGTAATACCCATAGGGTTAGGGTTAAATCAAACATGGGTAAATTCTCCTTCTACAGCACTGCCACCCAAGTGTGGAATGCCCTGACCCCATCCCTTAAAAGATGTAGTTCACTGGCTACCTTTAAAACATTACCTCCCTTTTTCTCTACTCTGTACATGTAGTGTTTTATACTTGTGAGGATATTGAATGTTTTTTATGCTACTTTATATGTTGATGAATTGAATACCAAGGACCCCAGTGCAAACAAGACTGCAAGGACTTTTTTGGTGCAATCCTTTTAGAGTAGACAAAGTTGACTGTTGACTTGTGCTGTTTTGCATTTCTGTCCAATAAAATATTCAATCAATCAGGTCATCGAGAACGGTGACGAGAGCCTGCCGTACCTGCCTCTCCACCTCCACCCCGACCACTACAGCAGGACCAAGTCGGTGGCCGAGATGGCGGTGATGAAAGCCAATGGTTCACCCCTGAAGGAGTCGGCGGACGGTCCCGTGCCTGCTGCTGCTGTTGAGGCGGCGGTACTAAGGACTTGCGCCCTGCGTCCTGCGGGGATATACGGCCCCGGGGAGCAGAGGCACCTGCCCAGGATCGTGGGCTACATCGAGAAGGGCATCTTCAGGTTTGTTTACGGGAAGCCAAGCAGCCTGGTGGAGTTCGTCCACGTGGACAACCTGGTGTCGGCCCACGAGCTCGCCGCCGCGGCCCTGACTGCAGAGCATGAGCACCGCTCGGCCGGCCAGGCCTACTTCATCTCCGACGGCAGGCCCGTCAACAACTTCGAGTTCTTCCGCCCTCTGGTGGAGGGCCTCGGCTACGACTTCCCCAAAGTGCGCCTGCCTGTGTCGCTCATTTACTTCTTCGCCTTCCTCACGGAGGTGATCCACTACCTGGTCGGCCCCTGCTACAACTTCCAGCCCCTGCTCACGCGCACGGAGGTGTACAAGACCGGCGTGACGCACTACTTCAGCATGGCGAAGGCCAGGGCGGAGCTGGGCTACGAGCCGCGGGAGTACGGCCTGGACGAGGTGGTGCAGTGGTTCAGGAGCAGAGGGCACGGGAGGAGAGCCCGGAGCTCGCCGCTCAGACGTCTGCTGTTGGATGCTCTGCTTGTCGTGGGCTTCACCGCCGTGCTGCTCTCCTACCTCCCTGTGGTTGGGAGCTGGTGACGGCTAGGGCTGTCAACATTATGACATTTTACATGACGATTAATTGTCACTCAAATAATTGCGATTAACGATTTAATTGTTTTTGCCGTTGACAATTACATTTGTGTTTGGCTTTGAAATTGCACATGGCAGATTTTACACAAAACCTAAATATACAAAGAAATGACATATTTGACAACTTTATACTTAAAAAAGAACATTGATAGTGGAAATAGCAGCTCTACAAGCTCACAATGCGACTGTGAGCTTGTAGAGCTGCTATTTCCACAATTTTGAAAATGTTTGAAATGATATGACGATTTTTCAACATGTAAACGATTAAGACGATTCTGACAAAATAATTGCGACTAGATGATTATGTAATAATTGTGACAGGTCCTGGTGATGGCACTGCTGCAAGTAATGATAATTCTACAGTCTGATGTGCATGCTTACTTCTTTTAAACTGTGGTGCCTATAAGAATTATTGCAATTTTCTCAGATAATTGCGATAATGTAATAATTGTGACAGGCCTAAGTGTTGCAACAAGATCAACACATGTGAACGCCTATTTTTTTTAACTGTACTAGCATAAATAAGTAAAAGATATCTACTTAAGAGGTAATTTACATTTGTACAGTAGAGAGTAGAATATGTACTGTATATCCATGCAGTACAATATGTATTGTAGTAGGCTACCCATTGTAATTGTATACAACATAACATTTTAGAGGCAAATGTTGGACACTGTACATTTTTCGAGGGTGTCAGACACGATGGAATGCATACCTTGTGCCTTGTAAAATCCATAAGCAAACTCAGTTGAACTGCAAACAGTTGTAAATGGTGTAATGAATATGTAGGTACACAGTAAAATCCGCAGTGTTCATTTATCCATTTGTAACTTTTACATGTGTTGTACA
Organism: Nannobrachium achirus; assembly: GCF_963921795.1. Lineage (NCBI taxonomy): Eukaryota > Metazoa > Chordata > Actinopteri > Myctophiformes > Myctophidae > Nannobrachium > Nannobrachium achirus. The sequence goes on from NC_137816.1 coordinate 55,809,766, forward strand.
CATAGTTAAATTAACACTGAGGATTTTACCAGCATTTTTGCATGTTACTGTCATAATAAGCTAGCTCAATCAACTACTACCTCATTCTCTGAATCATTTGAGTATGAAAATAGTGTGTTGTGTGAGTGTCATACTCATAATATGGACCATAGGCTACATGATCTAATGATCTATTGTAAGCAGGCTACAAGCACATGTTTGATATTAATACAACATTTTATGAATTGTATGTGTTTTGTTTTGATTTGCTGTTACCCAAACTGTGGAATGCAGTTAAGTAGACAAGTGTTTTTCGTCCATTCATGTTTATGAAGAACGTAAATCATTTGGCAGTATGCCTCACATACCTCACATTGGTACTCTGTATAATATGGAAAAGTTTTGGTTTGTCATTGTTAATAATAGTAATAATAATTAAAAAAAAGAACCTCACCCGTCGCTGCATACGGTTGTGGAGCACAACCGTATGCAGCGACGGGTGAGGTTCTATATGGGGCTAACAAAGACTTAAAGATGGACTGCATCCAACTTTGATTGATTGAAGAGTATTAGACTATTAGAAATTTGTACAGTTTCATGACAGTAGTTCACTGGTACAAGGTCAACTAAAAGGAGATCCAAGAAAGCCTTATGTAAAAAAAAAAAAAAACTCTTATAACATTGAATGACACAGTACTATGCAGAGGATAGGGAAAGAAAAAAACAGTTGTAAAACTAAATATAAGACAATAAAGAAACAAGGATAAAAGTTATTTGGCGTTGAAAAATGCATCTATCCTGGTGGTGTGCTTTTTCGTGAACAAGGTGAACAGTCCTTTGTAGCCTATACCTCTGGAGTGGACTATCCCTTTATTGTTGCATTAAAATGTGTGCTCTATTGAATTCTGTGCCTCCAGATGTCGCTCTAGCTCATGTTATTAGTTTAATTCTATGAGGGATGTTTTTTTTTTCTTTTTTAAAAATACATGATTATGTTGTATATTTATATGAGCTAAAACCAATAAGAAATTGTACTTGATCATTTGGCATGATATGATATCCCACAAAGGTATTGTATCGTGTATGTGCATTGCAGTATGATAATGATAGGCTATAGCACCTGTCTCTAGGCTACTTTCATAATAAGGAATAGCATTAATAAAAAGTAGGCCTATAGTTTCAAACTTCATGTGTCATCATAATGTGTCCAGGCTGTAAACTGTCTCTGTACTGCTATGTACAGCAACCTGCATTAGGCTACTTATTAACCTTTATCCCCAGTGCAAGAGACACACCTCCCGGTCCTGGTCCATAATTGGACACTCATAGCATTCCTTCCTTCACATGAACAAACAAAAGAGGCTAAACAGTGTAATTGTCTAGTCTTGATATTGGCTCTCAAACTGTGAGTCGGCTGTCCCCACATGTTTTTTTTTTCTCACTTCTTTTTTTGGGGGTCCCATGATGAATTAAATTCAATTCAAAGGAGCTTTATTGGCATGAGAAAACACATTTACATTGCCAAAGCAATAAGTGTCATAATATGATAATAACAGTTGAAAATAGGGAACGCATACAGTTGGAGAGGGTAGCATTGTGAAAACAGTTATGTCACTTTTCGTCATTATAGCCTACATGTTATATATAGGTCTACAGGGTAGGCTATAATGCTTTTTGAAACAAATAGCAATCTTTTGCAGTCGCTTTAGTGGGACAAATATACGCTACTTTTGCTTCTACCCCACTGCATCTCAGAGGCAAATATTGTAGCCTACTTTTACTTTAGGCTACAATTATTTGGAAACTTTAGTGATAAGTTAATTTACAAATAGGCTATAGGCTCTAATATTAATATTATAAAACATACATGAACCACTTTAGCCTGGATATTTGAAAATATACAACACAGCTCACCACACGTCACAGTTATGAGCTTGTGGATCTGCTATTTTCAAAACTTTTGTACTTTTACTTTTTGTGCTTTAGGTAGGCTACATTATTGATGCCATTACTTTTGTGCTCAAGTACTTTTAATCGTAACAGAGTATTTATATATTGCAGTATTGATTGGTTGATTGAAGTATTATTAGAAGTTTGGTCAACTAAAATGATACGCTCAGGAAAGCCGAGGCTCATTTACATTGAGATCCTTTTTATTGGTAGCATTTTATTGGTACTTTTACTTAAAAGTGGAAATTGTGAGTACTTTTTTCCACCACTGGTGAGTCGCAGCAGCACTCAACAGGTCACTAACTTCGGTGTACCACCAGGCAGGCAGGCTCCCCCTTGCTGAGTGTGTCTCAGTCATTGTTTCTATCCAACATTAAAAGCACATTCCAGAGAGGCGCACAGCGTCCCGGTCTACATCCTCACATTCCTCCAACACGAACCAGTTCCCTTCCCTGCGCCGAGCGGGACACACAGAGACAAGCCTTTCCCGGCGCGTGGTGCGTGGACACTTTTCTTTTGTGGCAATCGCCACTTGCGACTCTCACAATTATTTACCACGACTTTTTTACTAGCATTATCGAGGAACCCTAAAAAAGGAAATCTTGGAGGAGGAGAAAAAAACTAACACGGGTGAAATTCCTCCGCGCTGCAGCGCGCCATTGACTGTAAAAAGACCTTTCAACTTAACAAAAAACTCAAGTTGACAAACGGATCCCGAAACTGTGAGAAGCCAGATTTTGTCCCTTTTTTTCTCCTTTTTTGTTGAGGGTTTGTTTGTTTTTTTATGTTTTTGGAGAAGATCCGAGGACGATGCCGCGCACAGTGGTTTCCGCCGAGCACGTTAATAATAATACTAGTGGTGTGTGCTTGTCTGCTGTTGTAGCAGGCAGCAGCGTTTTGTTATGATCTCCATGTGAGATCCACCGTGGGGTCTGCCTGTCTCTGGTGTTTCTCCACAGAAACATGGAGCAGTACGAGGAGGACCTGCACGGACCCCTCCACCGGGCCAGCAAGCTGATGGAGGACCTGTCCCTGTACGAAGCCTACAAGGACGGCATGATGTACGGCAAGAGCGCCCGGCGTGCAGGCGGGGGGGACCTGGTGATCAGCCCCGACCTGGACTTCTCCGCGCCGGAGCAGCAGCAGCACAAGAGCATGACGCCGATGAACGGGAACGGCGGCTCGGCGCTGCACCACCACGGCAGCACGGTGGAGAACAGCTACCAGTGTGGGATGATGAACAAAGTGTACACGGCGGCCACGGCGCGTCCCGTCAACGTCCCCGTGGATTTCTGCGCGCCCCAGAGGGACATCTACAATAACAACAACAACAACGGCGACGGGGTGGAGAGGGACACGACCGGCGGCTGCTGCACCACCGAGGTGGCTCTGCCGTGCTACGGCGGCGGCGCTCCCGACCGGCACGGGGGCGGCATGCACCGGCGGTACTCCCTGGAGGTGGCGGCGCACCACCGCTACAGCGCCGGCTGCGCGCTGGACGCCGCCGCGCTCCTCATGATGAGCAGCAAGCCGGCGGGGCCGGGGTCGGCTCTGCCCGGCAACAGGTGCAACAGCGTGTGCATCACGAGCAGCCACGACGTCGGCAGGTACCAGTGTTGATTTCGTCGTTATTATTATTATTATTATTATTATTTTTCTCCTTTTTTACAGACTATATCTACTGCATAGTAGGTCTACTGTGTTTTATCCGTCTGTCATTCAATGTTATATGAGAAACTTCAATGGTTTCTTGTGGAAATAAGCCAAGTGCCTTTTAGTAGACCTGTCCTTGTACCAGTGAACTGTACCGTCATTAAACTTTACCTTTCCTATGCAAACTTCTAATAAAGTCTTCAATCAATCAATCAATCAATCAAAACGACTAAAACTATGACGAAAAATGTTTGTCGACTACGTTTTCTTTCACTGACGAAAAACTAAATAAAAACTATGCTGTGATGACTAAAACTAAGACTAAATATATTGACAATTTCGTCATCAAAATAAAAACTAGACTAAAACGTTATAGGGAGGGACAAGTGAGGGTCATGCTCAAGCTCCCTCAGCCCTATGTTCCCTCACTCAGGTTATAGGGTTAGGGTTAGGTATAGTGGACTAGTGGAGAAGACAGTCATTTTATGTTTGGATGCTCTCAGGTGTTGCACGCTGAAAATAGCAGATTTACAAGCTCACAACTGCGACGCGTTGTGAGCTTGTAGATCGGCTATTTTCAGCACGCAACCAAGTGTAAAATCAGTCATTACGATGCCATCAAGGCCTGCCAAAATATATCTTATGATATTTAGTCGACTAAAATTAGACTAAAACTAAAACTTTTCAGGTGAATAAATTATGACTAAAACTAAAGGACATTTTATTCAAAAGACTATGACTAAAACTAAATCAAAATGTTCTGTCAAAAACAACCCTGGCAGGTACCACGCCACCAGCCCCCGCTCCAGCCTGGCCTCCTCGCTCTCCTCCTCCTCGCACTGTGAGCAGCAGCAGCAGAGTGGCAAGCAGCACGCCAGCAGCCCGAGGTCCAGCATCAGCAGCGCCGGCCTGGGGGTCCCCGGTGGCGGCCAGGACCGCTACACGAGCCCCCGCTCCAGCCTGGTGCACTGCAGCGAGGGAGGGGGGAGCAGCGTCGCCATGAGTCCCCGCTCCAGCTACGCGAGCACGGCCGGCAGCGACACGAGCAAGCACTCCAGCCCCAGGACCAGCCTCAACAGCTACGACTACTGCGGCAGCGGCGGCAAGCAGCCCGCCAGCAACCGCACCAGCGGCATCAGCATGGGCTACGACCAGCGGCACGCCAGCCCCAGGTCGAGCACCGCCAGCCAGTACTCCTTCACCGCCAGCCCGCGCTCCAGCTACTCCGACTCGCGGTACGCGTCCACCTCCTCCGCGGGGGGAGGCGGCGGCCACGACCCGCTGGACGGCGCCGTGCTGCTGCACGGCGTGCCGGCCATGGCCAGCCCGCGGTCGAGCATCTGCAGCCAGGACGGCAGCGGGACCAGGGGTCCTGGCGGAGGGACGGCGGCGGGGAACAACTGCGTGGTGAGCCCGCGCTCCAGCATCTCCAGCCACAGCTCCAGGAGCTCCCGCAGCTCCCGGGGCTCTATGAGCACGTACCCCGAGCTCCAGTTGCCCTCGCCGAGGTCTTCGATGCTGGGGAGCAGTCTGCACGAAGACACGCTGCTCCAGGACTTCGGAGACGCCTCCAACGGGATGCACTGTCGCGTTCAGCTCCAAGCGGAGTCCCAGCAGCAGCAAACCCTGGCCGGGATGAGCGCGGAGGTGACCTCTGGCTCTCCGTCTTCGTTCAGTTATGGATTGTCTTCGAAAACGACTGCCCCCGGCCAGAGGTTTAAGCTGCCCTACCAGGTGACCCCGTGCCGGGAAAGTGGCCCGAGTCAGGCGGAGAGGCGGCTGGAGGCGCTCACACTGGAGCTGGAGAAGGAGCTGGAGATGCACATGAAGAAAGAATACTTTGGTGAGTGTTTTTACAAACAATGAGCAATTTGTGTGTTTTGACCAACGGCTTGGTGCGTAATCTGCGAAATTACGCGAAACATTGTTTTTTTTATACATATTTATAGATCCATAGGACTATAGGCTACAGTATAGGCCTAACCAATAATACAAAGTTGTTACAATCATATGAGGGTGAGAAAATGAAAAGATGTTTTACTATATTCATCCCTATTGATGAGGAAATACTGAGCTTGAACTTGTCCTTTGACCTTAGGATCAGCACGGTTAAGCCTGGTCGCTGGGGGGTTGTCAGTCTTACACACGCACGCACGCACACACACACACACACACACACACACACACACACACACACACACACACACACACACACACACACACACACACACACCGAGTACAGAATCATTGTTTCCCCATAAAGGTGCTTTAAGTTAAAAAGTTAAAGCTCTATTAGTCTTTTGGTAATCCTATCAGAACCCATCAGTTTCAATATAGTATTACAGTTTTTGTCTGCTCTTTCATTCCATCGCTTCTAATATCAGTTTGATCCTGTATCATGTATGAGTTGAGTTATCTCTCCTGATTACACATACTACACTATACAGTCAAGAAATCATCAATAGCGGTAAATGTATATTTACAGGAAAAAAATAAACTTAGTGGGTCATTTCTTTTGGCAAGCTATAGAAGACTTGTCTAGGTCCAGTTGCAAATTGCTTTTTATGGTGGTTTTGAATGAGGTTAGGGAGTCAAACATTTTGATGGCTGTTGGCAGGGAATTCCGCAGAATGCGAGGGAAAAGAGATCAGTGGGAAGGACATCATCAGGTTCTTGGGCACTGAACTGTTGTTCTGGTCTTGACCATCACCTCACACAACCACTGCAGAGAAAAGGGGCATCTATTTTAGTTCTGTTGGGGGGAAGAACCCCCTAACTACAACAGTATGGGGTACTGGTACTTACATACGTTCAAGTAACAAGACACTGGACGTGAAGGGTACAATGTCAGGTAAACAACACAAGACAAAATATTCAAGTGTGTGAGGTGCTGGTTGTGTCTCCACTCCAGTATCATTAAAGAAAATACCATCTGGAGCTGATCTGAACCATGCATGAATCCTATTCAAATTCAAATCATCAAAGTCTGAAGATAAAGAGATAGGAACTCCTTTCCCTAAACTCATTTTAAAGATGATTATAATTCAAAAGCACCAATACATTTTCTGTTCTTTTTTTTTTTCGTGCATAAGAAGTAGCATCTCCATGGCAACTATTCGTGATGTGTACTTTATGTCTGACTGTTAAACATTAATGGTTCTTGATGATGATCATCCTGTGCTTTTCGAACAGTTAAAGTGACACCAGCTTCTTACTATGTTATTACTCTTAATCCGTATTCCTGCTATCTTCCTTCAGTTTGTTACCATGTTATTACTCTAAATCAGTGGTTCTCAATCTTTTCAGGCCGCGACCCCCAAAATAATCATATTTTAACTGGGAACCCCCCACCCTGAGGCATTACATTTTGTATAACACGTTTCTATTGTGAAAATAGCAGATCTACATGCTCTCAACGCGAGGCGTTAAAAAGTCCTTAAATTGTCACTTTAGAAATGTGTACCACTTAAACTTTATCTTGGTTTGTTTACTGTTGAATGAGAAAACAATGTTGCACATTAAGTTAATCATCTGGGGACCCCCCAAAATCATTTGGGGACCCCCCTGGGGGTCCCGACCCACAGGTTGAGAACCACTGCCCTAAATCAGTATTCCTGCTCTCTTCCTGCAGTTTGTGCCAAAAGGGTTTCATTCAAGAAAACAGTCACAGCTTTGAGCTTTGTCAGTTTACCAAGGTCTGTTTGCAACCTGCACATCGTTCTTGTTAGGCACAAACCTTGTATCTCCGTATTTCAACCTATTTACACTTAGTAAATTGTTGCCCTACATTGTCACGCTACAGTGTCGCACGAATGTCGCCAAAATAGCCGATCTGCAAGCTCACAACGCGTCGCTGTAGCAGACACGAGCTTGTACGTCTGCTGTTTTTGCTATTTTTGTGTGTCCGTGAGTTTTATAAATGACACTGAACCAAGGACAAGTCTGAACAAGAGCTTGTTTTTGATCGATTGAAAAGTACAGAGATGCAGTTATTCGATAATGCTAAAAGGATAACTGAGGGCTTGTTTCTATTGTGGTCCTGTCTGTGTATTCAATTCATCAAGACATAAAGACAATACTATACAAGAAATCATCAATACTAGGATCAGTAACAGTTTATTTACTGAAACTAGGGGGTCATTTATTTTGTTCAGATAGAAGACTAGGTCTAGGTCCAGTTGCAAATTGCAGACAGGTGCTCTTTTGTGTGGCTGTTCTGAAGGAGGGCAGGGCTATTTTGTGACTAATAACTGCATTGGATCCATTTCCTGAAAACGAACGGTTTCGGACATACATGGTTTCCGCTGGGCAGCAAGCGCAACGGTATGATTCTAAGTTATCAGCAGCAACAGGTCCCTCTGTGGCAGGACAGATAACGGTGCCTTTTTTTGCGGGGCAAACTAATTTCTGCCTTGGCAGAGCTAAGGTTTACACAGCGCTGAGCGCCGCTGAATGGAACCTTCTGTTCTGTGGGGAGCAGCAGATATCCTTCAGTGATTCAGCAGCGCAGCAGACGTCTCAGTGTTGCTGAAAGGGAGCGTTGCAGTCAACCTCTGGAAGACCCGGCTACTTGTCCTCGGTGCAGCTCAATGGGTGCCAGGAGTAAGGGGCGGGAATAGATAGTTATAGACGACCGGACCATGGTCAAAACGGAACGATACAGGGGTGAACCGAACTGGTTACCAGGGCGCATACTTTGATTGACTGAATAATTTATTAACAGTTTGCAAAAAAGCACAGAAGGTACAGTTATATAATATTGCTAAAAGACAGTTATACAATAATGCTAAAAGGATGGAACACAAGAGGGCTTGTTTCCATTGTGGTCCTGTGTATTCAAATAATCAAGACATAATTCTTCAAATAATAATAGATTGCATTTTTATAGCGCTTTCCTATGCCCTCAAAGCGCTTTCCAATGGTCCGTTCATTCATACTTTGGGAGGTGAAGTGGCGAACAGTCGACGCCAGCGTCCTCACTTCCCACATTCACACACCAATGGACCTATGGTGGCAAGCTAGCACTGACCGACTCATTGGAGGCAATGTAGGATTTCGATACAATGTGATGTCTGCAGTCATCATGGTACTGTTGACTTGGGCTGCACCAGTATTTTGTGTATTATTGTGTATTGTAATATGAACTGCCGTTTGATGGTTTCTTCTTTCTGTGCATGTACTGCCTGATAGACGGCTTCGTGACTTTTATGCCCATATATGGAGATACCTGATGTCATCAATAGTCAAACTTGCAAATTTGTGTGATGTCAGTGTGATGTAAAACGGATGTGTGGCTTGTGTGCCCATTATATTTAGATCTCTGTATCTCCGTCCTTGTCCGCTTTCATGGGCATATTGGTTGGGTCGGCGATTCTACTGAAAACAAATTAGTTTTTTGTTTTGAAATTGCTAAGATCATAGGCAAAGGTGTGCGAAAGTTGGAGTCTGTAGAACCAACCACGTGCTGTGAGACCTCTTTCATGCAATTCGGGCTCGGCTTCAATAGTCAGGATAATAATGATGTTAGTTTCCATGGCAATATTTTTAAAAGTTAATGTATTAAATCAAGCACACCATGGCTGAAGTTCACAGAGTTCCATTCCTGCTGGTCAGGAGCATAGTGGAAAATAGGTGAGCAAAAAAATACAAATTGATGTCCACCTTTGGTACATTAGAAGCTGTTAAATGTCACTGGTGTGGTGGTCAGAGAACAGTGGTTTGTTTTGTAGCCATTGCACTTGCTCACTCAGACTGAGGCTGAGACGGCTGTTCATGTGTTCCAGAGGAGCAGGTGAGAAAGAGAGGGAGAGAGAGAGAGAGAGAGAGAGAGAGGGAGGGAGAGGGAGGGAAGAAGAGGAGAATGCAGAGTACAGACAGAAGCCAGTGTTGCCATGTCTGCTTATTATAAGCAACGTTGGGCTTGTTTCTCTGTGAAGTAGCGTATCAATATTGGTGGTTGCATTTTTTTGGGGGGGCGCCGCTTGTTTGGTTTGATGACCCGGTTTGAAGGCAATCATTTGATGATCGCTGAGTGTCCTGAGCCCCCTACTGACCGATGACCCCGGTCATCAAATTATTGGCTTAGGAATGTGGGGGGGAAATCGACATGAATTCAAGTCTTCATGGAGTGTGTAATTGATAGAACAAATAATATTTGTTGGGGTGAACTACTGCCCTATAGTCGCTTATTTTGGGGCTTGTTTTCACAGACCTGGTTGCTTGTTTCCTTCGCTAGAAAAAAACAACAACCTGGCAACACTGCTGCCCAGTGTGCCCACACTGCCCGCTCCGCCCCCAGCCCGGCCCCTGTGTGGCCTCCTGTTTGTTGTGTTGGGCCAACGAGCTGTGAATCAACAGCTGGGCCCGACACAGACAGACTGCCATTGAAGCCAGTTCAGCAAAGAGCTGCCCCCCCTCCCTTCTATATACCCCGCCCAAGTCCCCCGCCAATCCCTTCATTAACCAGCCGGTGGGGCGTCGGGCAGCACCAGACTCTTGGCACACGGTCTTGGCTGGCGGGCCAGACATGGTTGTGTGTGTGTTTGTCTGTGTGAGTGGGTGGGGTCTGGGGTGGGGTGGGGGCGCTTTGGGCTGTTCACCTGCCCAGAATAATCACATAATGATAATCATGGTAGTCATGCACATGGCTTGCGCACACGCACGCTCGCACACATGCACGCACGCACGCACACATACTGTACACACATACACAGACGTTGAGTTGTGGGCAGCAACATGCTGCACAACCCGGCCTCTACACCAGGGGTTTTCAACAGGTGGATCCAGGACCCCTAGGGGGTCCTCAGAGACCCCCTACTGCAGGGGTTCCCCCAACCTTTTTGGCTCAGGGTACCCCTATAAATATTTGTTTTCATCCGAGACACCCCTACATTATATTCATAATCTTCACTCCCAGCACCTTATATTTCTGGCATATTTTAGCGATTATGTTGCGAGGAAAACATAAGGAGGAAAAGAAAAAAGCCATTTTGGTTAGAACTGACTGAAAAAAACGTAATGCTAAAATTATACTGAATATAGCAAATCTACAAGCTCACAACACGGCACTCGTAACACCCTGTTGTGACACTAAAGCGTTGGCAAGGTGTGAACTTGGAGGGTTTTGGCATTAATGCATGCCCGTTTGCGTGAGAGGCGAGACCCCTGCTCAGAAAAGATATGGGGCAGCGGGGCCGCGCGGGACAAGACTAATTCAACACTGGTAATATGTGTTCCGTCTCAAAGCTATCCAGATAGATGTTGTCGATACAATCAATGTCTCTGTCACAGTCGCTTAAATATTGCTGGGTCCTTCATATTTAAATATTGAATGTTTCTTTAAACATTTTAACCACACAAATGTTTCTCAGCTGTAAATTATATTTATTTTTGTTGAAATAAGTCCTAATTAGCTCTCTTCCATAATAATCAATGATCATCATTTGAAGTGCTGGACCAAGAATCACATGGAGATCAGAGCTGAGGAGATTTGCTATTGCTATTGTTTTGTCCTCGCTGAGATAGTATGAACGCTGAGATGAAGACAGTGCAAGAGAGACAGACCGTATGAAAGCTGAGATGAAGACAGTGCAAGAGAGACAGACCGTATGAAAGCTGAGATGGAGACAGTGCAAGAGAGACAGACCGTATGAAAGCTGAGATGAAGACAGTGCAAGAGAGACAGACCGTATGAAAGCTGAGATGGAGACAGTGCAAGAGAGACAGACCGTATGAAAGCTGAGATGGAGACAGTGCAAGAGAGACAGACAGCAGATAAGCTGAGACGGTGACATTATCAGGGAAGACAGACTGTAGGAAAGCTGAGAGGGAGACGGTGTATCCGTGAGGCCCATCAGAGATGTCTCTGGTATGATTTGATCCTAGGCCGGCAAAGGTTTACATGTGATTCCTGAGATGTGATTTTAAACAGTATATCATCGTTGTCGGGCGGATACCTCGTATCTCCAAGTTTCAAATTTGTATGTTTTTTCGCAAAATAGAGCCCTGCTTCATCATACAAGGCCGTCGCACAAAACTAGTGAAAACAGCAGATCTACAAGCACACAACGCCTCGTGGTGCAAGGCATTGTGTGCTTGTAGATCGGCTGTTTTCACTGGTTTAAATCATTTTTAAAATGATGAATGCAAAATGAAGAGTTTTGGACATACAAGGTTTCCACCCGACAACGACGATATGTATTTTGTCTCTGTCAGGTGGAAACCTCATATGTCCAAACCTGTTACTTTTCCAACCTGGAAACCAGACGAATCTGCTAGTGCAAAAAAATAAAATAATAATAATAATAATAACAAAAGAAAGCGGCCTTGGCAGATTGTGACTGGATTTCTGTGTCCCGAAAATTGTGTGGCACCAATCAGGGCCCTGTATGCAAATATGGGGCACAATTCGCCCCACACAGAGATGCCAGACTAATATCTACGCAGTGATATTACTTCACGATAAATGTAAACCTCCACGATACGATATTTTTTTTATCGCGATAAACGATAATAGCGATTATCGTCCCATCCCTAGTAGAAGGGTGTTTGGATGAAGTGGCTTTCAAAGCGGGGGCTGACGGGACGGGCCTGGGCACAAGCCTTGTTGGGGAGCCCAGCGAGGTTGTTTCATCAAACAAACTGAATAACACTCACTAATAACAAAAGTCACAGAATCTCAGGAATGTTTTGGCGGAGCGCGACAAGCTTCAGTGGGGACATTGAGTCGTGTGTTTTCCTACTGTTGTTTTCCAACGCTACTTCCAGGGGATACAAGGAGAGTGGGCACTAAGGAAGAGTGGGCACCTCAATGTAAATTTAGCTATTTTGTTCAAAATTTGATTACATTAAAATGTACCCCCATTGATTCCGGATAGGGACCCAAATGCATTTGGTTCCCCATCCTTAATCAATGGGGGCAAATTTACTTTACTGTAATTACATTTTTTGTCCTTGGAATGCGACAAATACAAATCAATATTACTGAACCCAAGTCTCCGTGGCGTGAGTAGAAGAAAAGTCATTTTGGGCGTGAACTACTCCTTTAACTTATGTAAAGTATACATGATGTGATTGTGAACATGCACTTGTTGTTTTTGTCCAAAATGACTGGATATACATGTTTTGTAGCAATCTGTAGACATGTTTGAAATATTATCATTATTTTCAAGTGTTCAATCATGTTCTAATCATGTATACTTACTAGTATACTTACTAGAGGTTGTTTTTCCAAATATTATTTATTACATTTTTGGAAAAAACATCAAGGTGCCCACTCTTGATGTTACCCTTCCGGGTACAGCAAGAGGTTAAGTCTATTTGGAGGTCCTTGACATGGAAAGGTTTGGGAATCGTAATGTTAGAGTGAGCAGAGACACTGTTTCCTGGCCTTATCACACAGACTTGCTGTCCCATGGATACATTAAGGATTCACAGTCTGGCTTACATTAATAGTAAAACTGAGAAGTTACTGTGATTTCCCCGGTGTCCCGTAAAATCTCGACCGCATCCTGATGCAGGGGATTTTTTTCTTTTGTATTTTCTTTTTACTTATTCTTAATGGCATTCTGGAAATGATTAACAGATGCATCAGATGTATGTCCAAAACCGTTCATTTTGTATTTATCATTTTTAAAATGATTTAAACTAGTGAAAACAGACGATCTACAAGCACACAAAGCCTCGCACCGGGAGGCGTTGTGTGCTTGTAGATCTGCTGTTTTCACTACTTTTGTGTGACAGCCTTGTATGATGAAGCAAGGCTTTACTTTACGAATAAACATACAAATTTGAAACTTGGACTTGGTTTCCACCCGACAGTGACGATATGTTGACAGATGCAGGATTATGCTGATTTCAGACCTGAACCCTCGGGGTTCAGCGTGCAGTCACACCCAACTTAACTTTGATTTTGCCTATGTGGCAGGTTCTGCCAATGCTTTTCAATGGGAATCGAGAGGTTTTTTTAATAGAAATCTGCGAATGGCTGCAAACCACTCCATTCCCATTGAAATGCATTGGTATTATTTGAGTGCAAACAAGCGCACAGCGCTATTTAGTGGTGTTAAGGTGTGAATTAATCTTGTGTGTTTTAGGGCGTTACATTAATTAAACCAATCAGTGTCTATTCCCCTTCTAATTTTTGTTTTGAGAGATAAAAATAAGCGGATTAACACAATAACCAATCCAATGTCCAAAACTGTTTGTTTTGTATTCATCATTTTTAAAATGATTTAAACTAGTGAAAACAGCCGATCTACAAGCACACAACGCCTAGCACTGCGAGGCGTTGTGTGCTTATACCGGTAGATCAGCTGTTTTCACTACTTTTGTGCGATGGCCTTGCAGTGCTTTACTTTGCGAAAACATTTACACATTTGAAACTTGGAGATACGAGGTTTCTGCCCGACAGTGACGATAAGTGCATTTAAAGGTACGGTAGCCTTTCTGGACGGAATTCTCTTTTAAGACTAAAAGGATAACACAAGAAAAGACCTGGGGACTTGTTTCCATTGTGGTCTTTTGTTTTTTTGGGGGTTGTTTCTAAAGTGTTGTTTCTTAGTTGGGCTTTCTTCCTGATGTTGTTTTAACCAGTGGTACTCGACCATTTTCATGTCAAGGACCCCCAGATTAATATGTATTTGCCCCCGGACCTCCCATCTGAAAATATTTTGTGCCAGGGACCTAGCCAATAAATCAGAACTCTTGTAGAGTGATTTTATTTTAGGACGTTATCTCTCTACAAGAGTTATAAAGGGGAGTCAGAACGCTCTTGCTGGGTGAGCCCTAACGTCCATTTTCGGCTCAAAACATGTACAAATCAATAAGGTGCTCACTGCATTGTCGAAACGGTTTTCTATCTACCGATGCGCCCACTCGTTGGTATGCGTTAGTCCATATGTTTCCAATGAATTAATGTTTACTCAAACTTCTAGGAGACACACGTTTGAAAATGGCTGAACATATCACGTGACGTTGATCGCCTTCGCTATTCACTCATACTAGGACATGACATTTTGTACGTGGAAGTATTCCTACGTTCTGTACGAACAGAAGTGGTGAAGAAACGCTAATAAATAGCTTGAATTTGGGAAAAATGAAATCGGGCTCCGTCACCGTGTGTATAATGCTAATGGCCAATGCCATGTTAAATTTGGGATCAGTCGCTGAAGCGAGTGAATAGATAATGCATTGTGTGACTGACTGACCTACTGACTGACCTACTGACTGACCTCTCTAATTATAGTATAGATGAGCTTGTAGATCTGCTATTTTTTGGAAAATGTTCCGCCCCAGGATAATGGATTTTGATTATCGTGATAATATCGTAAATCACGATTTCTTTTGTCACAATAATCGTGATATGACATTTTCATAACAGTGTAAAAAAACAACAACGCTCCATTCCCATGGCAGAATCTGACCTTATAGGCAGAATGAAACTTGTTAAAATGTTTCAAATGTTCCACATTTGTTACTTTTTTTTGTTGTGAGCTTTTAGATCAGCTATTTTCAAATAGCTGATTTATATAGACCGATTTCCCAGAGCGGCAACCATAACTACGGTGTCAAGCGGCACGGCTTCCAACAGCGACAACGCATGCAGCTACTCGGCAGTGCTATTTAAAATGCTCTTGTGGTTTGGGCTTGTTTTCATAGATCTGGCCATGGCCTTCTCTGTGCCATGGAATTGGAAACATGAAAAAAAAACTCCATGCCAGTATAGTACAAGCTCACAACACGTCATGTTGTGACGCACTGTGAGCTTGTAGATTGTCTATTTTTGGTGAACCTTCCCCCCCCCCCTGAATAGGGATGCTGGGGTTCAAGTTTTTAAAAGTCAAGCAGCCTATAAATTATAGGCTACATACTGTAAGTTATTTTCACTCAGTTCGCAGTGACATAGCCTAGCGTGACATAGCCTACCGTATGTCAGGTGGAAAGATGTGCATATGTACGTTGCGTAATACTGTATGATGTAAGATTCTAAAATTTAACAGTGTAATTCAGGGGTTTCGTAGATGGAAAAAGTTATTTCCAGGGGTGCCCTGAGGCAAAAAAAGTTTGAAAACCCTCGGGGTAGGGACTTGGGAGTCACACGTTTTGGTGGCTGTTGGCAGGGCATTGCACATTCTAGTGGTATTGCAGCAGAACAGTAGTTAAGGGTTAAATGCCTTGCTCACTCAGACAGGGACCATCATCATCAGGTCTCTTGCTCGGCGGCGGGGACGTCGCCATGCGTAGAGCCAATCAGTTTCACCAATCTTCTCCATTTGGGTCGATCCAGTGCTAGGGGCTCAGCATCATCCAATGACAGGCCAACCTGGTGTAGGTCCCTGGTGATGGCATCAATCCAGCGAGTGCGTGGTGCACCACGGGGGCGTTTCCAACCAGCGGCTTTTGGATCGAAGTGGAGGATAGCGTATGTAGGGTGATCAGGGGGGAGTCTTTTTATGTGTCAATACCATCGCAACCGCCGCTGAGCTGCCATAAGGGATGCGGGGGGCTGTTTGGTGCGCTCCCGCAGTGTGATGTTTGAGACTCGATCCTGCCATGTTATCCCCTCTATTGTGCGCAGCGCTCTGGTGTCGAAGCCGTCAATTCTGTCTGCCAGGGTCTTGTTGAGAGGCCAGGTTTCAGCTCCATAGAGGAGGATGGAGAGGATTGAGCTGTTGTAGATGCGTATTTTGGTCTCTCTTGTTATGGAATGGTGTCTCCACAGCGGCTTCCAAAGAGTTTTCATGGCACTGGCTGCCAGGGCACGTCTCCGGTTTATCTCGGTTGCTATGTTGCCGTTGTTAGTGACAATGGACCCGAGATAGTTAAAAGACGTCACAAACTCAACTTCCTCCCCCCTGATGTGCAGTGGGGGGGGAGCCTCGCCTCCAATGTGCATGAGTTTGGTCTTAGCCCAGCTGACCCTTAGACCCAGGGACACCTCAACACATTGCCGGGGCTGGGAATCGAACCCGGGCCGGGGGCCTTTTGTTTCCAAAGTGGCCTTGATCTACTCATTCAGTTATGGCAGCCCGGGGGATAACAGCTTGGGATGTCCCTAATTAAAATACAATGTCCATAGGACTTGTCTATAGTATTGGTGCAGTGCTATTGACAGGCAGTTGCCATTAGGGATGGGACGATAAGCGATATTATCGTTTATCGTGATAAAAAACACTCACGATAATCGTATCGTGGAGATTCAATATATCGTGATATCGTCCTCCGTCATGCACTGGGATCAATTCACCTTTTATTTGCCGTGCTGCATATCCGGTAACACTTGAACCCTCTATAATTGGTAAAAGGCACTTATAATAAACATACTTGATAGTCTTTTTTCAAATGTCTTTTCCAAAAAATACAATCTACAAGCTCACAACGCGTCGCAACGCGACGCTTTGTGAGCTTGTAGATCTGCTATTTTTTGGAAAATGTTCCGCCCCAGGATAATGGATTTTGATTATATAGCTGGGCTAAAGTACACATATAATAAATACAAATAAAAATAAAAATAAATTGTTTGCAAATAATGAATAGTTCTTTTTCTATAACATCGCAAAGGTAAGCTGCTTTTTGCTGGCACCAGCCCCAATAAATAAATAATAAATCTGGCAGTAGAACTGTTAATTGGTTTGACTTGACATGAGATTCACGATTGTATAATAATTGTGAAACTTAGAATAATCCCAAACATTTTATTACTACCGCTGCCCTGGTACGAACATAATACACAGAGCAAGGGCAGTGTTATCCGAGACAGTATGAGACATAGAAAGTGTATTGAACATACTGTACTGCACAGTATAGATCAAGTTCAGTTAAACTTGTTAGCTGCCAAGGAATGTGTTTTATGAATATACCGATACTGTATAAGGGACAGTTCTCCGGGCCCATTGTTTATACTGTACACACAGGATTTCTGTGTTGTGGTTTCTTTTTCCAATGATCAGACAGTTGAAAGCTCTCGACTGAATTCAGTCATTATGGATTCCATAGAAGTCAGCATGTTTTCTATGGAAGCATGTTGCAGCGACAATAGCCAATCCACAAGCTTGCGATGCATTGTAAACTTGTGGATCGGCTATTTCCGGCAAAGGTTTTCCTCAGAATATGAATGCTGTGGTTTAAGTGGTGCAGCGAATCTCTGTAAATACAATTCAACAGGAATGTTGATAATGGCTACAGTGTTATCACAAATTATACGTTATCTCTGAAAAGGCATATCGTGGAGATATTGCCTCTTAGCTGCATATTTTCACTTTTTATGTTTTTGCTTTGTTGCTGAAAGCGACAAAGGCAATCACCAGGTTCCAAAACTGTCCTGAAGCGACGTCATCATGAAGCGCTCGAAAATTCCGACAGAAGTTTGGGCCAGTCAGAGCTATAGGCTCACAGCACATTGGATGTCGCACTTGCGCTGCAAAGATGAGGAAATCGCACGCTCTGAGCGAGATTTTCCCCAGTAGTTGATCCGTGGCCCCTCCTTTCTGCTGGACTAGACTGCTCGCCCAATCAAACAGGCTATGCTGTTTGACTGGGCGATTTATTTATTTATTTTCCGCGACCGGGGTTGAGAGTCCTCCTGCGTTCATCATCATTTGGGATTTGCTATTGGAATGGAGCGATTTGGGGAAATCGGGTAGCATTAAACACTACAGGACAATTGTTTAAGATTCGCCTTTCAACACGCAAGTGTGCGGCACGCACGCACGCACACACAAACATATTAATGTTATCCACTCAACACACCATCGCCTCATCTCGTGCAACAGAGGAAAAAAAACGCTTCAATACAGAATTTGTGTCCCATTTCGGGCGGCCGAGCGTCTAGTCTGCGCCCTGGCCAATTTGTCGCATTTATAGATAGATAATATGAGTTCACTTTGACACGTTTCATGTCCATCCATGCATGGATCTGTTCATCTCTCTGACTTTTACCCTCTCTCTACACTGCTAAACTAGTAGACCTAGTAGTCAACGCAATTATGAAGCGTTACAAATGAGGCGGCTCTTCCCTACATTGGTGTAGCCAAATTTAATATTCTTTGTTATATTAAAGAAAACGACAAGCAACAAAGCTTAATATTGAAATATTTCAATTATAGTTTTGTAAGTGAACGTCCTATTATTACATACTACAGTGCCTCACAAAAGTAGCAGATCTATCTAAAGTAGTCAATCTGCTATTCTTGCTCATTTGGAACAGTAACAGTTTTGGACATACAGTATGAGTTTCCACCTGTTAACAGGATCCCGAGCTCTCTTAGTTAGATCTATCTACCATTTTGTAAACTGACCTTTATTAATAAAAAATAAGCCCTTATAGCAGTATATCGTCACTGTCGGGCAGAAACCTTGTATCTCCAAGTTTCAAATTCGTACGTTTTAAATAAAGCCCTGCTTCATCATACAAGGCTGTCGCACAAAAGTAGTGAAAACAGCCGATCTACAAGCACACAACACGAGGCGTTGTGTGCTTGTAGATCTGCTATTTTCACTAGTTTAGTTAATTTTTAAAATGGTAAATACAAAACGAACGGTCTTGGACATACATGTACAAGGTTTCCACCCGACAACGACAATATCCATTTTCAGGGGCATTTTGGAGATGTTTTGTATTTTTGGAGCAGCTTGTACCATTCCCTGTTGTGTGTCTACTTCTGACACTGACTTTGAGGTTAAAGCAATTTGTATTCTTACCTTGAGGTTTCACAGCATCTCTCACTATAGCGAACACACACTGGCAAAGGGGGCCAGATTTACCACAGCTCACAGGCAGTCATTTAGTTCCCTCTGTTTGCCAAAGGCTATCAGGCATATTTATTTTGGCCCAGCGGTTACAAACGATTAAGATGATTCAACTCTCAAGCCTTTTCTCCTTATCGCAAAGAATAGCCATCGTTTTCTCTGTGTTATCTCTGCTGGGTGCAAGGAGCTGCAGTCACGAGTTTCGGAAACGCCAATATTTGACTGTGATTCAGCTGAAAAAAAAGGCCCCTGATTTTACAGCGAAAACATGTAACCTTTGGTTAGTTTTCCAGTTGCCCTTGTCCTTTTTTCGTCTGTTTTCTTAAGGTCACGTGCTGCACTACAGTTTGTTGGGAAAGGGAAATTATAGCTTGAGATAACTGCCGACAAGGGAACCGAAAGGAATTTCCCAAGATTACATCACTGCCAAGCAGTGGTGGAATAGAAGTACTCAAATGTTTTTATTTGAGTAAAAGTATCAATACAGCAATGTAGAAATGCTCTGTTACAAGTAAAAGTCCGGAATTCAAAATGTACTTGAGTGAAAGTAAGAAAGCAATGGCATCAAAATGTACTTAAATGTACCAAAAGTGTACAAAATGTTTGAAAATAGCAGATCTACAAGCTCACAACATGCCACGATGCGACGTGTTGTGAGCTTGTAGATCGGCTATTTTCAAATATATACTGTATACAATAGCTATAAACTAGGGTTGCAGTGGTTTCTTTATGTTTTATAATATTATAATTTATTTCTGCAAAGCAACTAACTAGTATCTAAAGTTTTCAAATAAATGTAGTGGAGCAAAAGTACAATATTTGGATCCGAGTGAAATAATTGGAGATTTGAAATACTCAAGTAAAGTACAAATACTACAGTACTTAAGTAAATGTACTTAGTTACTTTACACCACATTTTGGCAAGTTTGTCGCAAGAGATGACACTTTTTCTAAGTTTGCATTCATCGTCGAGAGTGTGTGTGGATCGGTCGGACTCAGACGAGGGGGTGCGGGTGGGAGGCTGCTGTCCTGTACACCAGTGGTTCTCAACCCGTGGGTCGGGACCCCCAGGGGGGTCCCCACATTATTTTGGGGGGTCCCCAGATGATTAACTTAATGTGCAACATTGTTTTCTCACTTAACAGTAAACAAACCAACATAACGTGTAAGTGTATAGAGGGTATATGTACACGGCCAATTAGTCAAATATTAGAGGCAGGCATAGAACCGTGTTGTACAATATGTAATGCCCAGTTAAAATATGATTATTTTGGGGGTCGCGGCCTGAAAAGGTTGAGAACCACTGCTGTACACGGTGTGACCCTGGACTAACCCCACCCAGGCTTTGACCCCTCACTCCCTGTGGAATGTGACCCCTGGTCGGTGGAGGCTGTGCTCTGTGTGAGAGTTGGGAGGTCATTAGTCCACTGCTGCCTCTGCTGCTGCTCAGTGGTGGTATAAGTAGACTGTTTTCAAATGGATGAAATGTGCATAGGGCTGAAGTGGTTATACTGTAGCCCAGGGGTCTTCAACGTTTTCAGGCCAAGGACCCCTTAGTCGAGAGAGAGATGAAGCAGGGACCCCCACAAACTTATCATAGATTCCATATAGTTTCATCGTTTGACAGCACAATCGTTTGTGTATTTTGGATAAATGTCAATTTGTGTTTTCAGATATTTAACCACTTCAACCGTCAATACTTAATAAACTTGACCTTTCACTCTGTACTTCGTCTGCTCTTTTTTCCCCTCTATACCAAAACTCTTTGCCGAAAATAGCCGATCTGCTATTTTTGGCTAAAGTTCTCAGAATATGGACACTAAGGTTCAAGTGGTTAACATAAAAAAGGAGAAAAAAAACCTTCTATCGCTCAAGATTTGGAGGACCCCCTGTAGTAACTCTGAGGACCCCCTGGGGGTCCCGGACCCCTTGTTGAAGACCCATGCTGTAGCCTATGTTTTGTAATAATAATCAAAATGTAACGTTTTCAGGTAATTGTAGTGCAGTAAAAATGCAGTAAAAATACACATTAGGAATTTTGTTGTTGTTGTTGTGAGATTACATTTTTGCTTTAATGCATTCGTATGTGCCCTCATGGACAGCTTCCACCCGGCTATGGTCAGACTGTATTATTTACAGGGTTCCCACGGTCATGAAATTCCTGGAAATATTTTGAAATTAGAAAAATATTTTTCCAGTACTGGAAAAGTTTTGGAATTGATCAAGGGTCCTGGAAGGTCCTGGAAAAAAATAGCTATGCATTGTCTTTGGTTATTGATTTTGTTAATACCTCTGAAATGACAAATTAAACATGGCCAAATTGTCAAATATTAGAGGCAGAAATTGTGAAAATAGCCGATCTACATGCTCACAACGCCTCGCAATGCGAGGCGTTGTGAGCATGTAGATCTGCTATTTTCACAATAGAAACGTGTTATACAAAATTCCTCAACTCTTAGTGCTCGTCAAGGTGCTAAGTTAAAATATGATTATTTCGGGGGGTCACAGCCTGAAAAGGTTGAGAACCACTGGCATACACTACCTGTCTTTGGGCATTGCGCATAGGAGTAAGCGACTCGTTATTGAGCTGAATTATTGTTATATAGTCCTGGATCGGGTTAAATATTCTGGAAAGGTTTTGGAAAAGTTTTGGAAATTAATTGGTAAAGATGTGTGGGAACCCTGTCACTGCCTGTAGTAAAAAAAACTATTCTAGATATGCTCATTTTAACAACCTTACTGAACAATATATAGTCTGAGCTTTATCCCAACCATCAGTTTGAAGTAGAATCTTCCATTCGGATTTTGAAAACCGTTCTTTTGCATTTTGTTATAAAACAACACAGAAAGTTACCACAGATGAAAGGCTATCAGATTTTTCCTAGCACTAGGTGTATACCTACCCAAAAATCACTATGAGAATTATTCCCCCCAGATGATCTCAGTTCGAGGCTCTCCCCAGGTTGGCAGAGGGAGAGTAGCGCCCAGGATTACAGTTTAGGCAAATGGCACTGGGTGAAAAATGAGTTACAAAATCGTGGGATAAACATTTAGAATAGGAAAAAAATGATACCGATGACCTGGCTCACGGACTGAACAAGGCATGATGATGACTTTTGCTCTTGATTCAATCAATCAATAAAACTCATGGACCCGCTTGTAGGGATGGAGCTCGTAATTTTTTATTGATAATGAGCACCTTATCGATCCTGCTTATTGAGCCGGGCTTTTATTGAGCCCACTATTGAGCGTATTCTAATATTTTGTGGAAAGATATGAGACGACAAATTCAGAACATAACTGGTATCTTTTTTTATTGGCCAGTTGTTGCAACTGTGAGTTTGTGGCTGACCACCATCTATGAAGATGACAATTGACAAAAAGTAACATATCATTAAATATTATTAAAACAATCATTCATTAGTGTGCAATAAGTGTTAAATGGCTTTATATTATGGATAGTACAGTTAAAATGTTTTGATTGCCTCTTGTCTTGATTGTTTAAACATGACATCATGGGCCGCTATGCTCGATAACAAGCTTGATAAGCCCAAAGCTTACTGATACCGGGTATTCAATAAATCTGTTATCAGGTTATCGAGCTATCCTTGTTTAGGGCTCCATCCCTACCCGCTTGTGGATTATACCTGGGACAGTGACTCTGACTTTTGTTTTGCGCTTTTGTGTACTGCAAAGATCTGAGTTAAAATGTTCGGTTTAAAAGAATATATATTCAAAGATTTGCACAAATGAAGCTCATAGCGCGGCACTCGGTGCTGTGCTATGAGCTTGTATATCTGCTATTTTTGAATAGCCAAAGTATAGAAAATAATGGTTAAAGTGGTTACTCAGATCATTTGTTTGTTCCGTATTGATTGATCTCTCTTCGCTTTCTTTTATGTATTATAACAAAAACAATGGAGCTTGCACAAAAACCCATTTCACCCACTGTTTTGCACCCGTAAACATGTGACAATAAATGTGATTGTCATTGTGCTTCTCTCTCCACCAGGCATCTGCATTAAGTGTGGGAAGGGGGTGTACGGAGCCAGCCAGGCCTGCCAGGCCATGGGGAACCTGTACCACACAAACTGCTTCACGTGTTGCTCCTGCGGTGAGTGACACTTAACAGTACGCTGCAATCAGCCCTGAATCCAACAAACTCTCTGACACAGACAGACGCAGATAGCCTTTTTGTTGCTAAGCTACCACACACAGCAGCTCCAGTCAGAGCACTGACTGCATCCACTTGGTGTAATTGTGTCTAATCTCTATCTACTCAAAGCAAGGGGTCTTTTTTTCAGCCCAAGGACCCCTTAGCTGAGAGAGAGAGATGAAGCAGGGACCCCCCCCCCCCCCCCCCCACTACATATTGTAAAGAATTGTGTCACGGATTCAACTTTTTCATAGATTTCATAGATGGCTTCATCAGTGTACGATGCATTCATGTCGATGTGGATTTTCAGACATTTAACCACGTACAGTATGTGCACTGTCAAAATAGCCGATCTACAATGCTATTTTTGGCTGAAGTTCTTAGAATAGGGATGCTAGGGTTCAAGTGCATGGTTGACAGTATCTCTGAGTACCACCTAGGGGTCCCGGACCCCCTGTTAAAGACCTCTCAGAGACATTTCTGCTTTACAGTGTAGAGAGACAGGAATCAGCTCAGCTGCTTGTTGAAGGGGTTGAAATACGAGACAAGACAGGGCAATTCTCACTATTTCTACGTGTCATTAGTTCGACTAAGGGTTTGGGTTAGGGTTAGGTTTTAGGGTTAGGTTTAGGCATAGTATTACTGGGATTAGGGTTTGGGTTAGGTTTAGGCATAGTGGTTAACATTCACCAGGTTAGCATTCACCCACGTAGAACAAATGAAACGTCAATCAAATGTTATGTCAAGCTCCCAATAGACAGTCAGAAAATTAGATAAGATATTTTTGGGGGTCTTTTTCTACCTTTATTGATAGGGGATAGTGGAGATAGACAGTAAACAGGGAGAGAGAGATGGGAAGTGACACCCAGTAAAGGTCGTCGGGAACGGGATTCGAACCCGCGACACGCTGTCAGGCTGCACAGAGTGCATATAATGGTACGTGCCCGGACCGCTAGGCCAATGGGTGCCCCAGACTGACAGTGAGCCAAAAAATACAGGATGTTATGGGTGACACGTGGTACACAAACAATCTGGTTGACTTACCGGAAGAAGTCCTCATCATCTCGGATCCGATTTCTGCCACATTGCCAAATTTGGGATGTTCAAAGGCGTACGCAACACAGGCCTGCAAATCGGCATTAGTATCATCGGCACGCTGTCTCAGTGTGTGTGTGTGTGTGTGTGTGTGTGTGTGTGTGTGTGTGTGTGTGTGTGTGTGTGTGTCTTAGCTAAGAGATTAGAACGTGTTGTTCTTTAATGCTTCCTCGGGGAGAAGTCTGCTCAGTAGAAGTGTTGTTTACACTCAGACAGGAACACACTAATGAGGACAGAAAGATATCAAATATTCCAACTTTTTTTCATCAAGAGAATGAAATCAAATCTGTTCTTATCCAGCTACAGAGTAGAATCGTGTGTGTGTGTGTGTGTGTGTGTGTGTGTGTGTGTGTGTGTGTGTGTGTGTGTGTGTGTGTGTGTGTGTGTGTGTGTGTGTGTGTGTGTGTGTGTGTGTGTGTGTGTGCGTGCGCGTGCGTGTGCGTGCTGGGCTTCTCTCTTGTCACCTGAATACCATCCCTTGTCTCCTGTTTCCATTAGAAACAAGAGGAAGATGTCGGCAGTGAGTTTTTTCTTAGCCATTTTGCCCCTATTCATGTGTGTGCCATACACACACACACACACACACACACACACACACACACACACACACACACACACACCGATCCCCTTTGGCTGGGGAAGGAATGCATATAATTTACATGTAACTGAATGCCCATACTTTCCGATTTATTGTGCGCTGGAAGAATGAGGGGCAGTGTCCAGTTCCCCAGGCTGAAAAAAAAATGTACCCTTGACCTGATTTCAGTTAGAACGTCTCTCTTTTGACATTCTTGATTATGTTTGGTCTGCGTTTGTGTTCGGTCGGTTCGATCAGAAGTTAAGGGTTGGGCTTTTGCTTTGCTTGTTTGCTTTCTACTGTAATGTAATGTAATGCCTTTACATTTCAATGTGCCTGTGCCATTGTGAGCCAATTCCTAAACATGTTGGATGTCCTGGTTTATGTGAGTAAATTGTATTATTATAGGCATGCGCTTTTATGCAGAGAGAAATACATGATTGATTGATAGAGTTTCTTTATTAAGTTGCCAGGTATATATTTAATTAATTCAGTAGCTTGCGCCGGGGTTTATCATTGTTTTTAGTACCAGATTTTCAAGGCTCCATGAACACACCACTGGTACCGGAAGTAGTCCTATTACATGTGGACGAACGGCGATTCGTCTTTTCTTTCACCCAGTAAAGAAAAATTATAACCGCGGCGATCCGTGCTTTTGTTATGGTCCGTAGAGAATAGGGATGGGACGATATGAACATTTCATATCACGATTATTGTGACAAAATAAATCACGATTTCACAACGTGACGCGTTGTGAGCTTATAGATCGGCTATTTTTGGGCAAAGACATTTGATAGAGAGTGTAAAAAAGACATTATGTATTATAAGTACCTTTTACCAATTATAGAGGGTTTAAGTGGTACTGGATGTGCAGCTCGGCAAATAAAATGTGAATTGATCCCAGTGTATGACGGAGGACGATATCACAATATATTAAGGCCCTGTCTATACCTAAAAAATCCCCGGGGGTTTCTGACTTCGTTTTGAAACCTCTACGCCTCCACATGGGCCCGTGTAGAAAAATATGTGTGTCCACACGGTATTATCAAAACGCTATAAATCCCTGTCTGCGCGTCAGTGAAGCGGGTGGCCGCGTCCCTCTGCTCCCATGCAATCATTGCAGCAGCTATCTATCTATAGGGGGTGCATCTCTCCACTCCGACCCTCTAGGGGCTATCATGCATCGTCCAAGTTTCACAATCTTCACACTTTAACATGCACAATTGCTATTTAAACATTAATTTAATATAAATTCGCGAACTATTTCTAGAGCGGGAGAGGAATCGTCGAGAGTGTGGTGCGCTCTCTCTCTCTCAGCATTAAACAAATGTAACTCTATCAATCAAAGAGAGAGAGAGGAAGAAGCAACTACAGACTGACTTTTTTTTGTGCTTGTGCTGATCGTGGAAATAATTTAAAAGGCAGCACATGCCGTGAATAATCAACATATTCTCACCTTCAAAGCGTCAGACAACTGGTGACTGGGCTGTAATAATGCCTGCATGCGTGCGTATGTCTCCATTATGCTTGAAATCATTTGATATTGGCATTTGATATCCAAACTTTGACAAAGAGAAGAGGCAGGCGCGTCGCGTCAGATATGCTCCGTTAACAAGACGAGGGCTGTATCTCGTTATTGATAATGAGCACCTTATCGATCCGGCTTATTGAGCCGGTGGAAAGCTATGTGAGACAACAAATTCAGAACATAACTAGTATCTTTTGCAACTGTGAGTTCGTGGCTGACCAGTGACCACCATCTATGAAGATGAAATTTGACAAGAGTAACAAATATCATTAAAACAATCATTCATTAGGGCTCCATCCCTAAACAAGACAGCTGAGCTCTCTAATGTTAACATGTCGTGAATGCGCTCATAAATATGGATATTCTACAGAGACCACCACGCCACGGTATTCTCTCATAGCAAGGAGGAGGAGGCGAGGAGCACAAGGTGACGTAAGCATGCAAGCAAAGAACTTCTCCGTTTACGGTGTCCACAAGGCAAAAGAAATACGCCTGGGTAACAAAAATGCACTGCAGCCGGAGTTTTGGAAACTATTCGTCTAGTCCTCCGTTTGCATGCGTTTGCATGTGGACACCCATGGGCGTTCGTGGCTTTACCTCCCCGGGGATTAAAAATCCGTTGTCGTCTGGACAGGGCCTAAATCTCCACCATACGATTATCGTGAGTGTTTTTTATCACGATAAATGATAATATCGCGTATCGTCCCATCCCGAGTAGAGAAGAGCTAGTTCTAAACAAGAACGCGATCTGGAGATAGATTCCGAGACAAAGCCATTTTCCTGCAGATCATTCCATTGCTTCCAACGTTGGATTTCACTTCCTGATTCCGTTATTCCCGAATAAGCTTAACTTATAACGAATAAGCAACTTAACTTATATAACGAATCAGCAACTTAAACACTCAAGCTTCATACTGTTCGTGGCACATACATTTCATAAATACAACTTGAAATACAACATTCTGACTTTTTACTCACATCTTAACAGGAGATCTGACTTGAACCTATTTGAAAAGCTGAGATTGTCTTCCACTCCAGGCTCTAGAAATATAATGTGCTGTCTTAAATACTTCATAATTAAACAACCACTCCAACTTCTGGCCATCATCTTCCCAGAATAGCTTAGTTTTTCTTTTTTCTTTTTTTCAGCAAATGAAATAAAGGAACCCTCAAATCGTACATTAAAACATGAAACGAGGGGCACGGTGGCACATTCGGTAGAGCTGTAGCCTCACAGCTAGAAGGTCCTGGGTTCGATTCCTGCCGGGGAAGCTGTGGGTGCTGGGGGCGTGTTCTCTCCTCCCCATCATCATTCATCAGCGCCCATACCCTAGGTGGGGTTGGCCTTTCTGTGTGGAGTTTGCATGTTCTCCCTGTGTCCCCTAGGGTAGCTACCCTCACAAAAAAAACATGCTGTAATCCTGGTCTCTATAATGCCTCCCCCTGACTGGTTGGGATAACGAGTTCCTTCAACGCTCCCCCCCTGTCAGGTGATAAGAAGCGGCCTGCTTACTCCTCATGCACTGAAGGAAGCATGAGCTCAGTTCGGGGCTCTCCCAGGTTGGCCAAAGAGAGAGCAGCGCCCAGGATTACAGCTTAGGCAATTGGCACCGGGTAAAAAAAATGGGTTACAAAATCGTGGGATACAAATTTTGAAGAAAAAAAAAACATAAAACGTATTGATCTTTCAGTTCATTCATTAACTGCAATCATGGAAAGCTTCAATTCCTAGTAGTACATCAGCATTACAAGCAGTGGTGTAAAGTAACTAAGTAGATGTACTTAAAGGAGTAGTTCACCACCAAAATGTATTTGTTTCGCTATCGATTACTCACCCCATGGAGTAATAATATTTTTATTTGTCACATTCCTAAGCCAATAATTGGAGGAGACTCTTTGTAGGCCCATTGATTTCCGAATGGAGACCCAAATGCATTCATACAAAATACAAAAAATTAAAAAAAACTTTTTATTATACAAAAAATAAAAAAAAACTCAAGTCTGCATGGGGTGAGTAATCGATAGAAAAAAAAAAGTCATTTTGGGGGTGAACTATTGTACAATTTTGAAGTATTTGTACTTTACTTGAGTAATTCCAATCTCTAATACTTTTACTTCTACTCCACTATCTTTGATCCAAATGTTGTACTTTTACTCCACTACATTTATTTGAGAACTTTTATTATTTTATACCTATGCTATTTGAAAATGGCCGATCTACAAGCTCACAACGTGTCGCATCGCGATGCGTTGTGAGATTGTAGACCTGCTATTGTCAAACCTTTTGTACTTTTCCCTTTTGGTACTTTAAGTGTATTTTTATGTCAATACTTTTGTTCATTTTGAATTCCGGACTTTTCCTTGTAACAGAGTATTTCTACACCGCAGTGTTGATACTTTCACCTAAGTAAAATATTTGAGCACTTTTTCCACCACTGATTGCAAGCAACAATCGTAAGAGAAACACAGATTTAGTGTTCAGACCAGGGGCGTCACAAGGGGGGGGGGGGCCTTAATTATTTTATAGTTTAGCTACTGAAAGATAGCACATATACCAGTAAGACTCCCTAATCGGGAGATAAGCGACCGTCAGGTCACATGTATACACAAAGAGGGCAAAAATTTGTTTTTCCAAAATCTTCCTGAGCCATGTTGATGACATGAGTGTAGACATACTGTGTAGTGATTTTCGTGATTTTAGGGCAAAATCTGTAGGAGCAGTGTCCAAAAATGTGTTTTTAAAAATCGGCCTGAAGGTGGCGCTATATGGGACAGATTCATGTTGATGGGATGAGTGTAGACATACTGTGTAGCAATTTGCGTGATTTTAGGGCCAAAACTGTAGGAGCAGTGGCCAAAAATGTGTTTTAAAAATCGGCCTGTAGGTGGCGCTAGAAGAGGGCCATGTGAGAAATGAGGGGTGGGGTCTCCGCGTTGCCTTGGCGGACGAATAGGTACCGGCCCCGGCTCTCCCGGACGCTCCTAGGCCGAGTTAGGGCATTTGGTATTTTTTTTACACCTGGGGGTCCCCCAGGGACCTGGGGGTCCCTGGAACTCCGGGGGTCCTTGGAGGTTGTAGTTTGGCAGGCAAGGAGTTTGTGTGCAAAATGTGGCATGGATGGGGGCCAGGGTTGTGGAGATATGAGCAGGGCAAAAGTGTGACGTGTGAGGTGTGACGGACTGACGCACGGACACCTGGTGGAGGAGTGGGGGTCCCCCAGGGACCTGGGGGTCCCTGAAGCTCCGGGGGTCCTTGGAGGTTGTAGTTTGGCAGGGAAGGAGTGTGTGTGCAAAATGTGGCATGGGTGGGGGCCACGGTTGTGGAGATATGAGCAGGGCAAAAGTGTGACGTGTGAGGTGTGACGGACTGACGCACGGACACCTGGTGGAGGTTTTGGTAGTAAATGCGACCTGACGGTCGCAACAAGCTCACAGCGCTTGTAGATCTTCTATTTTTGAATAAGTTGTGAAAATGTGTGCAAATCTTTGAATATATGTATTTTTAAGCGAACATTTGTAACTCAAAACTTTGCTTCTGGGGGGTCCCTGGAACTAAATATTTTGAGATGGGGGTCCGTGGCCAAATACATATCATTTTGGGGGCCCTTCACATGAAAAGGTTTGAGCACCACTGACATAGAAACATAGCTTTTTCAAAAAAACCTTAGAAGGATTTGAAATGTTCAAAGACGTGCAAAGATTTTCGCGATTTTTCAAAAATAGCAGATCTACAAGCTCGCAGCGCGGCACTCGGTGCCGCGCTGTGAGCTTGTATATCTGCTATTTTTCAATAGTTAAAGCACAAAATATGAGTGAATCCTTGTACCCAGGGCCCAGAATTTGGTGCGACACGCCTGGTTCAGACAAACATTCCCGTGATCCTCAAAGATCACACAGCCTAAGTGCAGGGCGAGCACCAGACAAGAGGACAGATGGGGGCCTGAATAAAGGTTTTGTTTATCATTTGTTCCAAATCAAAACGCGGGTAAATCGACTCGAGTCGAGGGGGGAAAAATGTGTCTTCCAGCTGGTTTTGATTCCAGCAGAGGTTCGTTCACATTTTTGTCACTTTGTCCATTACGTTTGGGAATCGTTAAACATCATCAAACACAGTCCCCATGTTACTGTTATGACGGAACATACGACCATGAGAACTCTTGTTAGTATTTGACGGACAAATTATGCCCG
The DNA here is from genome assembly GCF_963921795.1 of Nannobrachium achirus. Taxonomy (NCBI): domain Eukaryota; kingdom Metazoa; phylum Chordata; class Actinopteri; order Myctophiformes; family Myctophidae; genus Nannobrachium; species Nannobrachium achirus. The sequence continues at coordinate 55,840,639 of NC_137816.1, forward strand.
GCGATTATGGAGCTATGGCCTATTTGGGGTCCTTCTCTTGTTGATCTCTTCACGGGCCACCTCTCCTCTCCGGTTGGTTTATTGCTAACGTAAACTCTTTGCTGTATCATTTGACCCCCTTCTGAATGGGAATGTTTTCTTTTCGGCACTGTGTTCTGGAGGCCTCTGAGAAGTTTGGTTTTAGAAGTGCCTGCACTTGTCATAACATAATCCAGTGATTTATCAGGAACTACTCTCTTTGTTGCCTGTTTTTTTCTCTCTCCCTTGTTTATTATTATTTCTTTTTTTTTTCATCAGCTAAAATCGACCAAGGAGCGTACTGTCCGAGAGTCTGGCATTCCAGCGAAGGAGAGAGAGAGAGGGAGGGAGAGAGAGAGAGAGAGAGAGAGAGTTTGCTGAGACATTGCTAGCTGGTAGCCTTGGGCCTTTGTTTAACCATGCATAATTGAGCCCTCCTCTTGGCTTACTCCCATGGTTGCACCCTTTTTTCATGAAATGGCCAGGAATGCAAACCTACCCCCCTCCACTTCAGTCAGTCGGGCCTTCCCTGGAGGACCTCAGTCAGACAGCCCCGCAAAAGTGCACTGTTCTTATCGCAGAGGAGAGGGGGGCAAGCCTGGCATGGGCTCTGAGCAGCATACAGGCTTCATGGACAAAAAACACCACCATGCACGCAACAAGCACGCATTCTTTGTGGCTGTGATGTTGCAGTCTTAGTAGTTTTAGCACAGTTTTAGTAGCACCGACTACTGGTGAGTTTGAAACGGATTTGACGTCTCTTTAACTTTTTGGTAAATTAAGTAACGCCCTACTCATACTACAGCGTCACACAAAAGTACGCTTCGTGCCGAAACGCGCCACGAAGTAGCACCTTCTGAGATTATGGATCTGCTGTTTTATGTTTTTGTAGTTGAAAACTGAAAAGTAACAGTTTTGGACATAATGAGGTTGCCACCCGACAGAAACGACGTGTTTCAGTCAAATTCAGATTTTCTAAATTCATTCCTGCCTACAAACATTATTGTCCAATGTCTTGGTCCAGGTGAAAGGTTATGTAGAAGGAGGCTTGTGACTAGGGCTGTCACAATTATTACATAATCGTCTAATCGTGATTATTTGACATAATCGTGATTATTTTTCATAATCGTCATAATCGTTTCCATGTCAAAAATAGTGGAAATAGCAGATCTACAAGCTCACAACGCGTCGCATCGCGACGCGCTGTGAGCTTGTAGATCGGCTATTTCCACTATCAATGTTCTTTTTAAGTATAAAGTTGTCAAATATGTCAGTAATTTCTTTGTATATTTAGGTTATGTGTCATATCTACCATGTGTAACTTCAAAGCCTATAAGCCAAACAGAAATGTAATTATCAACGAAAAAAACACAATTAAATCGTTAATCGCAATTATTTGAGAGAAAAGCCCTACTTGTGACTAGTATGACGGTGGGTTGGGGTTCCTTTGACTTGGTCTGGAAAAGAAATGTGAAGAAGGAAAGTGAATAAGTAACACCTCCGCCAGTCACTCAACAACTCCTGTTGAGTAACTCTCCAGTAAGGTTGTTATCACCCCCTCCACTCTCCAGCAGACAACAGTGATCAAGAGGAGGCAAGGCAACAGCCAAAGAGTGAGCGTAGCTAACCACATGTATGTGAATCAAGGTGTTTTTGTCTCCACCAGACGAAGGCTGAGGGAGAGTATGTTTTCCCCTCCGTCCGTCCGTCCGTCCGTCCGTCCGTCCGTCCGTGCGTCCGTGCGTGCGTCCGTGCGTCCTCGCAGTTTGTGAGCAGCTAATCTCAGTCACCGTTGGCCCGATCGCTGCCAAACTGAGCACACACACTCCCTGGATGCCAATCTAGAACCTCTGCCCCACATTTTTCAAATCAGCCTCATGGTGGCGCTATAACAGGCCGATTTGTGTGGCCTGGTTGTTACCAGCTAATCTCCGGCGCCGTTGGCCCGATCGCTGCCAAACTGAGCACACACACTCCCTGGATGCTAATTCAGAACCTCTGGCCTGGTGGAGACCTGTGCTCGGGAGAGCACTGCTTCTAGTTTCACTTTGATTTTATTGATTTTCCAAAACAACATATAGGACATTAGACAAACATAAAACATATAATTAACTCAGCGGGTGCCCACGAGGTGTCTACACGCCAATCTCTTTGATGACTCTGGAGGCCCACAACGCGTTGACGTGTTTACTGTATTTACAGTATTAACTTTAAATCTCACCGTTACTTTGGGGCTGCGCCTGGATGTAGCCCATTAGCCGCTAGTCACTTCGAGTCGACGTTGAGAGCATCGCGCGGCCGTTTTTCTCCGTATACTCCAATGCATTTCCCCATCTTTAACGCCCTTTATCTCTGATGTTTGTTTTATGGCTACAACTGTGGCGTGGTGCGGCAAAATGTCCAAATTTTGATCGGCAATGAACAGCTATGATCAACACTGGCCCATACAGTAAGTTACACAATAACATCCTGTCTGCGCTCATGCGACCAAGTGACGTCATGACGCATGCATTGACGCAACAGGGCCTTGTATTCTTCTATGGAGGTGGCTTTGGGCACTTAGCTGGGGCTCTGGCGCCACCTTTTGGGCAGCCGATGTGTTAAAACAACACATGATGCTGCCAAACATCTTACGAAAAGAAAAAAAAGTTGAGTTAAACGGTCTTCACTGCTCTATTACAGAAGTATGTGCAAGACCCATTCCAAAACATTCTGGTCAGAGGGAAGGAAAGAAAATGGGTACAGAGATAAACGAAAAAGGAAAGAAGCAATTATATGCAGATATACTGTTGTACCTAGAACCAAAAGATTTAAAGGTAGAAATAAATGAAAAAAAAAACACAACAAATTTTCATCTTTTCAGATAGATCCACTTCTTATTAGAGTAAACTAGAAGCTCGGCCGCCCAGCGTCTAGTCGGTGACCTGGCCTACTCAGGAACGATGTAAATAGGGAATGAATGCCCAGCCCTTTAATGCAAACCCCATTATACCTGTTGTCATAGGACCCGTTTTGACCATCTGTTTGCCTGTGTCCATTTATGCCCATATATGGAGATATCTGTATCTGTCTGTCTGTCTGCGTCCATTTTATATCCATATATGGAGATCTCTGCAGATACAGTTCTGGGTCCATTATATGCCCATATATGGAGATATATGTCTTATCTGCGTCCATTTTATGCTCATATATGGAGATCTCTGTATCTGTCTGTCTGTGTCCCTTTTATGACCGTATATGGAGATCTTTGTGATTCTGCGTCCATTTTATGCCCATATATGCCCATACATGGAGATATCTGTCGCTTTTTGGTTGTTTCTTCTTTAAGCAGAATACGCAGCCTAAATGTGCATCATTCAAGTCATCCTCCCAGTCCCACGCTTTGTTGCTTGTCTTATGTTTGTCTTTGTCTCTTTTATTTTCTTTTTTGGAGCGGGAGAGTTCAGCTTGAGTTTTTTTGGAGAACTTGTTTTTTGTCGGTTTTGTGTTGTTGATTTAGCTTGTCTTATGTTTGTCTCCTCCGTCTGCACCTCAGCCAACCCAGATCTCGACAACTGATCCTTGTTCTCTTCAGCAAAAGCTGTACAGTCATTTAAATCTGCATCATCGATGTCCTCCCAGTCACACTCTTTGTTGCTTGTCTTATGTTTGTCTCCTCCATCTGCTGGTGACATTCAATACGTAACCTTGGCATTTTTTATTGACTCATGTGGCGTACGTGATGTCAGAGCCTTTTATGAAGTGATGTCATAATGAGTCAGCGATTGCGCCGATTTCCTCCGGAACAGCCTGATGTCAACAATCAGTTACGCATACGGAGATTCCGAACGTTTCGCACCGGTTCGGGAAAACCGCGCATCGAGTCGGGCCGAGGCCCGGCACTGCACTCCGCACCGCGGCGGGGAACGTGCGTGCCGAATCTGAAGCCGGTGGGACGAACGGTTCTCGGGATACGCGGATTACATACACACACACACACACACACACGCACGCAGAGACTTCTCGTATTTATTGTAACTAGAAGCTCGGCCGCCCGAGTCGGCGACCTGGCCAACTCGGGAACGATGTAAATAGGGAATGAATGCCCCGCCCTTTAATGCAAACCCCATTATACCTGTTGTCATAGGACCCGTTTTGACCATCTGTTTGCTTGTGTACATTTATGCCCATATATGGAGATATCTGTCTGTCTGCGTCCATTTTATGCTCATATATGGAGATCCCTGTATTTGCCTGATGGGCGGCCGAGCATCTAGTCAAGGACCGGCCGACTCGGGAACGATGTAAATAGGGAATGAATGCCCCACCCTTTAATGCAAACCCCATTATACCTGTTATCATACAACCTGTTTTGACCATCTGTTTGCTTGTGTCCATTTATGCCCATATATGGAGATATCTGTCTGTCTGCGTCCATGTTATAAGTCTTTTCGGGGTTGTCTGAGAGTTGCAGTTTTGCATTTCCTGAGTAAAGTAATGTTGCAACATAAGATATTTATAGAAGTCTGCAGGGGCGGAGCTATAGGCAAAGCAGCCAATGCAGTCGCATTAGTGCGACTGCATTTAGGGCGACTGCCTTTAGAATTTATTTTGAAATGCCTACCGGATTGAGAAGACACTCTATTGCTCCCTTGACTGATTGTGGTCAAAACCTCGCATTGGAGCCCGCCGGGGGGGGGGTCGCTACGCTACTGGAAGTCTGTTTTATCCAAGTCGTATGTATCTTTCAGGGTCTGAAAGCTCTGTGTCTTGTTTACCTCCATAATCTTAGAATAGGATGTTATTCCCCTTGAAGCCCAGTATTTGAACCTTTGTATTTGAACTTAAATGCTGTATCATAGGCTATCCGTATCCATCTCAATTTTCTTGATTGTTTTTACATTTTTAGTCGTTTAACAACAATTAACTAGGTCTGTAATGAAAAGGCGGTAATAGGATCTAATTTGTCGACAAATATCTAAAACCTGCAGTCGACAAAAAACTAAAACCTTTCAGATGACAAAAAAACATGACAAAAACTAAACTACGTTTTATTAAAAAGACTATGACTAAGACTAAATCAAAATGTGCTGTCAAAATGAATGCTGCCCTGAACAAACAGTTGTAGTTTGTCCCCCCCAAAGAATTAAGTATTTTCTCATTGTACGGCAGCTGTTATGAAGCCCATTGTCTGCTGCAGCGAGCCTGGTGATGACTCACCTCTGTTCCTGTAAATCCCTGCCCTGCTCATCAGAGAGCTGATGATGGAGCCAGTTCACTAGATGGATAGAGGGCAGCAGTGGCTCAGGGGTAGAGTTGCCGTCTTAAAACACAGAGTGTTCCCGAAGGGTTCCCAGTTCGATCCCGGGCTCCCACAGAGGTAAGCTTCATTCCCACCAGACGCGATAAAGATAACGATAATGATATGTTGGCGTTCACATCAATTATGACGGCTTTATTGTTGTGGTGTGGACGCTGCCATCCACTTCAATTGAAAACGATAATATCTTTATCGTTATCGCGCCTAGTGGGAAAGGGCCTTTAGTGTCGAAGAGTCCTTGAGTAAGACTCCGTAAAAAAGAAATCTACATTCTCTAACTGTGTAGACTTCTTGTAAGAGTATTGCAGATGTTTTACAATAATGTAACTCTTGGGTTAAAGTCAACTCTTTAACTCAAGACTTAAAGATCTATAAGAGTCCATTTGGTTTACAAACTCCACCATTTAGCTGGGGGCCACCTGGAACCCCCTCAAGGACCACTTGTGGTCCCCAGAAAAGTTACAACTGATTAGCAAGGAAAAGAAAATAACAACAACTCTGCCCGCAGAGCCCCAACTCTGATGATCACGCCCTACACCTACTACCAGTGCAGTGCCCAATCTGTGAATCAAGTGTGTATATACCATACGTCAATAATAAACACTGAATGTTGCATTTAGGTCTCGACTGAAGAGCCTTAAGCAGGAGTGGCATATGTACTGTATGTGGTTGTTGGTCTGTCTGCGTTGTTCTGCTCTTTTCTGCAGGCCCTCTTCTTGTCATCCGCTGCGTCTGACAGTTTCTTTTCCCCTGTCATCATTAATTGGTTGGTGTGTGGTGCTTTTCAACCATGTGTTCACAAAGGGTTTCCACTTTCCACCGCACCTCAACCCAGGTTTAGGCTGGTCCGGTGCATCTCAGGAACGGGACTGGAATAAGGAGGGCACTGGAGCAAACTCAGACTATTAAAGCCTTTTGTTTTTTTGTTTTTTTGAGCAGTGGTACACCGTCTCCAATGCTTGACAGTGTGTGTGTGTGTGTGTGTGTGTGTGTGTGTGTGCGTGCGTGCGTGCGTGCGTGCGTGCGTGTGTGTGTGTGTGTGTGTAATTATGTAACTATGTTTGTATGTTGCATGAGCTGCAATACCGCTGGGTGACCAGTGGCAGGCCTGGGTGACCAAGTAGCGCTGTTGAGCGCGCGCGCACACACACACACACACACACACACACACACACACACACACACACACACACACCTGGCTTGATGACAACACTGTTGTTTCACTTTCAGATGATGATTAGTGATATATATCAAGAACATTTATATTACAATAATGCCATGGTGAAACGCTGCCGCTGGGGGACCTGCAACAGGGCTCATCGGTGACATAGCGTTACATAGCGTTTAGCCAGAGGCTTTTCCTTATATGGTAAAACACTGTTGTTCTTTTTATAGTTGTGCACATATTTTTCCAATGCATGCCAGAACTTGTTGGCGGATTTGGAAGCGATTTGGAAGCTCTGGGTCCAAAACTGAATTCATAATTAATGTGTAAAAATCCACAGTATTTACATTGCAGTGAAGAGGTGGCTGTAATTCTGTCGGACGTTGAGGCGGAGACAGCGCTTGGGGGAGGGGTTTTGCGAAAGGTCAATTGAAGGGCCTACCTCTGTTCCCCACTCATATTTAAGCCATTTGTAGACGCTTCATACCTGACGAAGATGTATTAACATCGAAACGTTGTCACTAGTGGTGGGAAAAACCGTTCATTTCATGGAACAAATCATTTTGTTCACGTTCACCGTAATGATCTGTTCTAATGATTCATTCCCGTTCACCGTTCATAGCACGATCGTCCTGTGAAAAACACCTTCACATGAGCGTTTTTTTTACGTTGCGCGTACACGTACAGCCCGCCCTCCCGTCCTGTGTGCTGGGGGCTATTTGGGGGAGGGGACTGGGGGTACTGTATGAACGAAAACGTGAACGTAACAGTTTAAGGAAACGAACGCATCGTTCATGATTCATTCTTGTGATTCGTTCTTATGAACGACACATCACTAGTTGTCACTTTATTTTCCTGTACCCTGTGAATGGCTTTAACAGAGTTTGCTCCAGTGCCTTAAAGGGGAAGACCACCCATTTTCAAAGTTGAAATATGTCATTAATATACCTTAGAGGAGTTGTGTGGAAATAAAAAAGAAGTTCCCCCCCTTCTGTGTTGCCTAGAACTGGAGGATTGATTTTGGGGTTTGTATTGTAAAGTACAATGTGTGATGTCATCAAGTTGTACTTTACAATACAAACCCCAAAATCAATCCTCCAGTTCTAGGCAACACAGAAGGGGGGGAACTTTTTTTCTATTTCCACACATCTCCTCTAAGGTATATTAATAACACAGTAAAATGGGTGGTCTTCCCCTTTAAAATCGAGACTTATGCTGGGCATTACTGTATGATAAAGCCACGTTGAACACGTAGAACTTCGGGTTGTGTAGCTACAGTATATCTACCTGCCTGGTAATATATTGTCTGTCAACCATTCTGTGCCCTGCCAGGGGGGAACAAGGAATGGCTTCTTTTTTCTTTCTTTTTTTGTATCTCTCCCCTTGCCGTTCACCCTCATTGTAACGGCTCTCAAAATATTGTTGCTGTCGGGCAGTAACCTCTTATCTCCATATTTTACCTTTTTGTGTTTTTTCCCCTGTAAATTAATGCAGCTACTCAGAGTCACACTACTAGAGTCACACAAAAGCATCAGACGTACCAGATCCAACAAGCTGGAAGCGCTTGTAGATCTGCTACTACTTGAATTTGAATCCTGAAAAGTAACACTTGTGGTACATACAGTGTGAGATTTCCACCCGACCACGACCAGTGGTTTAAAGTAACTAAGTAGATTTACTTAAGTACTGTACTTTGAGTTAATTGTACTTCACTTGAGTATTTCCAATTACCAATACTTTTACTTCTACTCCACTACATCTCGGATCCAAATATTGTACTTTTACTCCACTACGATTATTTGAAAACCTTAGTTACTAGTTACTTTGCAGATATTTTAAAACATACATAAACCACTTTAGTGCTAATTTATACTGTGGCTATTTGTGGCTATTTGAAAATAGCCGATCTACAAGCTCACAATTCGTTGCATCAACGCGTCACATCACAATGCGTTGTGAGCTTGTAGATCTGCTATTTTCAAACATTTTGTACTTTTACTTTTAGTAAGTCTTTTGAATTACAGACTTTTACTTGTAACAGAGTATTTCTATATGGCAGTATTGATACTTTTACTTAAGTAAAACAATTGAGTACTTTTTACACCACTGCACCCGACAGACACAATATAATCAAATGTGTCCTTGTACATTTTTTTACTCTCTCTCTCTCTTTTTAAACTTTTAGTTTTTAGTCATCGCCATTTCTCTCCATGTGTACTGCAGTCCCCCTAGCTGCCAACCCCCACTGTTGGTCTGTTCGACAGCCAGCATGCCTCCTCCGATAATAACACGTACTGCAGAGTCTCCGGTCGCTTCTTCTCCTGACAGCCAGGAGTTTCAGCGGGAGAGCGTACTGTAGCAGGGACACATGCAGCGGTTTGCTCCTCTACCTCCCAGTTCCTCTAGCCTGCTGCAGAACAAGCAGCAGGACTTATGAGTGCAGACACACAGCAAGGACAACCATCCCTGTTGAGTTTATTTTACCTCTATGTCCTCCAGTCACCCGTAATCCCAGGGAATATGGCTATATTTGAAAGAAGTTCTCTGGTGTCACAGAAATCGATAGATCACCAACAGGCACGTGCACACATAGACATCAAAGGGGTGCTTGAGCCCCTGCCCTTTTATCCGTCTGTAAAAAGTGCCCTCTCCAGTCCAGACCATGAATGCAGTTTTTACTATGGTGAAAGAAATGCAAATGCCCTCTTTCCATGGCATACCTGAAGGCGGCATTCAAGAGAATTGTCTGTCCTGAACTCTCCTGAACTTGAATGCAGCATCTTATGTTGAAAGAATTGCCCTCTCTGGGTAGAAATCCATTCCATATGCCACATCTCCAGTATTGACTTGATTATGCTTAGTTTAATGTGGTATCAGCGCGACGCGTTTTGAGCTTGGAGGTCGGCTATTTTTGATATTTCCACCAAAAGGCCCTTTTAGAAATTTCAGCCCCTGCCTCTCTACCATTCTCTGCACGTCCCTGATCACCAACGTTGGTTGTTATGTGAGTCACAATTTATGCTGTACATATACCAGTAGAAGGTGACCAGGACTATCTTTTGTGTGAGGAAGAATCTGCTTTGTGCATGTTTTCTTTGTGCATGTTTTCTTTATGCACTGACTAAAGCCCTTTGCACACAGGACAGTTGCGTTTTTTTTTTCGTTTGCTGCATGAATAAAACGCATTGGATTTGGTGTGCAATGCTGTGCGGAATTGGCGCTGCGGATCCCAAAAGGAGTCATAAAAGGAGTGATGAGTTTTTTACCGCATGCAACAAGATGCACAAATCGAACTGGGTTCGATCGAGAAAAAAAACGCACGGCCGCAGCCACTCGTCGCACGGCTAATTCGGATCCGGTGTGCATGAGGTCGTAGAGAATCATTGTTTTCTTTTAAAAAAATGAAATTGTCCGTTTTATCCGTGCGGATAAACGCGCCTGTGTGCAAAGGGCTTAAGCGTGAGACGTGCTATACAATGTGACTGAATGAAGAGAAATTAAAGTAGTATATTTCTTAACTTCCTCACTCACAGAGCAGGAGCAAATGTCAAACATAAGAATATTATGGCCAAGTACAGTAGCTATAATATGAAAGGAACACTGGTTACTGCAGCAATCCATTGTGAATTGTTCAGGACGTGATTTGGGAGAAGCTGAAGCGTACATCTGGGCTTTTGGAGGTGTTCACTAAAGACTGCAGAGTTATGTAGAGCAGGGCTTCCCAACCCTTTTGGGCTCAAGGCACCCCTTTAGAAATGTATCTTTTATCCGAGGCACCCCTACATTATATTCATAATTTTCACTCCCAGCACCTTATGTTTATAGCATATTTTAGCGATTATATTGCAAGGAAAACATTGAGATTTGGTTAGAACCGACTGAAAATAACATTTCAAGTTTAAAATTATACTAAATATATATTTTTTAAGTGCCAACTATTATCAAATTATCTCGCGGCACCCCTGGACTTCTGCCCCGTCACCCACTTTGAAAACCCCTGATGTAGAGTACCCTACCATAAAGGGCTCGGCCATGTGACTTAAAAGTATTATCCCCATATACTGATGTATGTCAATATTGTTTTGTTCTTCCTTGTCCACTTTAAAAGACCTGTAGTCTCTCTCTGCTCTCCCAACCCTCTTTCTCTGCTCTCTCTTCTGCCTCTCCCTGATTCCTACTCTGTCTCTCCCTTTTTATCTGTGCTCTCCTTTCCATTTAACCATTATTAACCATTATTTTATGCTTTAACTATGAAAGAATCACATATATACAAGCTCACAGTGCCGCTGCTGATTTTTGTCTTTGAATATATTTCACTCGATTCTATAAATGTCTTCTAAATCCTTCTTCTAAATCAGTGGTTCTCAAACTTTTACATGTCAGGGACCCCCCAAAATTACATGTATTTAGCCACGGACCACCATTTCAAAATATTTGAGTTACAAATGTTCGCTTTTAAAACATATATACTCAAAGATTTGAAATGACCAGGGCCATTTAACCTTTTTTATCCGTGCTCTCCTTCCTTCTCTCCTCCCATTCCTTATTCCTCTCCTACCTCTCTCTCCCTCTTCCCTCTGCCTCCTGTTTGCCTCTCTCTCTCTCTCTCTCTCTCTCTCTCTCTCTCTCTCTCTCTCTCTCTCTCTCTCTCTCTCTCTCTCTCTCTCCCCGACCCCCCCTCCTCCTCAGCACATGGGCTGCAGGTAATAAAGGTCCATTTGTTCTGGAGGAGAGAGAGAGAGAGAGAGAGAGAGAGAGAGGAGAAGAGGGTGGGGCTGGAACTTGAGAGGTGCCCTCTCTCTCTCTCTCTCTCTCTCTCTCTCTCTCTCTCTCGTACTACGTCTCTCCCGAGTCACAGTGAAACATCAATTTATAGCCTTCATGCAGGCAAAAGTCCTTGATTATGCATACTGGTTTTATTGCCTGTGTGTGTGTGTGTGTGTGTGTGTGTGTGTGTGTGTGTGTGTGTGTGTGTGTGTGTGTGTGTGTGTGTGTGTGTGTGTGTGAAAATCGGGGGATGAAAATATGGAGATTTAAATATAGAAAATATATAAAGAAATCTGCTATTTTCACCTGCGCAAATGTCTAGTTTCTCTTTTGGGTCTTCAGCTAAAAGGTTTTGGAACCACTGTTCTGGCGCGTTGTGACAGGGACAGACTCCCACGTTCCCGGCCGATACCGACTAGGATTCGTCTGATTCCAGGCTAGATACCGACAACAAGACCAAGACCAACAAGACTTACCGTGACACGTTTACTTAGCTCGCAGGTCAAGTATTACAATCGGACATTCATTCATGAAAAGAAAAAAAAATCATAAAAAGATGAAATATAGACAGATACAAGGTTTCTTCTGCCTGAGAGCGACAATATAATGAGAGCATGGAGGCAGAACATCAAACAAACAGTCTGTCTCTCTCTCCTCCCTCACAAGGTCTGTGTGTGCAGGCACGTGCACACACAGACATCAAAGGGGGCTTGAGCCCCTGCTCTTTTACCCGTCCGTAAAAGGTCCCCTCTCTCCAGACCATGAATGCAGTTTTTACTATGCAGTTTTTACAACATGCAAATGCCCTCTTTCCATATGCCATACCTGAAGGCAGCATTCAAGAGAATTGTCCTTGTCCAAACTCTCCTGAACTTGAATGCAGCATCTTATGTTGAAAGAACTGCCCTCTCTGTGTAGAAATCCATGCTGTTACGCCACATCTCCTGTATTGCCTTTTTTTTGTGCTTACGGTAGTTTAGTGTGGTATCAAATACCAAAAATAGAAGACCTCCAAGCTCACAACGGGGACTGCCCCATAGGTCGAACTCCCGTTGGGTCGAACAGCGTCGGCAGGTTAGATAATCACCCGCGTCACGGTCACTGATGTTAGGTTTAGGGTTAGGGTTAGAGTTATACTATATATATATAATATATATGCATAGTTTTACTGAGGTTAGGATTAGGGTTTGGGTTAGAGTTTGGTGGTCGATCCAAAGGGTGTTCGACCTAATGACATGTTACCGCTCACAACGCGTCGCAGCCCTTTTAGAAATGTCAGCCCCTGCCTCTCTGACATTCTTTGCACGTCTCTGTGTGTGTGTGTGTGTGTGTGTGTGTGTGTGTGTGTGTGCGTGTGCGTGTGCGTGTGCGTGTGCGCGCGTGCGTGCATGCGTGTGTTGTGGTTGTTGCAGCTCAATGAGGAGTGAAGTCACTGGATGGCTGTATACTGAGCTCACTGTGCCGCTATCAGTGTTGCCACGTTTGTGTTTTGCGAGAGAAATAAGCAAAAACTGTGTCTATGAAAACAGAATCTCATCACTCAATAGTCAATACTATATTTTGATAGTCTCACATAGCCAGACAACTATTCCACAATCTCCGAATGCTACTGTATATAGGCCTACTGTAGAGTCTAGAACATTACACCTCCTGAAATCCTGAGTAACGGAGGCTGGCATTTCCGTTCACACAAATATATTTTAAAATATCTTTGTATTCTATCTTTTAATTTCCATTTCTGCTAAGCAGCAAGCTATGCTGAGATGATTTTGATTTATATTAGGATACATTTGTGTGACGAATGAATGATGATGAAACAGAAGTGGGGAAGAGGCTTCACTTCCGCTTTATATTTTACTTCATTATCAGAGCTTCCGTTGCTCCAGACTGTATGACTGAAGCATTTGGAAATTGAGGGAGGCAACAGTCTGGCCACGCGCAGGGGCGTCAGAAGGGGGGGGGGGAGTGGGACTGAGTTACTAGGGCCCAAGCTGGAGGGGCCTTAATACCAATTATAAATAGCAGATATACCGGTACAGGTACAAGCTCACAGCACGACACCGAGTGCCGCGCTGCGAGCTTGTACAAAAAACGGCACCTACCAATATTCACAAGCGACTTTACAGAAAAACAAGCCCACTGTCACTTATAATAAGCAAACTGGGCAACCCAGTTCTGCTATTGTCTCATGTGGTTTTGGAAGAATCCACCATGAATCCCTGCTATCTGCACATACTAGGGCTGCATGATATTCTCAAGAAAAAACTAATAAATCCTAGTTTTTGATTGATTTTATGCTTTTATTAGCCAGAAATGTAAACAGCACCCCCTGGCTACTATTTTCCCCCGGGTTGCTATTTGGAAATACACGGTACACACTAAGTACATGTCATCCATAAATAAACACTATTGATCAACAAAAGAGATGGAAAATATTGGTCTCCTTATCCACAAGTTTCCAGTGTCCCATCATGCATTGCAGAAGGATGCAGCTGAGCCGAGTGTGATCTACAAGTTCACAACGGTCACATCTGCGACACGACGTGAGCTTGTATGTCAGGTGTTCTGCGGATGTGTCTCACACATAATTCTACAGTAAATTCCCACTGAAACAGGTGGATACATGTTTTTTTTTTTACAATTTTGAAAGAAACTAGTATTGCATATCCTTTTTACTGCCAAAGCTAGGCTAATCAGGGAAACTCCCCCCAGTCAGGTGAAAAGAAGCAACTTGGACTCCTCATGCATAGAAGGAAGCATGAGGTCAGTCCGTTGTCTCCCCAGGTTGGCAGAGGGAGTGTAGCGCCCAGGATTAGATAATTGACACTGGGTGAAAAATAGGTTACAATCGTGGGATAAAAGTTTAAAATTAGAGAAGTAGAATGAGAACGTTCCCTTGTTTGTTCTAAATGTGGGTGGTACCAGATCATGGTTTCTAGTGCAGGGGTTTTCACTTTTTTGACAGGTCTACCGATCTACAAGCTCACAACGCGTCACAAGTGATGCGTTGTAAGCTTGTAGATAGTGAAGAGAGTTGGCTGTAGATGGAAAAATAACTCAGCAGTGCGACACGTTGGGGGCTTGTAGATCTGCTATAACTAATCATTTGAAGATTTGTGTCTGTTTTGGCCCCCGGTCGGACAGCTGTAGAATCAGAGCAGCTTATCAACACATGTTCAGATATTGTACTGCTGCCTGCAGCCCTGCCAGCCGCCAGCTGTCCCTCCGGGCACATGGAGATACAGGAGGTGTCACCAATGCAACAAATGAATCTGTGCCCGTAATCTGGAAGCAAATTGAGCTGTGACAGACCACAAATTACATAATAACCCATTAAGACCCGAGGCTGATCATAAAAATATCTTCTAAATCCCAACAGTTTTCAGAAAAATGTGTGCTTTCTATATCAGTGGTGCTCAAACCTTTTAATGTCAAGGACCCCTAGAATTATATGTATTTGACCGCGGACCCCCATCTTAAAATGTTTTGTTCCTGAGACCCTGAGAAAGAAAGATTTGAGTTACAAATGTTTTCTTAACAACTATTTATATTCGAAAATGTTCATGATTTAAAAAAAAAAATGCAGATCTACAAGCGCATAGCGCGGCACCGAGTGCCGTGATATGAGCTTGTAGATCTACTATTTTTGAATAGCTGAAGTATAAAATAATGGTTAAAGTGGTTAAGATTAGGTTAAGATCGCTGAATGGTTAGGGAGCCAGTCTGGGGAACCAGAGCCCCTGGTTGTCCCAGGTTCAATTCCAGGCCAGGGTAGCAATGTCGATGTGTGTCCCTCACGCGCTCCTTGTGGGAAGCGAATCAGATGGGTTGGGTTGAAAATACTGAATTTCCCTCGTGGGAGGAAATAGGTATCTATGGACGGGTACACATTAAAGTGTATTTACCCCTCAGGCCGGGAACACATTTTTGTGTGTTACAGTAGGCCTACATGTACACTAATTTTTGAAGAAAAAAAAAAAAAGGGGGTATTTTTCAAATAGTTTTGGAATTTAGTTTCTAGCTGCTACAGAGGCTGAGTAATACATTTTCCAGTAAAACAGTTGGTCATTTTCAAATCGGACTTAAGATCTAAAGTGACACAGATGCTTTCCAGTCTAAACAGAATGAACATAGGAGCTGCAGCTCACAAGAGAGGTGTGCTTGGATTATGCAGCTCCCAGGTGTGATTGCACGTTGTACTACAGGTCTACAGCCATACCCATATATGCTGTATCGGTGTGGCCGATGTATTGGTCATTATTTGACATCATAACGGCAATTATGCAGCCGAAGTGTCATTATAGGTTTCCAAGGTATTCAGAAATTCTCCAAAATGAAAATAGAACACTGAAATGGATATTTCAGTATTATAATATTTTGGTTACATACTGTATCAGTCAGAATCTGGCATCGGTCAGAGACTCGTTCTGACTGGTCAAATGTGAAGCAAGGACTTGCAAGCGTAAGATATTAAAAAGTTGAAGAAACTCCTGAACCAAGCAGCTCTGCTGAGAGTATGGAATTAAATATGTATTTATAAACCGTTGAATGAAGTGCAGTAGTGTGCCCACATTGAATAACAGAATAATATCATCTCAGCATAGCATGGCATGGCCCACACTAGGCTCATTTAAGACTTCATCTTGTGGATGAAAAAGTAATATTCAGTCTGTGAAAAAGACGAGAGACAATTAAAACCTTCTGATGAGCTCCCAGAAGCACTGCTATCCATGCTTTATTGGTTGCTGTGGAAACCAGGGAGTGTGGTTTGCCTTGACAGTAATAACAAATAGCACTGCAATATCATCTGTTGTTGATATATATATTTAGACCAATCAAATACGTGAGTATATCTCTAATGCACTCTGACCGCGGGGAGATGTATTGCCGAGATGGAGCGCCATATACCTGGTAACATTGGTTCGAACTCCCTTTGGTCCGACCACCTAAACCTACCCCTAACCCTAACCTCAGTAAAACTATGCCTAAACCTAACCTTAACCCTAACTCTAACCTCAGTAAAACTATGCCTAAACCTAACCTCAGTAAAACTATGCCTAAACCTAACCTTGACCCTAACCCTAACCTCAGTTAAACTAACGCTGGTGAACGCTAGCCTGGTGAATTTTAACCTGTTTGGACCAGCGGCAGTTCGAACCACGGGGCAGTCCCCCATATACTGTACCTACCATCAGCTCCCAGCACTTACTGCTCAACTTGCCACAGCCAAGCCGTGCTCGGACACATTATCAAATACTTAATTGATCATCGATTACTCATTTATTTTCCTACCAAGACATGCATCAGTTGGTAAGCCGCTGTATTGTTGTTGATTCAAGCTAGTCACAGTAAAAATCTCACACACATCTCAAGAGATGTGTGTCTGTGAAAGAAAGTAAATAAACAGGCTCCACAAAATACTTGAGTCATGGGAAACTAATGTGGGGCCACTGAAAAAAAAAAAAAAGAAGGAAAACCCTAAAGTATCTGGAGTGTAAAATCCCAATCCGGGAACCATTTGGTCCCCAAACGGCATGGAAAATGTCACATGTTCCACAGTGCTGCGCTCAGTGAGCAGGGCAAGCCCCATAGAAGTGGTAGTGATGGAAAATAGAGATGCTCCGATTGCCGATACCGATATTCCCGATCACAGCGTCAGATCCATAAAATCGTCTATTTATTGTGTTACTGTAGCAGCATTTATATATTTAATGATTCTCCTTACAAAACATTGACATTGTATATTAAGTATAAACATTAGGAGATTGCAGGCTGAGGTCCTTTAGTATCAAATTCAACTTGTAGGAGTTGAAGCTGAGGTTAAATTCAGCCCCACAGATAAATGTTGTGAAAATAGCTGATCTAGCTTGTAGATGGGCAAAGCCGATAGAGGCAAAGCCCGAGTGAGTCTCCGTAGAGTGAAGACTCACCTCTTCAGACTCCACCTAAACCCATAGCACTACTGTAACTCTCCCCTTCCCTCGATGACCACACATGAAGCTAGATAGCATTTTCTTTTCTTTTTTTTTAGGTTTTTAGAAGTTTTTAGAAGATTAGGTGCGTGGTCTACCTATGTTATTATATTTTTTCTAGATTGACATTCCTATGCATATGTTATATTGTTGTTCATGTACTGACATATTATCTTGCTTATTATGTTGACGTATTAACTGCTTATTGTAAGTCGCTTTGGATTAAAAGCGTCTGCTAAATGCCTAAACTGTAAACTGTATACCGATCAAAGCCGATAGAGGCATTATCAGCCGATCACGATCACTCACCGATCAATCGGCACGTCTCTAATGGAAAAGGAGCGTTCTTGGGTGCAGTAGTCCTCTTTACAACAGCTAAGGCCACTCTTTACATCAGATGGTTTTGTGGTGCAAGCGGGGCATTACAGTTCTTGATGTGTTAGTCGCAGTGGTGTAAAGTAGTTAAGTACATTTACTCAAGTACTGTACAATTTTGAGTTTTTTTTTTTTTTGAGCGGTGCAAACCGCTCCTATATTTCACTTTCGGTTTATCTAGTTAAACTAGACCAGGTCAACCTGGTTGTGCCAGACCCCCTGTCTGTCATCATCATTTATGACATCATGCCTTTTGTAGGCATGTCATCATCATGTCATCATCATATATACCCTTTATATAGAAAACCCGGACAGACAGACCGACATTTGCTTATGTAGGCCTACCCATTTCATGGGTCTGGCAAACATATTAGCACGGGACGATTCTTTCATTCTTCATCGATTGGCTAGTTGAGTAACTAAACATTAGAATCGACCAATCAGAAACCGTTCTACTCATGACGACATGTGTTAGCCAAACAGAACAGACCAATCAAATGCTGTGTTGTTCATGTTAATTTAGATCTGTCTTGGCCATTACACTTGCACTTGAGACCGGTTTAAAGTTCATGAAAGGTCCAGGCGTAATGGCCAGGTTGTTTCATATCCTGGACCTCTCCTAAACCTTAAACTAACAGATTGAACACCACACAGGATTCGAAACAGCAACCACGCTACATTACCCTTGCAGGCTATGATTACTGTTTTGAATCCTGTGTGTTGTTCAATCTGCCAGTTTAAAGTTTAGGAAAGATTTGTGCCGGTTTAAAGTTCAGGAAAGGTCCTTCCATCTTTCTGTCTGTCTGATCCCCTCTCCGTTCTGCCCTCTGTCTGTTTTGTTTGCCCAACCGCATATCCTGGAACTTTCTGGCGCAAATCGACCCCCACCCAAGATTGAAGACAGCGACCACGCTACATTAAACCCTGTAGTCTATGATTGCTGTTTCGAATCCTGGTTGGTGTTCATTTTGAGCTGGTGCAAAGGTCAGGACACACGAAAACCTTATATAGTCTGAGCAGACCTCCAGACTGACATCATACACAACACAAAGAATATTGCCATGCATGCCTATCAACACTGATTCGCGCAGGCGCCCTTGCAGGAATTAGTTTGCACCGCTCACTTCGCACGGGTGCGATTTTATTTTACTTTACTTTTTACTTTTGTGATATTCTGCATAATGAGTACATTCTACCTTTGGTACTTTAAAGGAGTATTTCACTCCCATAATGACCTTCCTTCTATCAATTACTCCCCTGTGGAGACTTGAGTTCAATATTTAATTACATTTTATTTTATTTATTTATTTTTGTCACATTCCTAAGCCAATAATTTGATTATAATAATAAATGTACCCCCATGGATTCCGGATGGAGACCCGAATGCATTTGGGTCTCCATCGGAAATTAA
>NC_137816.1:55864645-56077145 GCF_963921795.1 Nannobrachium achirus
GAATGTCTTTCTGGTAAAAGCATGGTTTATGTATGTCTTCGGCTAATTTATATCTGCAAAAAGACTAATGTTTTAAAATAAATCATTGGGTATTAAATACAATAGGATCCGAAATGTAGTGGAGTAGAAGGAAAGTACTGGAAATTGGACTCAAGTACAAGTACAGGCTACTCAAGTAAATGTACTCTCAGTTACTTTACACCACTGCTGCTGCTGAGCGGAGGGGGAACGGTGAACGTGTGTTGTCGTTTCTTCTGTGATGTGATGGGTTGTGTGCGCCGGTGAAGACTTCTATTCTTCTATTCTTCTTTTTCTTATTTAATAGGCTAACAACCACGGCCAGGTCATCATCACTTGAGGATTTAGTTTCCATTGTTTTATTTGTTTCCCCGTCTCCATTCTTCTATCTCCTCTCTCTCCTCTCTTCTCCTTTCTCCTGCGCCAGAGGCAGATATCACCCCCTCGTTTTTAGGCGAATTAAGCGAATATTATACGCATATTCGCGTCGCTTTTTGGTGTGTATGGAAAAAGGCGAATAGCGAATACTTCACCTTTTTGGTTCGCTTCTTCGTGACGCTTCGCTAATTCGCCAGTATGTATGAAGCTTAAGTGTAATTGACAATTAGCAGATCTACAAGCTTGCAGCGTGGCACTCGGTGCCGCTTGTATATCTGCTATTTTTCAATAGCTAAGTTATAAAATAATTAAGGCCCCTCCACCTTTGGGCCCTAGTAACTCAGTCCCACTCCCCGCCCCTTGTGACGCCCCTGCCGGTTCACACTAATTTCCCCTCCAAAACGTCCCAGAGGAGCTCAATTAGCGCACAAGCTGACCTCCTAAACACTTACAATTAAGAGCCTGGAGGAGGAGGAGGAGCCCTGCCAACAGCTGGAGGTTGTAGTGGTCCATCTGTCTCTCTCTACCCTGCACTAAGGGCTCGTACACGCCGCAGATATTTGCTCCGGTTAATGCTCTCGCCAACCATTTTCGCCAGCGTTCGCCGACAAAACCCCCGATCTGACGCAAGATTCTCGCAGGCCTCTCTGCACCAAATATCTTCCCCAAAATTAGCCGATTTCCAGGGTCTCAGATGTTGTGAGCTTATAGATCAGCTATGTTCTTCTTCTTATTATTTTTGCTGAATGGACACTTTCCACGTGGTCAAGATTGATCGCTGCTATAAGATGAGGGGGGATGTGACTAAAAACTTCACCAGGGAAATGCGATGTGACCAAAACCTTCCGCCTGCTTCATCTATATATTGACGAGCAGTGCCTGGCCTAACCCCCGCCCCCGGGGGCGTTATCTGGCAGATGGTAGTCTGGAGCAGTGGGAAAGGGAGTAGGGGTCAGATCCACACGGACCCACTGCCACCAGTAACCTCCACCTGCTGACGAGTGGTGAACACTCGATTTAATCCCCCCCACACCTTACCACACACCACCCCTCTCCTCATCATCCCCAAGTCATCAGGTCATGACCCTACAGGGGCATGTTCCTCCACAGATGGCTCACACTATATCGTCACTGTCGGGCAGAAACCTCGTATCTCCAAGTTTCAAGTTTGTACGTTTTTTCACCAAGTAAAGCCCTGCTTCATCATACAAGGCTGTCGCCCAAAAGTAGTGAAAACAGCCGATCTACAAGCACACAACGCCTCGCACCACGAGGCGTTGTGTGCTTGTAGATCTGCTATTTTCTGTTGAAATGCTGGTGTTGTACTGGGAAGCAACCATTAGGGCCCTCTTAGTCTCGCCTAACGCGGACATTCTATGCCCTTGGCAAATCTCACCGGGTCCTCCGGCGTCTGGAATGGAAGTGGAGGCTCCTGCTGCTGTCCGCTTTGAGTAAATGAGGAAGTGATCCGTGGTGGAAAACGAGTGATAAATCATAGCGATTTTATAATTATAATGGGTAAACCTAAACAAACCAGTTCACATGAACAATAACGATGTAAAATAACAAGATATCTGAACGGCTACATATATTTGATATATAATTAAAATGTCGTGAACCACAGTTACAGGGGGGTTAGCCCAGGCTTTTCTTCTCGAAAGGCCTGGATCCCGAGACGAGGGCGATTTCTTATAAGATCCGAAATCGTAGATTGTGATTATTTCAAATGACAGCGATCCTCTTTCTTGAATTCGGGTTCATATATATCCCGCTGTGCAAGTGAAATATCTGTTACCTTTTCAAACTAGCCAGATATCTGGATTGACAGCCCTGTTGGCGATCTCGGGGGGGGGGAGTGACGCAGTACTCACATTTTTACTTGAGTAAATGTACTTAGTTACATTACTACACCGCTGTCAGCAGACTTGCAGAAACTAGAGTTTATCGTTAGTTTAATTTTCGTTTTTTGTCTTGCTCACTCTCAAGTCTCAACTAAATTCTCTGGAGCATCAGAAGGGTCATTAAAATGTTATTAACATACTCGGATTGTCTCGGCAGAGTTTTCAAACCAAGGGCGAGTTTGTGCCCGAACTCGCAAAGTTTTTGGGGAGGTCATAAAATCCAGAACAATATCTAATCGGAGCCGAAATCTGCCTTGTGTAAAGAGGCCCTTAGCCAACAGTGGAAACACTGTGGTTGTACTGGGAAGCAACCGTTAGATAACTGTAGAAACACTGGTTGTACTGGGAAGCAATCGTTAGATAACTGTAGAAACACTGTGGTTGTACTGGGAAGCAACCGTTAGATAACTGTAGAAACACTGGTTGTACAGGGAAGCAACCGTTAGATAACTGTAGAAACACTGTGGTTGTACTGGGAAGCAATCGTTAGATAACTGTAGAAACACTGTGGTTGTACTGGGAAGCAATCGTTAGATAACTGTAGAAACACTGTGGTTGTACTGGGAAGCAACCGTTAGATAACTGTAGAAACACTGTGGTTGTACTGGGAAGCAACCGTTAGATAACTGTAGAAACACTGTGGTTGTACTGGGAAGCAACCGTTAGATAACTGTAGAAACACTGTGGTTGTACTGGGAAGCAACCGTTAGATAACTGTAGAAACACTGTGGTTGTACTGGGAAGCAACCGTTAGATAACTGTAGAAACACTGTGGTTGTACTGGGAAGCAACCGTTAGATAACTGTAGAAACACTGTGGTTGTACTGGGAAGCAACCGTTAGATAACTGTAGAAACACTGGTTGTACTGGGAAGCAACCGTTAGATAACTGTAGAAACACTGGTTGTACTGGGAAGCAACCGTTAGATAACTGTAGAAACACTGGTTGTACTGGGAAGCAACCGTTAGATAACTGTAGAAACACTGGTTGTACTGGGAAGCAACCGTTAGATAACAGTAGAAACACTGTGGTTGTACTGGGAAGCAACCGTTAGCCAACAGCAGAAAGAGGGCAGCTTAACATAAGCACCTGTTTGGACATCCTCCAGATACTTCTGGGCATCCAGTGTGTAACAGCAGCAATGTGTAGGGCTGAATGAGAGCATACATGCTTGATGCTTGGACAACTGCAGTGTGTCTTCTTAACCGTAGCATTTTAGGTGTTTAACAAAGGCAACTTTTATTTGTTAATTGCTAAATATAAATTGTGAATTGTCATGGGTTATCCTTAGCCCCCTCTCTTACGTTGGGAGCTTATAGATCTGCTTCTGTTTTTTGCCCAATGTTCACCTATTATTTAACTATAATATATAAATTAGGCAAATCTACGTCCGTCTATGCCCATAGCCAATCAGATGGGCATAAACGGGCATTTGCATATGTTCACATGACATTTCAGCCAAACGAGACTATAAATGCACCAATCTCCATGATTGGCCAAGTTTCTTGTGACATCATAATATCGTACTATTAAACAGGAGGAGCGGGTGCAAACCTCTAGTATCATGAAAAGGGGATGCTATGGTTCAAGTGGTCAGGGCCACTTGGCCCTCTAGAACTGGCCATCAATGCTGCCATTGATTGGATGAATCCCTTTTGATGTCAGTTTCAAGAGAGCTGTAGCACCCCCTATAGGGCAGCAAGGATACAGCCACCAGTCGGGTTGCATTTCAGTCCAGCCTGTAGACATTGTTTTTAAAAAAAAGACCAGTAAAACGTCTATTTATAAAATTCTGCTATACTTGTGGGGACATTTGACCCTCACAAGGATAGTTATTCAAGTACACGCATGTGCGCGCGCGCACACACACAACCATACAACCGCCGTCTTGCCACTACCTAGATTTTCACAGCCAGCTCAGAGATTCTGAACCAGTGGACTTTTCCTGTCTCTCACGCGATGAAAAGTCATAATTGACGTTCAGTTTGCTGGGGTTTTCGGGGCACAATGAATAAAAATGTATTATTATAGTTTTCATATTTTGTTTCATTCAAATTTTCCCAAACAATTGCGAAATGGCAAATTACAAGCTCACAACATAATTGTCTCGCACCTCCGCACACATTTTCCACCAAATAACCATCATATTTCAGCAGGGGCGTCACGAGGGGGGGGGGGGGGGGGGAGTGGGACTGAGTTACTAGGGCCCAAGTTGGAGGGGCCTTCATTATTTTATACTTTAGCTATTGAAAAATAGCAGATATACAAGCTCACTTAGTGCCGCGCTGGGAGCTTGTAGATCTGCTATTTTTGAAAAGTCATGAAAATGTGTGCAAATCTTTGAATATTATATATTATTTATTTTTATTTTTTTATTTTTTTGTAACTAAAATTTTGCTTCTTGGGGTCCCTGGAACTAAATATTTTGAGATGGGGGTCCGTGGCCAAATACATATAATTGTGGGGGTCCTTCACATGAAAAGGACATAGAAACATGGATTTGAAATATTCAAAGACTTGCATATATGTATATCTGCAATTTTTCAATAGTTAAAGCACAAAATGTGGCATAATAAATAATGCATTCCCAGTCTAAATGGGTTGAACCACCTCCCCCTATGAAGAACATTCATGGGGCCCCCCGCAGTGAATGGCTTACCCAGGGCCCAGAATTTGGTGCGACACCCCTGTATTTCAGTGCTGCAGAACAATGACTGTGTCTCCTATCTGCCCTCCTCCTCCCACAGTACTCCGGGTTCCAGCAGACGGCAGAGAAGTGTTTCGTGTGTGGTCACCTTATCATGGAGATGGTAAGAGCTAACACTGCACAATACAAGAGAGTCCACAGGAATTAGGAGCCACATAGGAACATTCAAATGGGATATAAAGGTTGTACGTCGTTGCTGTCGCGCAGAAACCTCTTTATGAGGAATTTCTAGTCAATCATTACAATTTCAGTCAATTCATTTCCAACAGCCTCGACTCTCTTGGCTTTAGAAGTTGAGATTTTTTTAATTTACCAACCATCATTTTCATTATTTTGTTAGTTAGTTGAGAAATGCTCCACTCACTCACTCACTGTCACCAAGCAGTGTGCGTGCGTGTGTGTGTGTGTGTGTGTGTGTGTGTGTGTGTGTGTGTGTGTGTGTGTGTGTGTGTGTGTGTGTGTGTGTGTGTGTGTGTGTGTGTGTGTGTGTGTGTGTGTGGACAGGGAATTGCTACTTTGTGGGGACCTCATGTCCCCACAAAGATAGTACAATCGGAGAAAAAAACCTTGTGGGGACATATTTTAGTGTCCCACAAGGAAAAGGTTAGGTTTAGGGGTTAGGTTAAGGGTTAGGGTTAGGGTTAGGGTTAGGGTTAGGGTTAGGTTTAGGGATAGAGGTTAGGGTAAGGCCACAGGACTTGCATAAAAATGAATGGAATGTCCCCACAAAGATAGTAGACTATGTGAAATGTCCCCACAAAGTAGCAAATGCATACATGCGTGTGTGTGTGTGTGTGTGTGTGTGTGTGTGTGTGTGTGTGTGTGTGTGTGTGTGTGTGTGTGTGTGTGTGTGTGTGTGTGTGTGTGTGTGTGTGTGTGTGTGTGTGTGGGTGTGTGCTGATCATCACTAAGGTTAAACCCAACTAAACTTCTGGCAGCCTCGTTTCAAAAACAATAATTCCAGCAAACCAGTCCAAACAACGTAGTCCATGGAAGAAAATACTAGTGAGACGCCTCAGGGCGACAAGCAACCTCGCCCTTCTCCACAGTGATGTGGACATCATGGTTGTGGACATCAGGGATGTGGACATCAGGGCTCTCCATATATGGGCATAAAAGGATTTGTTCCCCTGGCATCACAGGGATCTCTCTAACAGGGCATCATTAACATTGATGACATCAGGGAACGCCATATATGGGCATAAAAGGGATGCTGTTAGTGTGACATTACAGTGAAGCCAGAGCGTGATGTCAGAGCGGCAAACCCATTCTAGAAGAGTTGTTCCCCTGACATCACAGTGACATCAGAGCATGATGTCAGAGCGGCAAACCATAGACCGTACAAATGTGTACACGTCTACACGGACGGACGGACGGACGGACGGACGGACGCGAACAAGCTGTGACGTTTCTCATAGTAAACTGCAACCTTCAGTCGCAATAAACACTTGTTGTCGATGTAAACATAACATTTTAGTTCCCGTTAGAGCAGGGGTATTCAACGAAATTGTTCAGGGGGCCACATTGTCGGAATCCCATTGTCAGATTACTGAGGCACTACTACACTGTCTCTATGCATTTGATGCATTACCTTGTGTTTACGTTTCTTACTGTAAGTCGCTCTTGATTAAAATGAACTATGCCTGAATTGTAAATTGTAAAGGATGGACTAGCGACCGGGACAAGCACACCTGCTACTCTTGGCACACGCATGACATCACAGCAGTCCCACACAGCTGTTTTATCTGGTCTCAAATACCCTCACTTATTCCAGCCCTGCTGTCTGCTGTCACACTGATACCACTCCTATTTACAAGCCTCAAATTCAGTGTTGATTTCGGACAGCAAATGTAGTCTTTTAAATAAAGTTTCATTCACTTTTAGTCATATTTTAGTCATCTGAAAGGTTTGCGTTTTAGTCCAGTTTTAGTTGACTAAATCCACAGTTGATATTGTCGTCAAATTTGTTGTCAACACAACACGCTCACAACATGTCAAAACGTGTTGTGAGCTTGTAGATCTACTATTTTCAGAGCGCAACACCCAAGCGCAACCAAACATAAAATGACTTGTATTTCAGTTCTACTGGATCTCTTCTCCACTAGACCCTCCCTAACATTTTAGTCTAATTTTTATTTGTTGACGAAATTGTCAATATATTTATTGACAATAACAATTTACAATTTAAGCATTTAGCAGACGCTCTTAATTCAGAGCGATTTACAATAAGCAAGGTAATTACATCAGTACATCAACATCAATACATCAAATGGAAAGAAATAGTAGGCAAATCTAAGAAAAACAGGTAGACTAAGACCAAAAAACGTTCATAACAAAATATATTATTGTGACCGTAGGTCGCAGTTAATTATGAAAACCTGCACATCTTGTCCACTTATCCGCGTAACTCTGTCTCATATATGGGTAACTGTTACTAACTGGTCCGATATACATCACTGGCCAGATGGCAAAGAATTGGCGCGACCTTTAGGGCAAGGTTGCATGTCGCCCTGAGGTGTCTTACTTTTTATATCTCAGTTTTAGTCATCATAGCTTAACTCATCCCTTTCTGTTTTCCTGTGTGTGTGTGTGTGTGTGTGTGTGTGTGTGTGTGTGTGTGTGTGTGTGTGTGTGTGTATGTGTGTGTGTGTGCGTGCGTGCGTGCGTGCGTGCGTGCACACAGATCCTCCAGGCGCTGGGTAAATCCTACCACCCCGGCTGTTTCCGGTGTGTTGTGTGCAAGGAGGGTTTGGACGGAGTGCCTTTCACTGTGGATGTGGAGAACAACATTTACTGCGTCAAGGACTACCACACGTACGTATGGGCAACACACACACCTGCTTTCGTTTGCCTCATAGCATAATTGCCTATGTCATATTTTTGCTTGGCTCTACGCTCCTAAAACTGCTGCATCATTGTGCTAGCCTCACATAGCCATACTACATCACTGTGTGGATATGAGTCTGGTACTTTTATATATGTTTTTTTTTTTTGTTTTTTTTCAAAGGGTGGGTTAAAAAAAATTGCTCTGGACACAATTTGTTAGACCAGACCAATACTGGCCCCTGATTGGTCACCCAACTTTTCGGGGTGAGGAAATGCATTCACAATTGAGCGGGGCCAGGCCCAAAACCGCCAAGGGAAAATGTTTTTTGCACCAGCGAATTGGTCTGATTCCAGGCTATCATTGTGCCATTATTCCTCTGTCCTCAGCCTGTCAGATCAGCTGTTTTCGGCGGGCAACTAAATAATGTGAATAAGGCTTAAATGTCCTGGTTGTGTTTCCTCCACAGGGTGTTTGCTCCCAAGTGTGCCTCCTGCAATCAGCCCATCCTCCCTGCCCAGGTAAACACCTCTTTGTTTTCCTCCTTTAACACATTTGTATTATTACCAGTAAGACTCCCTAATCGGGAGATAAGCGACAGTCAGGTCCCATGTATGTTGTCTGCAAAAGGCAACCTCATGGTGGCGGTAGAACAGGGGCATGTGAGAAATTAGGGGCAGAGGTTGTGGTTTGGCATGATGATGATGATGGCGTCGTAGTGGCTGATTTTACACTTGGTTACATGCTGGAAATACCTCACAACGTGCTACGCTGGACAACATGTTGTGAGCTTGTATATCTGCTATTTTCAGAGCGTCTGAGCGCAACCAAATCATGAAATGACTTAGGTACTGTATTAGTTGTACTGGATCTCCTCTCCTCTAGTCCCTCCCAACATTTTAGTCTAGTTTTTAATTTCTTAGTTTTAGTCATCATAGGCTAGCTTAGTTTTTATTTAGTTTTCTTCAGTGAAAAAAAGGTAGTCGGCGAACATTTTACCTTTTAGTAGCCTCGAGTACTGCTGGTGCGCCGTCATTCTGTTTAAACTGCTGCATCTCCTGCTCATCGGTGTCAGTCTTATGAATAAATAGGGATGAAAATAATTTTCTGTGAGAATTATAGGCCTTCCTAACGCTTTGTGAAGGCCGGCGGAGTAATGTTGCCATAGCGATGGTGAAAGGCATCCCATCCCATTTGTCCTTGCTTATAAATTACGGCCATGTTTACCAGCCCTGGTGTCAGCATCTCACATTTATCAATATGCAAACAGTGTCTATAGACCACACAGCCACGGTGGCCACGGGCTAAGAGTGAGAAATGTGCTAGTGGCGGGGTAGGAAAAGGTAATACATCTCTTTACTCAAGTAAAAGTATCAATACTGCAATGTAGAAATACTCTATTGCAAGTACAAGTGCGGAATTTAAAATGTACTTGAGTAAAAGTACAAAAGTATTGGCATCAAAATGTACTTAAAGGACCAAAAGTAAAAGTTCTCATTATGCAGAATGTCCCATTTCAAGTTTTCAAATGTATAACAATCTTTAGAAAATCTCCTAAAGATTGTTCTTCCCTTCTCCCCTTTAAGTAAGAAATGTGAATATGTTTTCCACCACTGCTATGAATGTTATGGCCTGACTCTGAATGTGTGCCTGTTTCTCCTGTCAGGGCTCAGAGGAGACCATCCGTGTGGTGTCCATGGACAAAGACTACCACGTGGAATGCTATCACTGTGAGGTGAGTAGAGAGGCTTCGCCCTGCCTAAAAGCCTCATTTATGCGTTGTTGCACTGATCATTTTGACAGCAAATTTAGTTCTAGTCATAGTTTTTTCTTTTGAATAAAACCTTTTTGTCATTTTTGTCCTCTGAAATGTTTTAGTCTTTGTCATGTTTTTGTCGACTAAATAGCATGATATTATAATAGTCGACTAAATCTACAGTTGATTTTGTCGACTAAAATGTATTTTGCCTTGATGCCGTCGTAATGCCTGATTTTACACCAGGAATTGCACGCTGAAAATCCGATCTACAAGCTCACAGTGTGTTGTGTGAGCTTGTAGATCACACAACATTTTCAACACCAGAGCGCAACCAAACACAAAATGACTTGTCTTTTAGTTCAACTGGATCTCTTCTCCACTAGTTTAGTTTAGTTTATTAGTTTAGTTTAGTTTATTGGATCAACTCACAGTAGCAAGCATACATGTACTGTATACATGTCTTACATTCACAAAAGCATAAGAGAACAGTAGCACTGTTTGAGGTGATCAAAAGGAATAGGCTGAAGCTATAAAGCTTATGAATGCCTATCCTACATATTCATGGTTTAAGATACAGTATGGTATAAAAGTGTTCAAATTCACCATATAAAGAGAATGTAAATAAAAAGAAAACGTGATTACAAGCCCAAATACATCAGCAATAGCAAATCAAAGAATGCCTGTCCTACATACTATTCATGGTTTAAGATACAGTAATATGTTATAAGAGTGTACAAGTTCACCATATAAAGAATGAAAATAAAAGAAAATGTAAATTAAAACTAGTCCTTCCCTAACATTTTAGTCTAGTTTTTATTTGTTGACGAAATTGTGTATTCTGTCATAGTTTTAGTCAACAGCTTAGTTTTTAGTTAGTTTTCATCAGTGAAAAAAACAACAACATTTCTTTGTTGCTTCCCACATGGTGTTGGTGTTGCTCGTCAGAAATAACTTCAGACGTTCAAGCTGAACGACTCATCGCCTCACGATGTTGTACTTGTGTCTACAGTCTAGACTAAAGGCATGTTTAGAAACCACTGCAGCCTGATTCATCATGCCAGTCTGAGGGCAGAGGACTAGACAGTCACATCCATTACAGCAGTGGTTCTCAACCTGAGGGTCGGGACCCCCAGGGGGGTCCCCAAGTGATTTTGGGGGTGTCCCCAGATGATTAACTTAATGTGCAACACTGTTTTCTCCCTCAACAGTAAACAAACCAACATAACGTTTAACATTTCTAAAGTGACAATTTAATGACTTTTTAATATCTCTAAAATGACAAATTAAACATTGACTAAATTGTCAAATATTAGAGGCAGAAATAGCTGGTCTACTATGGATCGGATTTTCACAATAGAACCTTGTTATTCAAAATGTAATGCCTCAACTGTTAGTGCTCGTCAGGGTGGGGTGCTCAAATGCTCAAACACGAACACAGACGCCACACTTAAACGTGCTCAGACTTTATACACATTATGTACATTCTTACAGTTACAGACATACAGTGTACTGTACAAGGCTTAAGGCATAAAAGTTACCGTGTGCATTTCACTATTTGAGACTTGCATGTAAAGGTTCACACACACACACACACACACACACACACACACACACACACACACACACACACACACACACACACACACACACACACACACACACACACACACAACAAACACATGCACACACACACACACACAATGTGTGATGGTGTAACTGAGTGAATATGGCTTCATCGTGCATGCTCATCAAATACCCTACATGGATTAAGAAAACATTACACAACACCTGCACACACACACACACACACGCTGACACGCACGCGCAGATCTACAAGCTCAGGCTATTTGTCAATGCACGTTGCACGGTAAGCGCACAACTGAGGATCAATCAGCCATGACTCTATTCTGTAAATGCCTAAATTGTATTCTAAATGTCAATCCTCTTTCTCATGTTATGCTATACTTGTGGGGACATTTGGTCCTCACAAGTATGGTAACACACACATAGTGTGTGTGTGTGTGTGTGTGTGTGTGTGTGTGTGTGTGTGTGTGTGTGTGTACATCTACAGTAAGTGAGTCATTGCTGAGCACATTCCAGCGTTGAGTGCAGAACTCAGCTGGGGATGTGTTGTTTAACCTGGCCTTGTCAAATCCTATCAGTCTGGTCACGGAGGTCCCTGAGGCTCTGTCTCTCTATCTATCTATTTATCTGTCTATCTATCCGCTGTGATGCTCCCACACTCTGATTCATGTTCACAGGGTTGTCGCATCAAATTCTGGGCCCTGGGTACAAGGATTCACTGCGGGCCCCCCATGAATGTTCTTCACAGGGGGAACTGGGAACGCATTATTTTGTGCTTTAACTATTGAAAAATAGCAGATATACAAGCTCACAGCGCGGCTGCGAGCTTGTAGATCTGCTATTTTAGAAAAATCATGAAAATTTGTGTCTTTCAAGTCTTTGAATATTTCCAATCCTTCTAAGGTTTTTTGAAAAAACTATGTTTCTATGTCAGTGGTGCTCAAACCTTATCATGTGAAGGACCCCCAAAATGATATGTATTTGGCCACGGACCCCCATCTCAAAATATTTAGTCCCCAGAAGCAAAATTTGAGTTACAAATGTCCGCTTAAAAAATACTTATATTCAAAGATTTGCACACATTTTTAACGACTTTTCAAAAAATAGCAGATCTACAAGCTCGGTGCCGCGCTGTGAGCTTGTATATGTGCTATTTTTCAATAGTTAAAGTATAAAATAATGAAGGCCCCCTCCACCTTGGGTAACTCAGTCCCACTTTCCCCCCCTTGTGACGCCCCTGCATGTTCATTCAGCTCACATGGACAGCCATGCTCTCTGACTAATAATACAACCATCCTTGTTGTTCTGCTTTCTGCTTGAAGTGTGTTTGAATGGAAACACGTGAGTCCAAACCACAGCGAGAGAGACTGTAGCGTCCATTGACTCTCTTTTGGGGAAGTTAAAGGAGTAGTTCGCCCCTAAAGCAAGGGTCTTCAGCAGGGGGTCCGGGACCCCTAGGGGGTCCTCAGAGTTACTATAGGGGGTCCTCCAAATCTTTGTGATAGAAACTTTTTCCCTAATGTCCTTATTCTGAGAACCTTAGCCAAAAATATCAGATCTATCTGGTGTAGAGGGGGTAAAGAGCAGACTAAGTACAGTGAAAGGTGAAGTTAATTAAGTATTGACGGTTCAAGTGGTTCAATATCTGAAAACACAAATTGACATTGATCCAACATATATGCTTATACTTGTGTTGTCAAACAATGAAACTATATGGAATCTATTCTATGAGAAGGTTGTGGGGGTCCCTGCTTCATCTCTCTCTCTCAATGTTAGGTGTCCTTGGCCTCAAAACGTTGAAGACCCCTGCCCTAAAGGACATTTTTTCCATTGACCACTCAAGCCGTGAAGACTTGAGTTCAATAATATTTGTTGCATTCCTAAGACAAAAATTTGGATGTAGTAAATGTACCCCCAGATCTACCGTATTTAATTTGACCACCAACTCTGTTTTCAGATGAGGAGCCAGAGCAAAAAATAGTTTTTTTTATTCAAGCAAACTGTGTCTGTATGCTGTCAGACTTGTCAATTTACAGATTCCGGATGGGGGACCCAAATGCATTTGGGTCCACATCCGGAATCAGTGGGGGTACATTTATTGCAATCAAATTATTGTCTTAGGAATGCAACAAAAAAACAAAACATATTATTGAACTCAAGTCTCCATGGCTTGAGTAATCAATAGAAAAAAAGGTCATTTTGCGGGTGAACTACTCCTTTAAGTCAAATCTGAGGGTTTGGCATTAGAGATGCCAGACATTAAATAATAAGGACATTGTTTCTATTATTATTTTACTCTTAGATAGAAGCCAAGCTATTCTATACTTCACAAGCCTACATGGTAATGGAACCAAGAGTGATGTAAAGCGTGGGTAATCATCAGCCCAGCTCTGGGGGGCAAATGGTCAGAGGAAGGCTAAAGTCCAGATGAATCACCCAGCTTCCAGGAAATTCATTACATATTGAAGGATATAGTAGCAGGTTAGATAAGGTAATATTGGAATAGCTGACCTTTTTTAAGTCAGCACTTAACCGTTTTACTGCCAGATGTTATTATTTATTTATTGGGTCTTGTGCCAGCAAAAGCACCTTAGTTGCAGACAGTGACAGACAACCTACACAAAGCAAAAATAAATAAATAAATAATTAACTTGGGATGGGTTCATGGGTTTCATTTTTAGTCCTACACGGCCATGTTGAGGAACATAGAAATATGTTCAATGTTCTACGCCAATCAGAACAGCTGTGTTGGTTCCCACATGAATACAAATGAAACTCATGAATTCCAGGTTTTAAGTTCATGTTCAAGACTGAATCAGAGTTGATTTTGACAGCAATGTTGGTTTTGGTTTTTCATTTAGTTTTTGTCATATTTTAGTAATCTGAAATGCTTTCGTTTTAATCTAGTTTTAGTCGACTAAATATCAAATGGTTTTAGTTGACTAAATCTACAGTCGACATTTTAGTCGATTTTGGCGGGCCGTGGCGGCGGTGAATTATGCCTGGTTTATACTCAGCTGTGTGCCGAAAACAGCAGATCTACAAGCTCACAACTGGTCGCACTGTGACACGTGAGCTTGTACAGCTTGTAGATTTGGAGAGTGACACCTGCACACAACCAAACATAAAATGACTTGTCTTTTAGTTCTACTGGACCTCTTCTCCACCAGTCCCTCCCTAACATTTTTGTCTAGTTGTTATATGTTGAAGAAAGTGTCAGTATATTTAGCCATAGTTTTAGTCATCATAGCTTGGTTTTTATTTAGTTGACAGAGAAAAAAAGGTAGTCGACGGACATTTTCCTCCAGAGCTTTGGTCCAGTGGTTCTCAAAGTGGATTTCAGGGACTCTGTGGGGTTCCTTTATGGGGGTCTAAATTGAACCATACAAGTCTGTAACTCTGACGGTGTACAAATGGAACCAAATGGTTCCATTTTGTACACTGTCAGAGTTAAGGGGAGACCTTGAAACGTAAAGGTTTTGAGAACCACTGCTTCAGTCAAAGGAAATGAACACTGCTTCCAGGGACGTCACAAGGGGGGGGGGGGGGGGAGTGGGACTGAGTTACTAGGGCCCAAGGTGGAGGGGCCCTAATTATTTTATAATACTTAAGCTATTGAAAAATAACAGATCTACAAGCTCACAGCGCGGCACCAAGTGCCGCGCTGCGAGCTTGTAGATCTGCTATAGTTGTAGATGTGCTATAGTCGTGAAAACATTTGTAACTAAAACTTTGCTTCTGGAGGGTCCCTGGAACTAAATATCTTGGGGGTCCTTTACAGGAAAAGGTTTGAGCACCACTGACATAGAAACATGGGTTTTTCAAAAGACCTTAGAAGGATTTGAAATATTCAAAGACAAAAATAGCAGATCTACAAGCTCACTGTGAGCTTGTATAAAGCTCACTGTGAGCTTGTATATCTGCTATTTTTCAATAGTTAAGCACAAAATAATGCGTTCCCAGTCTAAATGTTAAAAACCCTCCCCCTATGAAGAACATTCATGGGGGGCCCACAGTGAATCCTTGTATCCAGGGCCCAGAATTTGGTGCGACACCCCTGACTGCTTCACACATCTCTAAAAAACGAAATAAACGAAACAACTAAACTAAACTAAACACATCTCTCTCCCCCCTCCCCCCACAGGACTGTGACCTCCAGCTGAACGACGAGGAGGGCCACCGCTGTTACCCTCTGGAGGGCCACCTGCTCTGCCACGGCTGCCACATCCACCGGCTCAAGTCCCCGTCGCCAGCGGGGGGGCACAACCCTCCTGCCCCGCCGCCCAGCTACCCCCTCCACGTCACCGAGCTGTGAGAGAAGGGAAGGCGGTGGGGGTGAGGCGACACCCGGACACCCGACGTCCCCCCACCCCCCCAACCTAAAACCTCGACATCCCCAGGTCGGCCCTGAGGAACGAACGCAACAAACGAAACCCCCTGCCCCCCGTTTCGGCGACGGCGTTAACCGGAAGATGGAATAAACGGGCGTCTTTGTTGGAGGAGGAACCCAGCTCTGCTCTTTTTTTTCGCAAAACGACCATATCGCTCCCAGGGGAATAGGAGGCCTTTTTTTCTTCTCCTGGCTGGCCTCCTAGTTTACCCTCGAGGTAAGGGAGAGCCTCCAGGCCAGGCCAGGCCAAGCCAAGCCAGGCCAACGGACCGGACTGTACTGGACTGCCCACCAACAACGTCACATGACCATGGAGGCTGGGAAAGAGTCCACGACACCCCTCTACCCCTCTCATCTGCGGTTCCTTCTCCCCCCCCTCTCTTTGACTCGATCTAAAACAGCAGAGGAGGCCCCCGGGGGGCCTCCGATGACGTCACAGGTCTGACCCCTTGCACATTCATCACTAGAAAGAAGGACGGACGGGACGGGACGGGGGTTGGTGAGTGAGTGAGGGAGGGAGGGAGGGAGGGAGGGAGGGAAAAAGGCAAACGATTATTTCTCTCTATCTCTCTCCCTCCAAACCGTGTTTTTTCATTCCGCTGCGTTGAGACTGAAGCAGTTTGTGGTGAAACGGTCTTACGGCCGCCTCCTCTCCTCTCCTCTCTCTCTCTCTCCTCGGCGAGAACGCTGAGCGAACGCTCACTTCCAGGAGGCTGTGCGCTGTTCGCTGCTTGCTGCCTACAGTATACATTCCATTGGCTGGTTGGCTGGACCCCATGGCAGGATATAGCAGCACCCCAGGGAGAGGCCTGATGCTCCGCTGTGTGCCTTCAACGAGGGCTTCTCTCACACGGGGAAGTCTGTGGGCCACCACTGGCCTCTGTGCACGCCTGCCATTAAACCCATTAGGACCTGGAATTATTTGATGCTTTAACTATAACAAAAATAGCAGGTCTACAAGCTCACAGCGCAGCACCGAGTGTCGCGCTGCGAGCTTGTAGATCTGCTATTTTTGAGAAAAAAAATTAAGTCTTTGAATATATTTTTGACCGGATTCTATAAATGTCTTCTAAATCCTTCTTTTAAATCAGTGGTTCTCAAACTTTTTCATGTCAAGGACCCCCAAAATTATAGGTATTTGTCCACAGACCCATCACAAAATATGTTGTTCCAAGGACCCCCAGAAGCAGAGATTTGAGTTAACCCATTTAGGCCTAAGCGTAAAATATCAGCCGCTGATGTCTCTTTACGAACACGCACTGCTAATACTCTCAGTGCTTGCATGACTTAACTATTAATAGGTCTTTTTAAAAGCAAATCTTTGAAAAGATCTTTTTAAAAGCGAACATTTGTAACTCAAATATTTGCTTCTGGGGGGGTCCCTGAAACAACATATTTTGAGATTGGGAGTCCGTGGCCAAATACATGTAACTTTGGGGGTCCTTGACATGAAAAAGTTTGAGAACCACTGATTTAGAAGAAGGATTTAGAAGACATTTATAGAATCGGGTAAAAAAAAATGTAAAGACTTGCACAAATGTTTTTTCAAAAATATCAGATCCACAAGCTCACAGCGCTGTGAGCTTGTAGATCTGCTATTTGTTATAGTTAAAGCATAAGATAATGGTTAGAGAAATAATGCGTCTTAATGGTAACTTAACGGGCAGAAATACGATATATCCGAGATTGTGTCCCATGTACAATTTAGCAGGATTATACCAAGCACGATTGTCACACTTATTTCACATTCCGTCGTGTGTATCTACACAACACGGACGGGTATCTACCGCGTCACGATCTGATCGATCGGCTATTTCTTTTTTTTTTGCCTGAAGGTTCGCCTATACTTTCACAGAATGTTGGACCTGGCTGTTATGATAACATGCCCAGCATAGGGACGCTACAGAGGAGTTCATGTGGTTACAACAAAACGCATCACAGGCCCACCGGAGCGGACAGCCCCCAACCAAACAACCACCCAACAAACAACCCAACCACCCAACAACCACCCAACAACCCAACCACCCAACAACCCAACTACCCAACCAAACAACCACCCAACTACCCAACCACCCAACAACCCAACAACCCAACCAAACAACCACCCAACTACCCAACAACCCAACCAAACAACAACCCAACCACTCAACAACCCAACCAAACAACCACCCACCTACCCAACCAAACAACCACCCAACTACCCAACCAAACAACCACCCAACCACCCAACAACCACCCAACAACCCAACCACCCAACAACCCAACAACCCAACTACCCAACCAAACAACCACCCAACAACCCAACCACCCACCACAGACATTCCAACCTGATCGTCTCTAGAAGTCATGTGACCTCCAGACATTCACAAGCAGTGTCTTAATTAATGACTATTATTATTACGAAGTGGGAAAGAACAGGAGAAGGGGGAAAAAAACAACCTTAGATGCACATAGATTGTCTTTTTTTTTATATATATATACATGAATATATATTTTGCAGATGGTTTCCACATTACGATCTTTTTAGAAGTAGTTTCTTCTGTTTCTCCTTCTCGTTCTTGTTATACGTGTTCTTAAATAGGCAACACATACTGTAATAACCAGGAAGCTTTGTTGGTTGTGTGATGGACCGTTTCGTTCGCCGTCGGGCGTAAACCTTGTATCTCCATGTTAGAAACTTTATGGGTTTGTTTTTGTTTTCTGCATACATTAATAGCTCTACTTCTAGTAAGGGAAATTTAGCCTATTGCTACATCAATCTGGGAACTAAATCTAAATCACTAGCTTTCTTCACAAATGTGTTCATAAAGGTGTTTACTATCACCTCTGAACTTTGTCAAATCCAACTCCCTTGACATACTTTGTGGGAGCCAATCAAAGTTATTGGGTATCCCGAGGGCCTGGGATTAAAGGGGGAAAAATAAGAAATTGCCAATATGAGCGTATGAGGTGTGTACTTTGGGTATTTTTGGGCTGCTGAATCCATTCCAACCATTCGTTTTCAGTTAAAATGACTCCTTGGCCATAAAATTGCCACCCCTACTTTTGTGTGTTCATGAGACATATAATATTGGCAAAAAAAAAAGGTTGGAGTAGGGTTTGAATTCATGAAAACTATTCAAGATCAGGTGGGTAATCACACATCATGACACACAGGATAACATGATACAATCTGACAAGGAACACTCAAACACAGGGTTTAAAACATAGGGACTAACAGGACACAGGTGAACTCGAATGACATGATTGGCTAAGCCTTAGCCAATTAGGCCTTTTTATGGCCAAGGAGTCATTTTTACTGATAAATAATGGTTGGAATGGATTCACCAACCCAACAATACCCTAATTACACACTTCATACGTTCATATTGGCCATTTTTTATTTTTCCTCCTTTAATCCCAGGCCCTGGGTATCCCGGTATCCCCCAACTTTGATTGGCTCCCACAAAACATGTCAAGGGAGTTGGGTTTGACAAAGTTCAGAGGTGATAGTAGACACCTTTATGAACACATTTGTGAAGAAAGCTAGTGATTTAGATTTAGTTCTCAGATTGATGTAGCAATAGGCTAACTTTCCCTTACTATTCATCATTATGAGCTGAAAGATCGACTATTTTTCTTAAATGTTTTGAAAGTCAAAGCGTATAAATATTGAACCAACAAAAAGTATTAACCAGAGTTTGTGATTAATTAATAACTACATTGGATCCATTTCCTGGAAAAGTAACGGTTTTGGACATACAAGGTTTAACTCGGGCCCCGACCGCGACCATTCCTCTTCTTGTGCTCGGTCATAACTAGGGATCGGACGATAATCCTTATTATTGCTTAACGTGCCGAAAGAACGCTTGCGTTATTCGCATCGCAGATATTTTAATTCATCAGGAAATTGTCCATCCGTCATGCTCGTGTATGATGGAGCTGCAAATTCAGTACCACTTAAACCTCTCTACACAAATCAGTCTGCCAAAAATATAGGATTTACAAGCTCACATAGCTTGACGTTTGACTTTTCTTGGCAAACGTCCCCGCCCCCCAATATAAGGGGTGCTGGGGGTTCAAGTGTAATTTTGAGTTTTAAGCATAATATTTTTGATTATTTGCCATAAATATCGTTAATCGCAATTATTTTTGCCACGATTATCGTGACATGTAATTTTTCATATCGTCCCGTCCTTAGTCATAACTGTGTCAGACCGACCAGATCCGCAGGCGTTTTGGGGGATCCACAGGCCTTTTGGGGGGGCGCACCTGATATGAGGGAAATAGTACTGTATACAGAATCTCAGCTGGTTTTGAACCAACACAGACTACTACTACTACTACTAGGTTTGTTTGGGGGGGGTTGTGTCACAGGAAACATAAGAGAGCAACCAGGAAGTAACCAGAACTGATGTATTTCACTGTTTGTCAACGACATACTATGCTGTCTCTCCCTTTACGGGTCCGTACCTCTTGAGAGGGTGAACAATGGGACCATTTGGTTCCATTTGGCACTCTTCAAGAGTTGAATATTAAAGCACTGAGGATTTTGCTGTGTAAAACTGGGGGTTCCTGGAGATAAAGACATTTTATTCAACCTATGGTAACAGGTAGGTGGGCACTAGGGACATCTGGGCGTCTCCATGTTAAATTGGCTGGTTTGTCCAAAATGTAAAACAATATATCCATTATTTGGAAAAGTATTCATGATTAGAACATGCTTAAACGTTCGACAATTAAGATCTAATATTTCTACAGTTAGTTACAAATTGCTAAAAAATAATATGTATGTCCATTCATTATGTTTGGGCCATAAGCAAGAAGTTGAAGGATAAAGTTAAGTCTGATAATGATGTATTAAATGTTTTAACATTGTAACAATTTTACATGGAGGTGCCCAGACATCCCTATACCACACATCTATCCTGTATCTCGTGGCTGAATGGGGCGGGGGTCCTTGAAATGAAAGGGCTTGAGAATCACTGATGTATTTGACACATGATTGAGTAAACTGTGGATGACCTCTTGACCTGACATTGCCTCAATTGTCCTAATATATGGCAGCTGGTACTCTTAAGCCAGTGGTTCTCAACCTATGGGTCCCCACAGAATTTGTCTTTTTCTTTTTGGAGGCGGCAGATGACGGTGAAGTGGCAGATTAAGTTGAAAGAACATTACTGAATCAAAAGTAATCAGCAAACTATACTATAAAAATTATCAAACATTGGCCAAATTGTCAAATGATATAAGAAAGTGTCTATTTTCATGGTGATTTACATTACGCCCCGCAACGCGAGGTGTAGTGAGTGAGCCTGTACATCTACTATTTTCACAATGTATCTGTGGAACCGAGTCAAACTAAATCGAGTGACTCGACTCCTTATGAGGGTCTGGGATCCCCAGTTCAAATGATGATCATTTTGGGCGTCACGGCCTGAAAAGGTTGAGAACCATTGCTTTAAGCGAGTGAAAACCAAACACTGAAGGGTGATTTAATTTGATTTTTATTGGATTTTTAATAATCTGACACAAAGGTCTGTTTTTCGGACGCTGCTTCTTGGTGTGTTTTCCTTTTCCAGACACTGGTTTAGACTTGGGCGATATATCTCTATTATACTATGTCCATATCGTGTTAAGAGGCTAGATATCGCCTGGGATTTTGGATATTGTAATATAACGATAGGCCAGGGCCTTAGTGTTCCTGGTTTTAATCACGGGATAGTGCAGCCTTAAAATGACTTTTTTGCTATCAATTACTCACTCCTCGGAGACTTAACTTCATGGCTATTTTTAGTTGTTGTCGCTTTCCTAAGCCAATCATTTGAGGAGACTCTTTTTGTCTCCATAGGGGGGAAAAAAGCAGGCTCTGTGTGTCTCCATAGGGAACCACTATTGGCTTAGGAATGCGACAAAAAATAAGCACTACTTTACACTTCCAAAAAAAAAATGTGGGGGGGAAAAAAGCAGATTCTTCCAGCTCGCAGTGTGTAGCATCGCGAGCTTGAAGTTCTGCTCTTTTTGCAATGTCGTATCACAACACCACATTATCATCCCTATATCGATATCGAGGTACTGTATATTAGGTCACGAATGTAGTGATATTACATTTTTGTCCATATCGCCCAGACCTATAGTTATGCAAGCACTGAGGGTATTAGCAGTGCGTGTTCGTAAAGAGACACGGTTCGTCCTCCTCCTCATGCCTTAAAACACATTAAGATTACGTTTTAACCACTTTAACCATTATTTTTTGTATACTTTGGCTATTGAAAAATTGCAGATCTACAAGCTCACAGCGTGGCACCGAGTGCCGTGCTGCGAGCTTGTAGATCTACTATTTTTGAAAATTGGTGCAAATCTTTGAATATATAAACTTTTCCAACTCAAATCTTTGCTACTGGGGGGTCCCTGGAACAACATATTTTTATATATATATATATACAGTGTATATATATATATATATATATATATATATATATATATATATTTCAAATACATGTAATTTCCGGGATCCTTGACATGAAAAAGTTTGAGAACCACTGATTTAGAAGACATTTATAGAATCCGGTCAAAATTATTTAAAGACTTGCACAAATGTTCACGATTTTTCAAAAATAGCAGATACCGGTAATTATACAAGCTCGCAGCTCGGCACTTTTGTGCTGCGCTGTGAGCTTGTATATCTGCTATTTTTCAATAGCTAAAGTATAAAATAATGGGTTAAAGTGGTTAAACTCTAACGTGACACTGATGCGTTCCAGATCTAAATGGGGTTGCTTGTTTTGGGAGGAGGTCTCTGAAAACTCTGAGCTTCTGGCCCCGCCATGTCTCCAGGAAGGCCCCGTACACTTCTATCGCTGGCTGTCTCGTTGTGTGTGTGTGTGTGTGTGTGTGTGTGTGTGTGTGTGTGTGTGTGTGTGTGTGTGTGTGTGTGTGTGTGTGTGTGTGTGTGTGTGTGTGTTTAAAACACTACCGTATGCTTGGAATTGTTTCGGCGTAGCAAATCCCACTCTGAGGTTTTATCTTAAAACAAAACATTGTGAATTGGTAGCAAGGAAGTTCTGTGCACGTCTGTATGACTGTACTGTACTGTATGCATGAGTGTGTGTCCGTGCATGTGTACGTGTAGGTGTGTTTGTGTGTGTGTGTGCCAGTGGCAGGGCCAAGGCACATGCAACTCACTGAAAGCAGGCCAGGGCAGGGCAGCTAGAGCATCAACAACACAGCATCCAGCAGCGCGCGCACACAGATCATGACAGTGACCACGTTTTAACAGCGGGCAACAGCCTGGCGACACTGGGCAATGTCGTCCAAAAGTTATTTTAGGACACTACTCCTACAGATTTTGGCCTAATATCACGCAAAGTGGTACACAGTATCTCTAAAGTCATGTCATCAACATGGATCTGTCCCATTTCCCATATTCCCTCCTGATTGGCTACGATTGCCTTCTAAAGTTTGTGTATGCGACGTGACGGTCGCTTATCTCCCGATTAGGGAGTCTTACTGGTACTAGTGGACTTCTAATGTGCTATAGTGTCATAGTAAATCGGTGTAATACATAGTCAGAAGAGTACCTGGAGAAACAAGAACATGGTGTATGAAAAAGAAAATCTCAAATTTGCCACAGACAAGGCTAAGTCTTTGCCACGGACACATTTGTCCGTGTACGGACATATTGATGACCCCCCCTCCAATCACCCGTCCTATGTGTCAGACTTCACCTGTCTGGGGCGCCAAACAGATTAAAATGAAACACCAGAGATTATGTTCAGTTAGCTAGCCTATTTGACGCAAGTCTCTGCTTCACAGCACGCACACACATACACACACACATGAGTCCTCATGAAATACTACTGACTCTGTTAGGAAAATGGGGCTGAAATCGAGATTAATGGGCCAACACAGGCATAAAGTGCTTTCTGACAAAGCTCTGATTTATTTATTT
Source organism: Nannobrachium achirus (assembly GCF_963921795.1). Lineage (NCBI taxonomy): Eukaryota > Metazoa > Chordata > Actinopteri > Myctophiformes > Myctophidae > Nannobrachium > Nannobrachium achirus. Next base: position 55,888,137 of record NC_137816.1, read on the forward strand.
TTTCTTTTCTTTTTTTTTTTTTGTCCGATGTCATATTGGTGTGTGTTTGGCAAATCCCACCTCCCAACCGGCTGTATATTTTTGGAAAAGCTAAAGGAAAATGAATGCCTACATATTTTTATTGAGACATTTTGTTCCCCTGTTGATACGTGTGACATATTACACCTCAGCAAACCGCGTGAGGTTTTGTCCTCATCAAGGAATGTGTTTTGTACTTGAGAACGTTTGAAACCGAACACTAGCCTGTAATAAATAGCACAGTGTGACTCATATAATATAGGGCATGGCACACAGTGATGGCCATTTAGCAGTGCCACAGATAGGAAAACACATTCATTTTTTCCCCATTATAGAGAATTCCGAAAATATTTATATAAATTATGTTAAGCCTGGAACCAAGCCATGCAGGCTCTGTGGAGAATCATGACCATAAAATATTTGATTCTGCGTAAAAAAAAAAAAGAAAACATCCTTTGAAAACCACAAAAAAGGTACCGGTATATATTTATTAAATATAGTAGACTATATATATATATATATATATATATATATATATATATATAATATTATTATTATTATTGTATTATTATTATTATTATTTTACACAGAATCAAATGTTTTATGGTCATGATTCACCACAGAGCCAGGCTTAAAATAATGTAGATATAAATATTTTCTGAAATCTCTTTTGGGGAAAATGTATGGGTTTTCTATCTATAGTACCACATCATGGCCACTGCTATGCTCTGTATCCAATCCCACATCTTTGGTCAGTTAAGCGGGAGAGAGTAAAAAAGAGCTCAATTATGGCAAGATTGTATCCCTCTTAAAGATGTCTTAATTCACCTCTTTTTAAAACTACTACTTCAATTTCTATATCTTAGCACACGGCTAGTATCCCTGTATATAAAGAGCCTAGGTTTTTTTGTTTTTTTATATATATTATATTATATTACATTTTCTTTCGGAAATCACTATGAAAGAGAAGACGTCGCTTCTCTTACTGTTTTTAGTTCCAATAAGCACATCTTTGACACCTGTCGTCACATGACTTTTGTATCGTTAAATGTTTTGATTACCTAGATGGTTCATTAAAAAAAGGAAACTAGATCTATTTATCTAAACATGGAAAAAGTCTAAAGTTATTTAATGTATTAAAAATCGGGACGTATCATTTAACTGTAGATGATATAATCTGCTTTTTCAATAAAGTGGTTTTGTAGCTAACTTCAAACATTGTTCTGTGGTCTTTGATGTGTTTCTGTTTCAGCTTTTATTTTTATTTTTATGGATGTATAAATTGTCACATTGTTTTACTTCACCCTAACCATTTCTGTTATAACAACCTAAACATAAACACTCAAATATGTAATAGAGCTCAGGTCTTAAAGGAGTAGTTCACCCCAAAATGTTTTTCCTATTGATTACTCACCATGGAGACTTGATTTCAATAATATTTTTTTGTATTCATCACATTCCTAAGAAGACAATGCATTTGGGTCAGAATAAATGGGGGTACATTTAGGGTCAAGTAAATCTAACCCCATTGATTCACACAAATGCATTTGGTTCCCCATCCAGGGCCTTGTATTACCCTACCATTTAACACTGTGGGTGTGGCAAACTTCAGCTGGGTCATACTTAATGAACAGGTGGGTGTGGCCACATAAACGTAATGTTAGCACTTTCTGTATACTTTTTTGCCAAGAATATTCATAATACCTTATGATTACAGTCAAGAAAACATAGCAGCATGACATATTGCATACAGCAAGGCAGAACAATGAAAGTGCATTTATTGGGGCATAGATTTTCTTAAAGGAGTAGTTCACCCCCAAAATTACTTTTTTACTCACTCCATGGAGACTTGAGTTCAATAATATTTTTCTGTTTTTGTCGCGTTGTTAAGACAAAAATGTGATTATAGTTCATTTACCCCCATTGATTCCGGATGGGGACCCAAATGCATTTGGGTCACCATCCGGAATCAATGGGGGTACATTTATTGTAATCAATTTTCTGTCTTATGTGACAAAAACCAAAAAATATTATTGAACTCAAGTCTCCATGGCGTGAGTAATCAATAGAAAAAAGGTAATTTTGGGGGTGAACTACTCCTTTGTGTCTACTCTGTACTCCTGATGGCCGTGTTGGATCAGGTGTGGTATTAGTGCCATGGAATGGCAAAGAAGTGACTTCAGTGCAGGGCTAGGCAATGCAATGTGGGCAATGGTGGACATCTTTTACCTTAGTAAAAATATCAATGCTGAAACATAGAAATACTCTGTAAAGTCAAAAGTAAAAAAAGACAAAAGTAAGTCTGGAATTCAAAAAGTATAAAAGTATTGTGCATCAAAATGTACTTTAAAGTACCAAAAGTAGAAAGTAGGCTGGGGCGGTTGTTTGTGAATGAGGTGAAAAAGAGCAGACTAAGTACAGATTGATAGGTCAAGTTTATTAAGTATTGACGGTTCAAGTGGTTAAATATCTGAAAACACAAATTGACACGAATCCAAAATACACTGGTTGTGCTGTCAAACGATGAAACTATATGGTATCTATGAAAAGGTTGTGGGGGTCCCTGCTTCATCTCTCTCTCTCTCTCTCAACTAAGGGGTCCTTGGCCTGAAAACGTTGAAGACCCCTGCAGTAGGCTATTATAGGCCTCCAGCTCTTCCTTCCATCCTGTTGGGCCATGCAGGAGGACCATCATGGTGTTTGCTCTGGGGGACGATATCGCCTCCAGATCAAGGCTGGTAAAAAATGTTGCTCCATAATTACCTCCACACACGCATGGCCCTCTTGGCACGTCATGTTAGGACTTCTAAACAAACCCCTGGGCTGGGAGAGATGCCCCCGGCTCTGCCCCGATGGACAGATAAACCCCGAGTCCCAAGCAGGGGCGTCACACCAAATTCTGGGTACAAGGATTCACTGCGGGCCCCCCATGAATATTAACTATTGAAAAATAGCAGATATACAAGCTCACAGCTTGTATATCTGCTATTTTTGAAAAATCGTGAAAATGTGTGCAAGAAACCTATGTCAAGGACCCCCAAGATGTGTATTTGGCCACGGACCCCGATCTCAAAATATTTAGTTCCAGGGACCCCCAGAAGCAACATTTTAGTTAGAAATGTTCGCTTAAAAAATACATATATTCAAAGATTCACACATTTTCACAACTTTTCAAAAATAGCAGATCTACAAGCTCGCAGCGCACTCTGTGAGCTTGTATATCTGCTATTTTTCAATAGATAAAGTTATTAGGGCCCCTCCACCTTGGGCCCCAGTAACTCAGTACCACTTTCCTACCCCTTGTGAATTTGTGACGCCCCTGGTCACAAGAATTAAACAAACATAATGGTCTGCATCAATCTAATCACCTAAATACAGTCAGTTGTCCAGGAATTTGTTTTCGTGACAGTTATTGGCTCTGTGGTTTACTGTGCTTGAGTGCAATTTTGAGGTGTTTTGACTTCACTGGATTATTTCTAGTTTTCAGTACTTTTACTTCCACTACATCTCAGAGACAAATATTGTTATTTTACTCCACCACACGTATTTGAAAACTTAAGTTACTAGTTGCTTTGTAGATTGATTATTATAGAAAACATACATTAACCACTTCAACCCTACAGTATATATTACAGCCACTTGAAAAGAGCAGATCTACAAGCTCACAATGCGTCACATCGCATATATTTTCATACATTTTGGTACTTAAGTATTTTGATACCAATACTTTTATACTTTTACTAAATTCAATTTTGAATTCCGGACTCTTGCTTGTAACAGAGTATTTCTACATTGCAGTATTGCTACTTTTACTTACTGTAAGTACAAAATGTGAGTAGTTTTTGGGGACACAAATGCATTTGGGTCCTCATCTGGAATCAATGGGGGTAAATTGACTATACTCACATTTTTGTCTTAGGAATGAGATACATAAAAAATATATATTATTGAACTCAAGTCTCCATGGTTTGAGTAATCAATAGAAAAAAAGAGAAAGACCCAAAATGAGTAAACACACACACACACACACACACACACACACACACACACGCACACACACGCACGCACACACATGCACGCGCACACACATGCACACGCACACACAATCCCTGGCTACTCCAGGTTTCAAATTAGTGACCTTCTGGGGCCTGGCACCCTACATAATTTATTTGAGATCAGTCATGAAAATGTATATGTGAAAACGTCAGATTGATTGAGAAAGCAGTAGTACTGTACCTTATACTGAGTTGATCTTGGCATTGAACTTGTTGCTCCTTGCAAGCGTAGTAGCCTACCCTCAAAGCTTAGTACACGTGAGGGCAGGGACAATGGGAAACTCCCCCCAGGGGAAATCCTCTACAGACTGTGTGGATGCTGGGATAGAGGTGAGTGTGTACAAGGGGCGTCATGGGGGGGAGTGGGACTGAGTACTATAGGGCCCAAGGTGGAGGGGCCTTAATTATTTTATACTTTAGCTATTGAAAAATACAAGCTCGCAGCGCAGCACCGAGTGCCACGCTGCGAGCTTGTAGATCTGCTATTTTTGAAAAGTCGTGAAAATGTGTGAATAATCTTTGAATATATTTATTTTTTAAGCGAACATTTGTAACTCAAATTTTGCTTCTGGGGGGTCCCTGGAACTAAATGTTTTGAGATGGGGGTCCGTTGGCAAATATATATCAGTTTGGGGGTCCTTCACATGAAAAAGTTTGAGCACCACTGACAAAAATAAAATCACGATTTAAAAAAAATAGAAGATCTACAAGCTCGCAGCACGGCACTCGGTGCCGCTCTGTGAGCTTGTAGATTTGCTATTTTTCAATAGTTAAAGCACAAAATAATGCATTCCCAGTCTAAATGGGTTAAACCTCCTCCCCTATGAAGAACATTCATGGGGGGCCCGCAGTGAATCCTTGTACCCAGGGCCCAGAATTTGGTGCGACAACCCTGAGTGTGACCATAAAATGCAGGAATGCTGGAACGGTGAGCTGCAGTAACTAGAAAGGGGGAAATAGCAGATATACAAGCTCACAGCGCGGCACCAAGTGCTGCGCTGCTATTTTTGAATTTGTGAAAATGTCTGCAAATCTTTGAATTTATTATGTATTTTTTAAGCGAACATTTGAAACTCAAATTTTGCTTCTGGGGGGTCCCTGAAACTAAATATTTTGAGATGGGTGTCCGTGGCCAAATACATATCATTTTGGGGGTCCTTCACATGAAACATTTTGAGCATCACTGACATAGAAACTTAGGTTTTTAAAAAGACTTGAAATATTGAAAGACTTTTTTTTTTGTAGATCTACATGCAGATCTACAAGCTCGCAGCGCGGCACTCGGTGCCACACTGTGAGCTTGTATATCTGCTATTTTTCAATAGTTAAAGTACCCAGGGCCCAGAATTTGGTGCGACACCCCTGCTTGCAGGTGTCATTCCATTTTCGAAACTTGATTATCGTCTCTGTCGGGGTGGAAACCTCACACTGTATGTCCAAAACTGTTACTTTTCAGGATTCAAATTCAAAAGTAGCAAAAGTAGCAGATAAGCTCAAAATGCTTTGATGCTTTTGTGTGCACTGGCGATGGGCGATGATCAAGAAGTTACGGAAAACACAAGAAGTTAGAATATGGAGATTCTGCCCGACAACAACGTTACTTTATATTATTCTACTGATGAATTCAGAATGATCTGATGTTGGCAAGCAAACATGCAATGTGCAGAGTTATTTGGCAGGTCTAATGCAAGTCCAGTTGTCAGAGCAACCAGAAGAATGGAGTCGATACTGACACTTTTAGTCAGAGAAATAGAACATTTTTTAGTTACTAAAATAGCCTGTTTTGCCATGTTGTTGCTATGACAGAATATCATGTGAAAAGTCACACTGTCACACAGTAAAAATCCTTGGTGTTCTTTTTACCCATTTGAAAGTCATAGAGATGTAACCAAATGGACCCGTACTGTACTGTGCAGTAGATACAGGCAGTCACGGGAGGCTGGAATGCACAGCCTGTTGCCAGAGCTGCTCATCATCAGAGAGAATGTGAGATGAAAGCCAGCATAGTGTTGCCTTTAGGGGTTTTACACTTTCTATTCCAGTGTACTTGTATCCAAACGGCAAGGAAGGAGTAATAATATCTGGTGTTATTAATAACAAGATATGACTCAGTCATATTTATCAGGTTGCACTTGTAATCCATCCAGACATGTGTGCTCGTATTTCAATAAATGTAAACATCACAGATTGTATAGAGATATATACTGTGGCAGAAAACATAGGCCTATAGGCTATTGCATCGTGTTTATCCACAACTTTCCAACATCCCATCGTGCATTGCGCAGAAGTTGCATGGAGCTTCCGGCGCCGCAGCCGAGTGTGATCTACAGTACAAGCTCACAACGGCTGCATCTGCGACGCGATGTGAGCTTGTATGTCTGCTGTTAACCGGAAGTGTGGTGCAAAAAAATCTCTAGTAAATTCCTGCGGAAAGAGGTGCATAATGCCATACTCTGAGAGGACATTGAGCTCTCATTGGCTACGGGGCCAGCCAATGGGGAAAAAGTAACAAGTAAATCACGAGTATGTTTTTTTAAATTTTATTATTGATTGATTGAAGTATTTATTAGAAGTTTGCATAGGGAGGTACAGTTTCATGACAGCACAGTTCACTGGTACAAGGTCAACTAAAAGGAAAATCCGGTAAGACGAGGCTTATTTCCATTGAGATCATTCTCTTTAACTCATATAACATTGAATGACAGACAGATAGAACACAGTACTCTGCAGTAGATATCATCAGGAAAAAAAAAGAAAATAAAAAAAAGGTATTTACAATAAATGGTCAGGGGGAGGGTAAGGTTACGCTAGGTTTATTGTTACCAGTTTCGAGTGGTATGCAGCCACCTGTAAGTGGTTTTTCAGAGTGGTTTTAAAGGAAGTTAGGGATTTACATTCCTTTAAGGCCTTCGGTAGGGCGTTCCACATTTTAGTGGTATAGCAGGAGAACGAATTTGACCCTTTGTTTGAGCCGAATCTGGGATGAACATTTTTGTGGCGCTGCCTCTGGTGTTGTAATTGTGGATATCCTTGACGTTTTGGAAGTATTTTATCAGGTACATGGGTATAGTGGTGTAGTATACAGTATCTTGTACACTTATGGTGATAAGCGGTAAGGTGAGTCCAAGGAGGAAGGTTTAGCAGGACCCAGTTTGTTTTGGGCTGTTTGGAGCCTTGTTTTCAGGGCCTTTGGGGAGCCGCGATACCATACGTGGACTCCATAGTCAGGGGGGCTGAATGATTGCACCCGCTAGAGTCTTCTGTGCAGGCGGCGAGCACCGATGCGATGAGATGTTATTGAGTTTATTGAATTTATTAGGATCCCCATTAACTGGTGCATAAAAACAGCTTATCTTCCTGGGGTCCACACAAAACATAAAAACATGACATTCAACAAGACATTACAGTGCAATGATATTAAAAAAGCACACAAAACAGTGAGTGTGTGCCATGTTCCTGTTTGAATGCACTATAAATATGTGTACTATAGTATTATATATATACTATAGTATTGTGAGGAAGAATAGAGGAAGATTGATTGTGAGCTTGTACTGTAGACAAATAGGCTATTTTCAGTACCATGGTACATCGCTGCATGCAGCAGCTATGGTGAGCGGATGGCAGTGGTGTACTGTACATTACAGTGCAGTACATTTACACAAGTACAACTTTGAGGTGCTTTCACTTTACTGGAGTATTTCCAATTCTCTATACATTTTGCTTCTACTCCACTACATCTCAGTGGCAAATATTGTACTTGGAAACTTTAGTAGTTACTTTTTAGATTTTAATGATTATTTCAAAACATATACGTGGTTAACCACTTCAGCCCTATTTAAACATTGGCTGTTTGAAAATAGATGATCTCACAATGCGCTCTGTGAGCTTGTAGATCTGCTAAAGATTTGTATGAATTTTATGAATATAATGCCTGATACCTCGTGAAACGGGACATTCTGCACAACGAGTACTTTTACTTTTGGTACTTTAAGTATGTGTTGAATGATGCCAATGCCTTTGTACTTTTTACTTGAGCAAATCTTGATTACCAGACTTTTTGCTTTACACGTACCACAGTGTTTCTACATCGCAGTGTTGATACTTTTACTCAAGTACAGAGACGTAGTACTTTTTCCACCACTGGGGGAAGGGTTTCAAAACAGTCACCACTGCCAGGCTCTCCGCTGCCTGCAGGTATGAAAAAGGCACTAACACAGAAAAGTTGGAAACGCTCCCCCATTTTGCCGTTATTCCAAATGTGCAGAGTATAGCTCTCTCTCCACTTCTTCCAGTATGACTGACACACTGTGAGTAGGCAGATATAACTGTGCGTAGGTGGGTGGTGTGGTGTGGTGTGGTGTGGTGTGGTGTGGTGTGGTGTGTGCGTAGGAGTAGTGAGACTGCAGCCTGGTTGCCCCCCCCCCTGTCTGTGTAAAAAGTCCTCCTGAATGCTGAAACAGTGGCGTTCAGTGTGGAGGGAGAACTCTGGTGTTGGTTGACAGCTTCGTGAGTTGCGGGCACAAAGCACCCTTTATGTGTAGCGAGGGTACCGCCCTAGTGACTCAGGGAGCTCTCTTGTGTAGCGTGTGTGTGTGTGTGTGTGTGTGTGTGTGTGTGTGTGTGTGTGTGTGTGTGTGTGTGTGTGTGTGTGTGTGTGTGTAGGGCCCCGGGGGACCCAGTGAGAGGTGAGCTCTGTTACATTGCACAAAAGGAACACCTTGGCTCCACACTGGTCCCCTCCAAACTGGCAGGAAATGGAGCTAAAGTATGCTCGCTGCAGGATTACCTCATTCCCCTAGAATCTTTGGTTACTGGCACTTTTCTTTTTCTCCTTTCCTTTTTTTTGTCCCAAAAAGTAGTGACAAAAGACAAAAAAGAAAAAAGAAGAAGAAACTCTGCCACCTGTTCGTCAGCTGCCAGACTGTGGTCTCATAGTATAGTAAAGCTTTTCATGAATCAAATCTTTCACCACGTGGTGTCCCAGTTTTTTTTTTTTTTTTCTTTGCTATTGTGCGGTTCAGAGAGTTTACATCCAGAGTTTGATTGATTGATTGAATACTTTATTAGCAGTTTGCAAAAAAAAAAAGAAAAAAAGCTCAGGAAAGGCAAGTACAGTTCAATACAAGGTCTGCTAAGAGGATTTTAAATCAAAGAAAGCCTATGGCTTATTTCCATTGGGGTCCTTTGTACTGTATTGGTCGAAAAAGAGTAACTTGTATGTTGGTGACATAATGCGCCTTTTGGCACATTGTGAAGATTAAATCTAATGAATTTAGACACCATAGCCCACCTTTGGAGTGGAGTAGAAACAGCCTTGCTCTGTCTGAACCCAGTGGCCCTGTGTGTGGAGTCTGAGGTAGCAAACCAAAGGACAGAACAGTGGAGTGGGCCTGTTTGGAGAAGGATGTCGGCTCAACTCTCTCAACCAGCTGGAACATTTTGCCATTGTTGAAATGCCCTTGAGCAACACACTCAACACAAACATTGCTGGACGAGACCGATGTCCTAGACTCTCTATGGTCATCATGCCTGACAAGGAATCCCCCCGCCCCCTTTACTTTACTTTGTAGATTTTGATCATTATTACAAAACATTCATCACTTCAGCCCTAAATGTTGGCCATTTGAAAATAGCTGATCTACAAGCTCCAAAAGTAATGAAGAATGAATTTGTATGACATTTTGAATTATACAAATTCTCTCACCTTTTGCCATTACTATGCAACGAGCCTGGTTTTCAAGATACTCAGTGGCGTGGTTTACTGGTGCCTCTAAAAGATCTCCCGTTCATTTCCTCCTAGACTTTCACGAAAATATTTATAACAATTATGTTAAGCCTAGAACCAAGCCATCCTAGCCTGATTTCAGACTCAGCTCTGAGAGTGGGCGGGGTCTATGGTCTGGAACCAGGCAAAGGCCATCCAGGATGTCAGTGAATCATGACCATGAAACCTTTGTTTCTGTGAAAAGATTTTAATAATTAAATATTAAAATATGTTTTTATAAAGGATCAAATGCTTTATGGTCATGATTCACTGAGATCCTGGTCGGCTTGGTTCTAGGCTTAACATAATTGTTATAAATATTTAAAAAAAAAAGTCTATGATGATTTCTATGTCTTGATGAATTGAATACACAGGACCACAATGGAAACAAGCCCTCAGGAGTTTTTGTATTATCCTTTTAACATTATTGTATAACTGAACCTCTGTACTTTTAATAAAGTATTCAGTAAATCAATTAATCAATCAATCAATCAATCAATCAAGTCAACATGCAGTCACTTCACTGCCAACCTGAATAAAGTTGAACTTGAATCTGCTGGGAGAGAGTGTTGCCATGTCTGCTTATTAAGCAACTTTCTTTTCTGTAAAGTCACTTGTTAGATGCTTGTTAGATGCAGGATTTTGGGGCTTGTTTCTAAGAGAAGTGTTGTTGCTTATTGGTCTTGCTTCCACATTTTATTTTATTATTGTTTAAACCAGAAAAATGTTTGAAAATGTTTTGTGCCAGTACCGGATATGTGTTGTTAGAATGTTTAAAAACAATCTTCCAAATATTCCACATTGTATTTCAAGATTTATTTTGAAAATAGCAGATCTATAAGCTTATATATTCACTTATTTATAGGGCGTGCTCCTGGAAGGAGCTCCTGGAAGGAGCTAAGCTCCAACATCTGGAGCTGTCCGGTTCCCAAAACATTTACGGGCCCAAAGTAAACTGAAGCGTGGCCTACATCTGGCCTAAAGTTTGTTGTATGCCCAGGGTCCCAATGGCTGGGCTTTTGCAGGATGTGCTGTGATTGACTAGCAGGCCCCTTGAATATAATATATAATTATATGATGAATAAATAGCAGCGCTCACTTCACACTAGATGTGTGTTTTTTTTTTCTTATTATTCTTCTTTTTTCTATACCTGGTTGCTTATTTCTCACACAAAATCTGGCAACACCGTGTTGGGCCACAGAAGAACCTAGAGACCACCCAAAGATACAAAAAAGGCTGCATCCTCCCCACAGGGACTGACTGCTCCATGCTGCCGCTGGCGGTTACATTGCCTCTGCCTACGCACTTAAAGATAATCTTTATATAACTCCAGTTGCCGTGGGAAAAATGGAACAGGGTCTGTCTCAATGGCCCTCCTTTTATTTTGTTTACAGCCTGCAGGGACACTGTCATGTCACCACCACAGTCAGTCAGTGGCTCTGCATGCCAGCCAGTAGGGGGGGTGATGGGTCCATGCATTGGGTTAGATATGGGCAAGGCAGTCATACTTGAATTATTATTATTTATTTAGTGTGGTTGCTAATAGGCCAGTGGTTCTCAACCTTTTCAGGCTGTGACCCCCAAAACATATTTTTCATATTTTAACTGGGGACCCCCCACCATGACGAGCTCTAAGAGTCAAGGAATTCAGGCTTTTGCAAATCCCGCCCCATTCTGCCCAAAAGGTACAAAGGTACAGTAGTTACATTGCAAAACAGGGGGTTTCCCCGAAAATACATGTTTTAATTTGTTTAATCCCAGTGGGACAGAATCATCCATTGCAGATTCTTTTATAGTGGAAGTGGATGGGAGCCTCATTACAGCTATATAAAGTACCAAAAAAAAACACATCTACGTGATATTAATAAAAAGGGAAGAAAAAGGTACAGTAATTACATAGCAAAACAGTAGTTTTCCCCCGAAAATATATGTTTTAATTAGTTTAATCATCTGGATCAGAGAGAGAATAGAAATAGAAATAGAAAGAGAAAGCGCATTGCATCTTGGGTAGGAAGAGGAGAGCCAGATTATAGTTCTCCTCACATAATAGGCTGGCTTTTCGTAAATTCTGCCCATTTAAAATATATGTACCCAATCGTAACTATTAGACCATTGATAAGGTCCATGTGAACTAGTTTGTTGAAGCTTATTCATTATGATGAGCGAGATCGCTATCGCCGCCCGCGGCCGTACTGGACGAATGCCGTGTCGCGCAGAGCGGACAGTTCTTGAAAGCCTGAAGCAACATTCTCCACTGCACAAACTCCACCCCCGATAGCAAAAAGTGAATGGTTTTTTCTGGTTGGCCAGTCAGGGAGTCTCAGGGACCAATCAGAAGGCTGACAAACGGTGAATTAAACTTTGTATAACACTGTTCTATTGTGAAAATAGCAGATCTACATGCTCACAACGCCTCGCGTTGCGAGGCGTTGTGAGCATGCGAGGCGTTGTGAGCATGTAGATCGGCTATTCTCACAATTTCTGCCTCTAATATTTGACAATTTGGCCAATGTTTAATTTGTCATTTTAGAGATATTAAAAAGTCCTTAATTGTCACTTTAGAAATGTGCAGATACCCTCTGTATACACTTAAACCTTAAGTTGGTTTGTTTACTGTTGAGAGAGAAAACAATGTTGCACATTAAGTTAATCATGTGGGGAGTGGGGACCCCCCAAAATAATTTGGGGACCCCCATGGGGGTCCCAACCCACAGGTTGAGAACCACTGCTATAGGCAACCAGTTCTGTAAACTTTAATTCCACCTAGACACTAGAATAAACCTGATTTCAGTCCCTTTTCTGAATGGACAATATAAAGTCCAATCAGACAGGATTGGTCATGCTTCACATGGCATCATATGTAATATAAATGTTAAGAGGAATTCATTTCCCAGCGGATTGCACTTGCAATTACCCATAATTGCACCTTTCTCGTTGATCTTTGTTGTATGCATGTTGCAAAAGGGCAAGGCTATACCCTCTTAATATATTACACTGGTTGGCATTTAATTGTAATATCATTATGATAGGTATACTTTGATATTATTGGATGAATTTGTATCTTGTCTTGTTTTTCTCTTTTGTAAATCTAAGTGATCACATAAATCTAAGTGATCACATTTTGTTTAGTTTTTCTTTTATTTTGTAATATTTTCTTTACCTTTGATCTTGGACTTAATGTGAAAAGGGCAGGCACCACAATAAGCCATTGGCTTCATTCAGCCTACACCTTTTTAGTCTCTTTCACGGATTCACATGAAATGAACACATTGTATCTTGTTAAATATAGCTTTTAATAACCAAAATAAAACTACCACGACTACCAAAAATCATTGCTAAGGGTTAACGTTTATGCTTGAGAGACTGAGAGAACGTCTTCTTCGTTAAAGTTTCTTTGGAAGAGAAGAGGCGAGCAGATGAAAGGCATTCCAGTGAAGTTCAAGTGAGTATTAAGGCTGCCTGCTGACCCACAGGGCAGCGTTCCCTTCTCAGGCCCAAGCTTCACAGTTTGTTTACTTGGAGGATGCTGACCTCGGAGAGCATCTGAGACTCGTAGCGACTCAGTGTGATGAGTACACAATGAAGGCTTTCATTATTAGTGTGGTTACTTGTCAGTGGTGGAAAAAGTAAAAAAAATCTTAAGTATCAATACTGCAATGTAGAAGTACTCTGTTACAAGTAAAGATAGATAATTACCTTTATTATCCCAAAGGGGGGAAATCAGGAAGCAAAGCAGTTACAAAGGTTACGAAAGTACGAAAAAAAAAAAAAACCAAGGCACAAAAAAAGAAGAATATATACACGAAGATACAAAAAATAAAGCGGAGACAATGAACAGTGAATTTCATTTTCTGGTGAGCTACTCTTATGTAAGAGCAGCAGTCCAGTCCTTTGGTGTGCTGTGTGTGCCATTCATCCTGCAGAACATTGCACACACACTGTTTTCATCCCTAGAGATGTGTATATTGTGACTTTCTGTTTATATTTCAATATTTGTGGGGATTTCAACTTTTTGCTGTGATGTGAAATCCACCTCCTACTATTGAGGCTCTATCTAGGCCAGTAGTTCTCAAACCTTTTCATGCCACAGACCTCCAAATTGTTAAAGGCCAGATATTTGGCCCCGGTCCCCAGCTAGGGTAATTTTCAGTCTCATTCACTTACTATACACTATACTATGAAAAAAGAAAATACTCCCAAAAGATCTGCTTTAAGTCGGATGTGAGGGGTCAAACTAGGGGGTTTTAATTATTCTGAATCCATTGCAAGCATTTGTTTTGCATGAAAAACATTCCTTGGGCTAATAATGGACCCCACAAAACTGTGAAAAGTGATGACTCATCACTTTTCATCACATAACCATAGTTTTGTGGGTCTGTTTTAGCCCAAGGAATGTTTTTGTGCAAAACAAATGCTTGCAATGGATTCAGAATCATGAATAACCCCTAGTTAGACCCCTCACATGCTACTTAAAGAAGATTTTTTGAGGGGTCTTTTCTTCCTGTATAAGTGAATGGGTAGGTGCAAGAAATCATAAAAGTGAACCCCTTGAGAACATATTTCAGGTTGGTACCTGGCAGAATCTTAAAATATACCCTTCAAGGATTAAGAAAAAACAGGTGGCGAAAAAAAATCCACCCTATGCGCACGGACCCCCCTGTCCATCTAGACTAAACTCAATTTGTCTTGTTAGCATATTATGTCCACCCTTCCATCTACAGACAGACAACCATGCTGGCACACTGGTCGGAGAGGCTGTTGCCATTAGTGTTGTAGTACTCGAGTCAATGACTTGTCTCGAGTCAGTCAGGTCTCAAGTCTGAATTTTCATTGACTCTGTCTCGTCTCGCCCATGATTTTACTCGTCTTGACTTGGTCTCAGACTAAGGGACTAGGGACTCTTCCCCCACCGAGTCCACTCGAGTCAAGAGTCACTACAATGCAATGAAATAATTGTACCAAATTGTAATAAAAGTACCAAAAGTCAATAAATGAACTCAGGATGTTTTAAAACCTACAAAACAACTCCAATATTATGAGAATTAGACATTAACTGGCTGGGTAGCATAAATTATGTATTTTATGTCGGCCATTTTGAACGTCCAAAATGGTGGCTTTGCAGGTGTCTGTGCAAGTGCCAACAAAGATTTTTGGATTCCCCATGTATGCTCTGAAGATTACAAAAATGTATAGTTTTACAAATCCCCCAAAAATTCCAACGAATAAACATTCCTTAACATAGTAAACCTGACTATGGTGGCGCGATAACAGGCCCATGTGAAAGATTCGGGGCAGAATGCCATCGTAGCAACGTTGCCAGAGATTAGCTGTTCACAGACGGAAAGACGGACGGACGGGCGGTCGGACACGCGGACACATGGACGAACGGACAGGGTGCAAAACAGCATTCAAGAGAATTGCCTTGTCCAAACTCTACTGAACTTGAATGCAGGCAGCATCTTATGTTGAAAGAATTGCCCTCTGTGTAGAAGTCCATGCTGTTATGCCACATCTCCAGTATTGACTTGATTATGCTTGGTTCAGTGTGGTATCAAGTACCGAAAATAGCCGACCTCCAAGCTCACAACGTTGTGAGCTTGGAGGTCTGCTATTTTCGATATTTCAGCGCCTGCCTCTCTGACATTCTCTACACGTCCCTGCCAGCAGCTGTTAGGAAGAGGAGGAAATATTTGTGAATCATGGGGGAGTGCATAACAAACACGTCGCTGCATGGGGTAAAAAAAGAACCTACAAAAGTGTCAAAACAGTGAGTTCTTCTTTAAGAAGTTATATGTGATGTGTGAAAAGGTACTCTTCATACTCTGTACAGGTAAAATTCCGGAATTCAAAATGTACTTGTAAAAGTACAAAAGTATTGGCATCAAAATATACTTAAAATACCAAAAGTAAAAGTACCCATTATGCAGAAAGCCCTGTTTCACAAGGTATAATGTGTATCAAATGTTTTAAAATCTTTTGAAAATTTGAAAAATCCTAGACTCCGACAGTGTCATGCTGTTGCTAGGCAACAAGTCTTGACTCCAAACACTGTTACTTGGCCTTTTTATAGTTCTGTCTTTGAGACAAGATACCGTAGGCTATACAACATGAATATGGTTAAGGATAAAATATTTGGGGAGCGCTTCGCTGTTACTACGTGTCATCTTTTCGACATCCAACCCAAACCCTTAACCTAACCCTAACCTCTGTGAGGTGAGTCGCTAACCCTCCCGACGCTCCTTTGTCGAGATGACGGTCGTTCGAAAGAGCGAGATTTCCCCAAATATTTGATCATCTACAATACATGCTGTACCATTACCAATAGAGGTGTTGCAAAATGTTGACAAAATGTAGGCCTACAGGATTATAAAGTTGCTGGTTTGTAAACCTTTTATTTTGTTTTGAACTCTAGGCCAGGTAGCACAGTTTGAAATTAAATCAACAGTAAGAAAGCATTATAGGAACAAAGCAGTAACACCCACATTAGGGATGAAAGATATTGGACAAAAATGGACATTGCATAGGCTACATAATTTCACCAGATACGTATTATTCTGATTTGAATATGTGAACTTCAATAGCTCCATTTGTAAATAACTGATCACTCGAACAATGACTGGAGTGACTACAATACTCTGATTGACACAACATGACACCTCTGAACGCACAATGGGCATGCAAGACCAGTAGTAATTAATAACATTTATCATTTATCCAATTGACTGTTTGGTTTTTCTTCCAAATTTAGTCATGAATGCAAACCTTGGTAGTTTTCATTTTCTACCAAGACGTTTTTAGGGACTGACTCACCCAATTTGGCTTAGCTATGAAATGCATTGACACTTTTGCGCATGTTCATTGCGATATCAAAGCTGAAAGGATACCACCCAAATATTAGCCTGGGATCAATAACATTTGGGGGTTTCTGATCCCGTTGGAGGGGAAATAACTTTACGTGATCGGGCAGCCAGAACCTCCGAGGTGGAAAGTCTGGTGGCGCAAGGTCACCCAAATTGCAACGGCATGCCCGTTTTACTGTGTTATATCAATCACAAGCTCTTTGTACTTGATAAGGTAGTACGGGTAGCACTGGCAGCTATCAAAGACTACAAAGATGGACGGCTTTTCCACGCAATTCACGCAGGTGTCAAAGCGCAGATCTGACACCATCTCTGGCGGCCGGCGGTAGCTGCGTATCCCCAGACTTGTCTTCCCCACCAGGACCTTGGCCAGGAACATGTGCTGGAGCCCGTCCTCTGACTTTGTCGAATAACTGTTCAGTGGTGGGAAACAGAGTCGTGCAGGGCATGTTAGAGAGGCAGGGGCTGACATTTCTAAAAGGGCCTTTTAGTGAAAATATCGAAAATAGCAGACCTCCAAGCTCACAAGAGCTTGGAGGTCGTCTATTTTCGGTGCTTGATACCACAGTGAACTAAGCATAATCAAGTCAATACTGGAGATGTGGCGCAATGGCATGGGATTTCTACACAGAGAGCAATTCTTTCAACATAAGATGCTGCATTCAAGTTCAGGAGAGTTTGGACAAGGCAATTCTCTTGAATGCTGCCTTCAGGTACGTCGCATCTTTTTCACCATATTAAAAATTGCATTCATGGTCTGGAGAGGGCACTTTTTACCGACAGATAAAAGGGCAGGGACTCAAGCCCCCTTTGATGTCTCTGAAAATGTAAACTACTCCTCAAAATTGTACTCAAGTACATGGTTACTTTACACCACTGTCTGTAGTACCTGTTGCTGTAAGAGGCATCGCAGGAAAAGTAAGAACCTAAGCCATAGGTTGTCTCGTTGACCCCCGCCAGACGTGGGTCAAAGTTGTTGCGGCAGATGGGTTCCACGGCGTTGATGGATGTTCCGTGGAACAGGTGTCTCTCCACCGGCTCCGCTGAGCTGGAGTAATGCTTCAGCATGTAGGCTTTCTGCCTGCAACACATTGATTGATTGACTGAAGACTTTATTAGAAGTTTGCATAGGAAAAGGTACAGTTTCATGACACAGTTCACTGGTACAAGGTCGACTTTCAGCTTATTTACATAGGAAACTTTTATGTATCTCATATAACATTGAATGACAGATAGAACACAGTACTATGCAGAGGATATCATCAATAGCAATAAGAAGAAGAAAAAAAACAGTTTTAAAACAGAAAAATAAAAAATAAAAGAAATAAAATATATTTACAGTGTAAAGGGGGAGGTACAGTAAGTATTGGCTTTCTCTATTACCAGTTTGCCTGTAAGTGACTTTTCAGACAGTTTTTTAAAAGGAAGTTACACTCCTTTAAAGGACAACTCCGCCCTAAATAACATCTAGGCTCATTTTCCTACTTATATGGATCCAACATTACTGTCCATGGGGTCTATTAGGCACAAATGCCCCTGTTGTCCAATTTCCCCAGCAGACAGCAGGCCTCATAGCATAGAGTGGAGCCTTAAGCCTATTGCTTTTATACTATTTGTTGTGGTCAAAAGTGATTTATTTTTTCATGAATGTGTTAGTAGTTGTCAACACATCCATGCCTTGGTTGTCCCACACAAGACGCCACAGTCTGCTAAACAGATGTTATGCTGTTATGTGTATTGCCAAGTCCCGGAAAAGATGCACTGTTATTCGCCCGTACAGTCACATTGATTGGCAGTTGTGCCAAATGCTCACCCCAAAACACGATTTATGAGATTGTGATACTTGTATAGGACAACCAAGGCATGGATGTGTTTGTAATGACAACTAGTAACACATTCATGGGGAAAATGACTTTTGACTGCAACAAATAGTGTAAAAGCAATAGGCTTATAGGCTCCACTCTATGCTATGAGAGCTGCTGGGTTCTGCTGGGGAAACTGGACAACAGGGGCATTTCTGCCTAATAAACCCCATGGACAGTAATTTTGGAGCAATATAAGTAGGAAAATGAGCCTAGATGTTATTTAGGGGCGGAGTTGTCCTTTAAGGCTTTCGGTAGGGCGTTCCACATGTTAGTGGTATTAGCAGGAAAACAAATGTTATCCATTTTTAGAGCCAAATCTGGGTTGAACGTGATTTGTGGAGCTGCCTCTGGTGTTGTAAACGTTTGTGTCCATATCATAGACCGTAAGAATGAAGACAGAGTGACGACATTGGTCTCTACAGACCGTAAATGAAGCCTATTTTTCAGCTATTTCAGATTTATATTTATATTTCTACCATCTTTCTACAGTATATCTGGTCCGATATGCTAACGGAAATGAATGCTATTGGCTGCAACCGCAGCGAGGGCGGGTCTTCACTCGGGAGAATCAGTAGAACTCTGGAAACATGCCCTACTTTATCATTCATTTTTAAATTAATGGGACCATCATTTATTAATGCATATCATGATTATTGAGGGTTTATTATTATTAGGTTTACTAAGGTAATACAATCAAGTGTAAAGTTTGCCCAAAACCTCTTTTACTGTAATTATACTGTAATGTATTGCTACCGGAGAAGGTGATACAGCGACATCTGCTGGGCCTTCATTAGGAACAGAGAACCCAGAAGTGAGCTTCAATTCCAGCAAAGCAGGTTTGGGGTTTGCTCCTTGGTTCATATGCAAAAAACACAGTATTCAAAGGACCACATATGGAAAGAGGAGCATCGATATTTTCTTGCAGAAATATTTATACATTCATTGGCTTGCAAATCTCTATGATTAATTCATCAAAGCATGCCAGATTCAGTGTAGAGGGGGAAAGAAGAGCGGAGCAACCCCAGTCAACTACGTTTTGGGGGGTTAAGTGGTTAAAGGAGGAAGTGGTTAATGTTGCGCAGGAGAGGAACTGGAAATCTATGTTGGAACTTACTCGCTTGACCCGATTCCGGATAAGTGGTTGAAGTTGGATGGATGGATGAGTGGTTAAATGCAAAAAGATAACAGGTCCAAATCGAAGTTGTCGGGCAGAAACCTTGTATCTCCAGGTTTCAAATGTGTACGTTTTTCGTAAAGTAAAGCCCTGCTTCATCATACAAGACTGTCGCACAAAACTAGTGAAAATAGCCGATTGACAAGCACACAACACCTCGCGGTGCGAGGCATTGTGTGCTTGTAGATCGGCTATTTTCACTTGTTTAAATCGATAAATACAAAACGAACGGTTTTGGACATACAAGGTTTACACCCAACAACAATGGTATCCTGCACTAAATATCTATTTTCTGTGTTGCAACACAAGGGCCACACAGACAGGCAAACCTTTGGAACTTGTCCCAGTGGAGGAGATTCTGGATCTGTTGAATGCTGACAACGTCCACCTTGGAGATGCTTCGATGGAACATGCTCTGGACCGCGAGGAAGGCCCGCGTGCCCGCCGGGACGTCCACCAGCCTGTAGTCCTCGTGCGGGACGGGGCTCCACACAGGGGGGTACCAGCACGGGAAGCCCTCCAGCGGGTTCACACTGAAGTTGGGCTCGGGAGGCTCACTGGGAGTGGGAGTGGAGGCGTGCAGAATTCCTGTCCTGAAAACATAATAGTCCAATGTCACAAAGTGAGTCGAGAGGGTATTTAGGACCCAAACACAGGACAAGAGAGGTGCCAGAGGCAGAGCGAGTGGTTTATTTAAAGACGGGGTGCCATTATTTCTTTCCCCCCTAAAACATGATGATCAGGTATTATGATTATACTAGGAGGAGGTTTCTTTCCAAAAAAGTGTACAGAAATTGTTAAAATTATGTTGTTATGTGCCCACACCCACCTGTTCATTAGGTATGCCTGGGTTTCCGAGGCTCGGTTGGTGGTGACCTAGCTCTGGTCCATAGCGTTAGTAGAGTTCTCCCTAACGCTATGTTCCTCTACCCCCGTATTCCTTGGCAAAACCGGAAAACCCCGCCGTCTGGTCCGAAAATAACAAAAACTGTTTCGCCCCTCACCAAACCAAAGGTATCAGTGGACCGTTGAAAGCTTACTCTACTTAGTGGCTGAGCCCCCCACCACACGATTAAAATACATTTATAGGACAAAATGAAAAATATTCTACCGGATGGAGACTCCATTTCTTCTTGTTTTTCACTATTTGTCGTCGCCATCAAGGTGCCAACTCACTACTGCCGCGCAGGTCAGAGGACCGAATTACACAGAGCATTAGTCTCACTGGGTGTTATTCAACTCTGTGACGTTGGAAGCGCTGTTTCGTAAAAACCAGGAAGAACGTCTCCATGCGGTGGAATATTTTTCATTTTGCCCTAGAAATGTATTTTAATCGTGTGGTGGGGGGCTCAGACCTCGTCCACTAAGTAGAGTAAGCTTTCAACTGTCCACTGATACCTTTGGTTTGATGAGGGGCGAAACAGTTTTTGTTATTTTTGGACCAGACGGCGGGGTTTTCCGGTTTTGCCAAGGAATACGGAGGTAGAGGAACATAGCGTTAGGGAGAACTCCACTAACGCTATGGACCAGAGCTAGTGGTGACCCAGCTGTAGTTAGCCAAACCCATAGTGTTGGGCGTATGGTAAAAGGAGAGGGAATGAATTTATGATGTCATTCAATCAGTGTTTTTCAACCAGGCCTTTTTACTCAGAAGCTTTCAGGAAGAATCAAAAATACAATTTGCACATTATAACCCTACCCGGTGGTCTATTAGAGTAATGTTAACTACATAGACACATACAGTACAAAACAGAAAAATAACAGATGTCCAAAAACAATCACAGGAACACGAGGAGATTACAAGGAGTATCAAGAACGAATACACTGGGAGATCGCACGCACGCACGCACACACGCACGCACGCACGCACGCACGTGCACACACATACACACGGCACACTGCACAATGCACACTTACTGATCCAAGTATAGCTGCATGGATTCAGGGAAGAGGTAAGTGGGCCTGCATCGAATGCTTCTTCTGAATCCTGTGTGGACACGGGTTTGAGTCATGTCAGTGAAGTCCACCCTGTATTCTCGGGAGCCGATGTGGAAGCTGCTTTCCACTTCCTTGTCAGCCATCTTCCCCAACAGCAACTTGGACAGATCCTAATGGGACACATTATTAGACCTTATTACCCGGCTTGGTTGAATGCTTGATTCTGCTGAAATCAGCTGTGAATTATTAGGCGTATAATGACCGCTCTGCTCTAACGGACCGCTGCCTAATCAAAAGCTCAGAACACCTGCTGCACTCAGACAGCGCTGTGTGAATTTAGTACCGTATCCAATATGTCAGCCATATAAACAAACACACAGCGCCATTTACAACTAAACGTTGCTCTCAAGAATGTTTTTCAAAACATTTGAGGCGAAAAATAGACCACGCAGTATCAGAAAATTGATTCTATTTGATCAGCACTTCCCTGTTTTCCAATGCGACCGTGTTACGCTGGGGGGGACGCCCAGCACGACACTTGTGGAACACTTTCAGCAGTCTGTAAACATGGAAATACTTTGTTTTGTTTTTAGTTTTGAGTCAAATTATTAATTTTATTGAGTAGCTGGGTAATAAGCGGGATAACATCTTGCTCAGCAGTGATTATTGAGTGATCGGAGCCCTTCAGGTTGATATCAACCTGTCGGTCTCCTATCACTCCATAATCACCGCTGAGCAACTACTTATAAAATATGGAAATGAACAGATCTTGCGGCCCCCCAGGCCAGACATAAGGCAGCCACTTTGGGAACTGCTGGGTACCATACGTCATGATAAATAAGAAACTATATGGTTCTAGGTGAAATTGTGTGGGGGGAAACCCATTTCCATGGTGAATCGACCCCTGCCAACCTACAGTACACTACAGTAATGATGCCCATTGGAGATTAGAATATTATCTACAGTATACTGTAATAATCACCCTTTTATTTCTCATTAAACGCCTGCTCATTGATTATCCCTAGCATTAGTGCTGACATGCTTTGACTTTGAGTCATGTCATGAAGCAAGTGTTGGTTCCCAAGCTGGCATGGCAACCTTTCTTTCTTTTTTCACCAACCAAGGAGATAACGCAACTTTGTAATCAGTCCTTGACAAACTAAATATGTACTGTACTGTTGGCTAGCTGTCAAACCCAACCATTTATCAAAAGCAACGCTGGCCTGGCGGAGGCTATTAATGATCCCAGGTTTACAAGTGTGGCGGCTGCCGCTGTGTGACTGGACGGAATGTGTGGGCTTCAAATGTTGTTGTTCATAGCTTAGTTTTTATTTCATTTTCGTCAGTGAAAAAAGGATGGACATTCTTTGTCATAGCTTTAGTGAACAAAATGAACACTGTGCCTTACTAACCTCTGTGTATTCTTCCCATCCGCTGTGTTCCTTCCTGTAGATGTGCCATTTGGTGGGGAAGCGTGGGTTCTTGGTGGAGTCCCTGGTGTTAGACAGGCGTCTCACCCCGGAATACTTGGACCCCATTTGGAAGTTCACCTCCATCAGGTCAAGATTCAGGCTCAGCTTGTGCAAACTAAAACAAAATAAACAGGATGCATCGCCATTGTAAGGGCACGGTCACACCGGAATAATATTCTACCTACTGTATGCGAGAGGATTCTGCCAATGCATTTCAATGGGAATGGAGCGGTTTGCTGCTGCCCCCCCCTTCCCCCCCCCCACACACACACACACACACACTATAGATTATGGATTCATGAGTTTGGTCAAACTAAAGTTAAGTTATTATGTTAATAGCTAAACAGGTCTCTTCTTCTTCTACAGCCAAAATTATATTTATGGTATCGATTAGCCATTACTCACCCATCCTTGATATCGATCTCTTCATTGTTGACGTCGCAGTACAGCCTCTCCAGACCGAGCTGGCAGCGAGGGTTGACGTCAACCCACTGGCCGGTGGCCGTAAGCAACAGCTGCCAGTGGAACGGGTAGGGAGTGTGGTGCATGGCACAGCTCTCCCCTTTGCGGCACACATTCAAGAGAAACTTGTCGCAGATCAGGACGTCGCAGGGCTGCTTGGTGTGGAAACCCTGGCGCGTGAGCGCCGGTTTGCCCGGGCTGGAAGGCATGACAGAGATGCGTTCCGTGGGCAGGAGGATGTATAGAGCTTTCTTGACATAGTCATGTTGGGATGATGACTTGCTTGTTACTGGTATCACGCCAGTAATAAAGGGCTTACGACCAGAGGCCACAGAGATACTTCGGAGGATGTCGGAGATGTTCCGGGGGTCTCCGTTGTGCTGAGGTTGGGGCTGGATGGAGCCGTTCTGGGGGTCTCCATTATGCTGAGGTTGGGGCTGGATGGAGCCGTTCTGGGGGTCTCCATACTGTGGTTGCAGGGGCTGGATGACGATAGGAGGAGGCTGGTTTGTTGTGGAAAGATCATCATTGCCCAGCCTACAGCGCTTTGCCTCTTCCGCTGCCTGTGGCGTGGACACTGTGGACACTGTGGACACTGTGGAGGGCTTTGGTGTTATGAGAACATTGATGCAATAGGGGCTCACAGACCAGGCGATGTCCACCTGATGAGAGCGCAGGGCGTGCCACACTGGGAGGTCGGCGTCGATGCCAGGAGGAACTTGAAGCTGAATGAAAGGCACCGTAGGCTCGTCCCGTTTGTCTGGACCTGGAGTTCTCTTCCTCTTTGTGCGGGATGAAGGGTCCGTCATCGTCTGTGTTCTGTTGAGAAATATAATTGTTCATATTGGGCATTTTTGTTTATTTCTATAGTCAGTGGTGTACCTTAATAAAACGACTTTCAAACCTAAAAGGAAAGATGTAAACGTGGAATTTGCTAATCGTTT
Source organism: Nannobrachium achirus (assembly GCF_963921795.1). Lineage (NCBI taxonomy): Eukaryota > Metazoa > Chordata > Actinopteri > Myctophiformes > Myctophidae > Nannobrachium > Nannobrachium achirus. The sequence continues at coordinate 55,912,690 of NC_137816.1, forward strand.
TAACCCTTTAAAGTTCCCACCAAGAAAAAAGCTGTCAAAAAAGTATTTCTTTGCATTTTTTATTCCCTTTAGGCAATAATAACAATAATCATTTTTTTTACAACATATCCACCAGTTATTAAAATATAATCCTTTACCAAACATGACATGTCACTTTATGGTAAAAGTGCATATTTAAGAAGTTGCATAGATCTGCATTCCGGGATCAGTCCGGGATCCTAGGGATCCCGGACCCCATGTTGAATACCCCTGTCTAATGCCTCATTCACATACAGAAAAGCTAAGCTAATGATTGGCTTGTTAATTCAATGTAATCTCTATGCAAACCAGCTTTTAAAATTTCCTAGCTGGAAAAAAATGATTTTTTAAAGCTGGTTTGCATAGAGATTACATTGAATTACCAAGCCAACCATTAGCTTGGCTTCTCTCAGTGTGAATGCAGCATTATTAGTCAATGGTTTTATGTCAATATGTAGGCTACAAATGATGTTTTTAGGCCTATATTAAGTAACAGTTATGCCAATCAGGTCTTTGACTTAATCTGGTTTAAAACTTTACAGCAGAGGCGTAATTCGACCAATATCTAGGGTGTTGCAAGGAATGGAGTTTGTCCACGCGTGTGAAACATTTAGGGTTTTATCTGGTTTTGGGTGTTTTTTATTTCAGTTTCAGGTGTTTATTCCCCACACAACATTCTAACAAGGAGATGCAGATAGCTGTATAGTTACTATTTGGCATGCAGCGAAACACACATACAGTTTTATTTTTTATTATTAGAAACAATACTCCCATAGGCATAGTTTTATATTTGCCCTTTCATTATTGGTATCACAGTTGCAGCAAGAAATTTGGTATGAGAAATTTGTTTAAGAAGTGCCAATAAGAATAAACCATTTGATAATCTCTGCTATAATTTATAAATAGCTACAAAACATTTTGTTTGATGCAGGACAATAATTATTGTAATAACAATAAGGGAATATCAGTGAATAATAATACTTAAAAAATGATATTTTTACATTTTAAACCCCTTTTTAATTATTATGTTTCTTTTTAATTATAGTCATTTTCTTAACATCAATAATTTTCAAGCCTAATATGTGTAATCTTTGAGTACAGTTCGGATATTGCAGGTATGTAGGCCTACAGGTATATTCATAGCCAGACAAACAGAGCGAGAGAGACGAGAGCTGATCACTTAACATTCCAATCAATCAACTCAATATTGTCGCCACCTGTGTGAAACCTAGACTCCAGTGAGCAGTTTGTTAATTCTTTAAAATGACGCCCCTGCTTTACAGATCATTCGCACAAAGTTCGCCAATTGTTTATCATTAAACATAGCAGTAGGCCTAATAAATGCTTACATTCTCTCACATATTTGCATAATCTTCACACAATGCTATTGTGCAACCGTGAGACCATACACACACACACACACACACACACACACACACGCGGACGCACACGTGGACACGCATGGCACACACGTTATATCAAGTAAACATGAACATTTAAGTAAACACTGTAAACATTTAACTGCCACATTCAAAATTCAAAAACGTACAGATGTTCTCCTGTCTCTCTGTGCGGTAGAGAAGTTCTCGATGATGAATGAATCCAGGGAACTGTAGACATCCCACCGCACACTTCTAATATCTGTAATGATCACTAATCAGATGAAAAAGAGGGGAAAAAATAAGATCCCTCAATTGTTTTGATCTAAATGTTTGCAAACACTGGAGAATATGTCCGGTCACTTGAGGATTAGACAGGGGAGTCGCCAGTGGCGGAAGAAGTGGCTATAGGCCTACTCACATTTTGTACTTGAGTAAAAGTATCAATATTGCAATGTAGGCTACAAAGAAAGTCAAATCTGGTAATCCAAATTTGATTGAGTAACAGAACAAAGGTATTGGCATCAGAAATCAGAATATACAAAAGTATCAAAAGTAAAAGTACTTTACCTTATGCAGAATGTCCAGTTCACAATGTCTTGTGAATGTCCAGAAGATATTATTATGTAATAAAACAATGTTTTATCGTGTCGCATCGAGCTTGTAGATCTGCTATTTTCAAATAGCCAGAGTTTAAATTTAGGGCTGAAGTGAGTAAAAAGTAGCCTACAATATTTGCCTCTGAGATCTAGTGGAGTAGAAGTAAAAGTAGGCTACTGACACCTGGAAATACTCCAGTAAAGTAAAAAAAACTTTACTTTTTACCATTTGGCAGTCCCTTATCTGTTCTCCCAGACTCACTCAGGCTTACTGTAATAATGGTGGCCTTGAAGAACAGACGCCTCAACAGAATGGAATGTTCTCTCCCTGCACATGATATTTACAATATATCATATTTAGCAGCAAAAGACAAGTAAGCCAAATGTTTTAACATAAAGAGAATGAGAGAATATATCGTAATAATTATTATAATAATAATTGACCATTTACATTTCCATCTTCTTGCATTTCTGGAGGATAAAACAGATTTTAAAAACAAAAAGTAAAGTGATTAAGTGAAGCCTGTAAAGCTACCTTTGCCTCCATTGCTGTGATGGAAGCATTATTGGATACAATCCTTAATGTTAATGGTACTGTAAAGCAATCAATTATTGCTTTATAGTCTTATTGTCATTATTTAAAAAAAGAATAGGCCTAAGTAACAACATACAATTATATTCTGCATGGTTGTATATATCAGTGGTTCTCAACCTTTGGGTTGGGACCCCCAGGGGGGTTTCCAAATCATTTTGGGGGTTTTCTCACTCAACCGTAAACAAACCAACATAAAGTGTACAGAGGGTATCGGCACATTTCTAAAGTGACAATTTAAAGACTTTTTAATACCTATAAAATGACAAATGAAACATTGGTAAAATTGTCAAATATTAGAGGCGGAAATTGGGAAAATAGCCGATCTACACGCATGCTCACAACGCCTCGCAACACAAGGCGTTGTGAGCATGTAGATCTGCTATTTTCACAATAGAACAGTGTTATACAAAATGTAATTCCTCAACTCTTAGTGCTCGTCATGGTGGGTGGGGTCCCCAGTTCAAATATGATTATTTTCGGGGTCGCTGCCTGAAAAGGTTGAGAACCACTGGTATATATTATGGGCCAGGTACAGTAGCTCTAAACAGACTCATGCATGGTGGAAAACAAAACAAACCTTGCAAAACGAGAGAAGGAAAAGTATATAAAACGAATAAACATTCTGCTGTACAGTTGTTGCAAGATTCATGTGAATCATTCGTAGCACTCCTTCACTCCCCCATGCATCAGACCCTTTAAATGTCTCTCAAGTCTCAACACTGGTTCCTGTGACTTATCAAACACTCTCCTCCTTCCTGTGTTCAAATCCAAGGTTCTCCAGTTGTAGATATCCACAACCACCAATCTTAATGTTTTGATATGTATATATTTGGGGCTTTTCTGCCTTTATTTGATAGTACAGTGGAGACTTAAAGGAAACAGGTAAAAGAGACGGGGAGTGACAGGCAGCAATTAAGGGTCTGTCAGCCTCGGGAATTGAACAGGTATATACTGTATATAATATACATATACCCATATATATACGTATATACCATATATGCCCAGTCAGTTAACACCTTCCCAAAGACAAATTCATCTAAGGGCCTCATCACTTGACCTGGTTGAAGGCCAAGGGAGCATCCACTGAAATCCCTCTGGTAATTTCATCAATCCTCTCGGCCTCACTGCCAGACACTTCTCCTCTTTCTTCAGGGTGCCCCCGATCAGTCTCCTCTTTCTTCTGGGTGCCCCCGATCAGTCTCCTCTTTCTTCTGGGTGCCCCCGATCAGTCTCCTCTTTCTTCTGGGTGCCCCCGATCAGTCTCCTCTTTCTTCTGGGTGCCCTGATACTTACTTAGCTTTACCAAATGTAGACCTTTCATGTCAATCGGACACTGCATGCATGATTTGAGGCATTGTGTTCCAAAAATGCGTTTTGCTAAAGTCTACCTGCTGGTGGTGCTATAAAAGGCAAATGTGGAAAATGCAGGTCAGGAGCACGCATACAAAGATCGGAGTTAAAGGTAAAAAAAAAACACAAATTGGGCCGTTATAGTGCCATTTGAGTGCTGATTTGAGAAATTTGAAGTGGCATTTCTTCTTCTGCCCAGTGGGAACGTGTGTGGCCAATTTCACCAAGATTGTACGCTGTGTTCATGATTTGAGGCATTTTGTTCAGAATGGAGCAATCCTGGAAACTTTGGAAGCCAATTGTAGCCAATCAGGATGGAATATGAATAATCAGACAGATCCATTTTGATCACGACTGTAGAGATACTGTCTACGATTTGCATGATTTGTGGACAAAATCTCATGTGTTTTGCAAACATCGGCCTCATGGTGGTGCTAGAACAGGGCCATTTGAAAAATGTGGGGCAGAGGTTCTGAATTGGCATCCAGGGAGTGTGTGTGCTCATTTTGGCAGTGACCGGGCCAACGGCGCCGGAGAGCTGGTAACAAACTGGAGGACACACGGACGCACGCACGGACGGACGGACAGTGAGACAGACAGGGGCGAAAACATACTCTCCCCCATGCCTTCGGCTGGTGGAGACAATGAGTACATTTGAGTGATAAACAAAAAGGACACAGACGTTAAAAAAACTGGATGGTTGCATAATGTTTTCAAGATGCATTCCTGTCTTTGTTTGCTTTTTGGCCTATAAATAAATGGACGCTGGAACGTCTGGGGATTTGAGGGGATGGAGGAGAGCAAGAGAGACCCATGACCCTGTGTAACATTGACTAGAAAGAGCAGAGGCTTGGTTTAAATATCAGTCTAGTGCCATCTAGTGACCTTTTAAATAATAGATGCTCTTAATTACATAAACCCCCAAAATCACCTTTACTTTTTAAGTATTAGCCTGTTGACTCCTCTGAGGGGGAATCTGGTTTACGAGGCTACCAGAGGATGGGATCATGGGATAGGATGAAGCATAATTATTCTTTTTTATATAAAATGAAAACAGGAGTGATGTGCTCAACCAGTCTCACATTTTAACAACTCTATTTTTAATTATACATCTTTTCGGAAGACCAGTAAAAACAGCCTTATTGTACAACCATACTTGCTTGTGTGAGTGCGTGTGCGTGCGTGCGTGGGTGTGTGTGCATGCGTACAAATAGATGATAACCAGAATGTATGTAAGCTGATTGTAATCGTGAAAGGTGTTACCACCGTGGCATTAATCAGAAGAAGACACTACAGACATGGGAACAGCTTTGTGTGAAGACGTTTATTTCAAAAGCTACATTTGAGTCTAGCTGTTGTTTCAGTCTAGTGGTGTTCGTTGGCTTCCACGTGCACGTGCTCTTCCTTGTGAACTTCCTCCTTGTGCACCTCTTCCTTGTGCACCTCTTCCTTGTGCTCCTCGTGCTTGTGCACCTCCTCGTGCTTGTGCACCTCCTCCTTGTGCACCTCCTCGTGCTTGTGCACCTCCTCGTGCTTGTGCACGTGTTCAGGCTCAACCTTCTTCTCGTGGTGCTCATGGTGCTCGTGGTGCTCATGGTGCTCGTGGTGCTCGTGGTGCTCATGGTGCTCGTGGTGCTCGTGGTGGTGCTCGTGGTGAACGCTAGAGGGACAGAGAAAGATAATGAACTCCCATCCCCACAATGCTTCATTGAATACAAGCCCCTTTTCCACTACAAGGCGGAACCAGAACTTTCCAGAACCTGAACCTATTTTTTTTGGTTCTGGTTTTGTTTCCATAGTGCACAGCCCGGTTTCAGACAAGGTTCTGGTAACCTTTTTTAGGTCCTGCTCTTGATGTAGTGCTAAACTTCCCGGTTAGGTCTGGTTATATGGAAACATAAGCAGAACTTGGTCCCGGAACTTCAAAGGTTCTTGAAAGTTCTTGGTTCTGGAAATTTCTGGTTCTAGTTCTGGTTTAGCCCTGTAGTGGAAAAGGAGCTATAGACAAGTTGGCACCACGGCTAGTCGTGACGTACTGAGAGTAAACACAGAAAGTGCTGCTGCTTGATGACATGGAAGTGGACATAAGCTGCCCCTGCAATACTCCTCATCCTCCATTCAGTGTCAAGCAAGACCCCCCATCACTCAATCAATCAATTAACCAACCAACCAACCAACCAAACCTTATTTATACACAGATTTCATACAGCAGTTGCAACTCAATGCTTTCACAAAGGAGAGATTTAAAAGAAAGGAAAATGTAAAGAGGAAGATACAAGAAAATAACCCAAACATCTGTTAACTGATTCACAGCCAAATCGCCAGAAATCGCCATTTTGGGGAGGGCTGAGGCAGCCAGATCGCCAAACGTCGCCTTTCTGATCATTTTCTGTTTTTTTTTTTTACATTTTTAGAGCTATAAATGACCATTCTAGGTTCATTTAAGCTTAAGCAATGATTTTGCGATGGAAATGACGTCATCGCCGGAAACCGGAAATCGAGCGTTTCTCCAAAGTAAACAACCATATTTTTTTACATTGGAAGCCATTACAGCAACTCCGCTCTATCTCACGATCAAAACGTCGGATTTTGATCCGGTTTGAAGTGTCTGTGCGTCTATTGGGCATCTAAGGCACATAGTCGCTAAATTTTTTAGACCATCAAGCGCGCGTATGGCGTGCACGGGTCCCGCGCCGTTCCATGCTAACGCTAATGTTAAGTGGATGGACTGGTTGCTAATTTGAGGCCTTCTAGCAATCGCCAGAGACCTTAATCGTTGGCGACATCTAGTGTACACTATATAGACTACAGCCTACCAAAATGTCATGCATATGAGGGAGATCTACTGTGACTCTGAAACATTAATAATATTCCTGCAGAATAGGCGCACAAGCATATTGTAAATGGCTGTGAGTGAGTTTTAACTGTAATTAAAAGCATTAAGCGTAATGCAGAAACCCAGGTTATAAAGGCGTGTCTTAAGATGAGTCTTATGATTTCTTTATGAATTCGCCACAGGTTCAGATACCCGTAGATCCTCCGGCAGGCTGTTCCAAAGGCTAGGATCATAACAGCTAAAATCTGCTTCTCCATCACTTTTTGTTATAGCCTCTGGAACAGTTAAGAGAACGGTTTTAGAGGATCTAAGGTTCCTGCCGGGCACAACACATACCTAGAAAGCATTGCAGATGCATAGGTGGGTGATTTAGTTATTTTAGTTATTTAATAACTACCGCAATACAAATCTATTCTTAAACTAATAGCCAGTCAACGCAGGGACTTTAAAAACGGCGTAATGTGTGCTCTCCGTCTGGTCTTTCTCAGCACGTGTGCAGTGCTGATGCATTCTGGACACGTTGTAAACGACCAAATTGCTAGACTAGACAGGAGAGCATTACAGTAGTCCAGCCTGCTAGTAATAAAACCATGCATTAGCTCTTCTGTGTCAGCCTGAGTGAGAAATGATCAAAATGGTAATGTGTGCTCTCCGCCTGCTGGTCTTTGTCCACCTGCGTTCTGGACAAGTTGCAAACGACCAAGAGAGCTTTTTTCTTGGTAGACCAGACAGGAGACCATTGCCGTCACCAAGCCTGCCAGCATTAAAACATGCATTAGCTTTTCCATGTCACCTTGAGAGAGAAATGGCCAAACTCTTGTCATTTTTTATGTGGCCCTTCAGATTTAGAATTTTAGATCTGAATAAAAAATGAACCCAAGGTTTTTGACCTGGTGCTCGGTGTTGAGTGCAAATGGTTGTAATGGTTTAACAGACAATTTCTCTCTCGGGGGCCTCTGCCCCGATGACTATAATGTCAGTTTACTTAGATTAACGGGAGGACGTTTCCTACCATCCATGTATTTATGTTAGAGATGCAGTTTATTAAGATGGAAAGGGGGCTACAATCATCTGGGGATACAGAAATGAAGCATATGTATGAAACATCTACAGTATTTTGTATTTTCTAATGACAGAGCCTATTAGTGGTAGCATGTAGAGGTTGAAGGAACACTGCGTGACCACTGGAGAACTGTGCAGGAAAGATCAACACGGTTCTCAAGTCCATCCAGAGGGATATCATGGTCACACTGTGTCAAACTAAAGAACAGAGAGCGTTTTGTCATCAGTGTTTACGCTAAAGGTCATTTATGTTGACTTTAGGGCTGTCTCTGTGCTGTGGTTTGCTCTAAAACCAGATTGAAAAGCATCAGGCACATTGTTATTGATTTAAAAGGGTGGTTGGATATAGGCCAGAGTTGCTGGGAACAAGACGATCTGGTTGACTTTTTTGACCATGGATGTTTTGAGTGATTCTGGAAATGTGACAGTTAAAAAACAAATCTGAATAGTGAAGTTGATGGGCATTGGGTCAGGTCAAGAGGCGTAATCAAATGACCACGTTTCTAATCATTTCTGTATCCACCAGAGTTAAATGGTCTAAAAGAGCGTTTCGGCGTGTGCAGGAGTCCGTTCGGAGGAATGTTATCAACTGACCTTGTTCGGCTTTATAGTCATTCTGATGGTTGTGATGTTTATCTTATAGAGGAGTGGGGAAAGAAAGACGTTTTGGAACGTTATGACTTTTGTGAATGAGTTCAGAGATGTGTTCGCCTTGGCTTCTCTGATTGGCCCATGGCCCATATCGTCGTTGTCGGGTGGAAACCTTGTATGCCCAAAACCTTCCTTTTTTGTTATTTAAAAAAAAATGATTTAAACTAGTGAAAATAGCCGATCTAGTGCTTGTAGATCTGCTATTTTCACTACTTTTGCGCAACACTCTTGTATGATGAAGCAGGGCTTTACACATTTGAAACTTGGAGATACAAGGTTTCTGCCCGACAGTGACGATGTGGAAGACAGCGGAGATGACGGTGGGGGAAGCTTACTCGAAGAACTTCTTGATGAAGTGCATAAGTCCATTGGTGGAGGAATCATGGGAGTGCACATCGTCATGGTGGTTGAGTTCAGGCTCGATCTTATTGGCCAGCTGCTTACCGAGCTGAACTCTGTTGTAGACAGTGGTGGAAAAATGACATTTACATTATTTACTTAGGTAAAAGTATCAATACTGCAACATAGAAATACTCTGTTAGGGTGCCCTCACACCAAAATACCTATGAGAGTGGAATCCGCGTTCCGCCAATGCATTTCAATGAGAAGGGAGCGTTTTTGCAGAAATCCTCTGCTGGCATGAAACCGCTTCACTCTCATTGTAATGCATTAGCGGAACGCGGATTCCACTCTCATAGGTATTTTGGTGTGAGGGCACCCTTACAAGTAAAAGTCCAGAATTCAAAATTTGCATTATGCAGGATTTCCCATTTCAAGTTTTCAAATCTTTTGAAAATAGCAGATCTACAAGCTCACAATGCATTGCATCACGACACATTGTGAGCTTGTAGATCGGCTGTTGTCAAATGGCCGAAATGTATATAAGGGCTTAATGTATGTTTTGTAATAATAACCAAAATCTACAAAGTAACTAATAAATATAAAGTGTTCAAATATTGTAGTGGATTAAAAGTACAATATGTCTCTGAGATGTAGAGGAGTAGAAGTAAAAGTATTGGAAATACTCAAGTAAAGTACAAAAGCAGCACGATTGTAATTAAGTAAATGACTAAACGTACGTAGTTACTTTATAGCACAACAGAAAGAGAGAGAGGAAACATCAGTGAGTTCAAGAGATTATGGGCAGTTTTTGTTTTTCTTATCCCCAATTATTAATCATTTGATTTAAGATTCCTTTACTCACCCCCACTGGTCAAAACTGTTGATTTCCCACATAACACCCTGGACAAAGATCTTGTGCTCATACATGGCTGTAATTCAAGAATAACATAGTTAATACCTTGTTTGTAACAATATTTCCATCAATAAACATGCCATTATAATATTACTGGTTGCTTGTACAGTATACATCATGTCACTGGTGTTTTGCTCTCACCAATAAGAGCTCCCAGCGTGAAGGGGTTCAGTTTCTTGAAGACGATGGAGTTGGTTGGCCTGTTGCCTTGGAATACCTGGAAGACGTTTGACAATGAACAGACTCAGTTTCATCCACACTTGTTTAGATCAGAAGATGAATCACCAGGATTCGAACACTAGGGGGCAGCACTCCCTTAGACAGTCCATGGGTTCTCACTGTTTGCGCTCAAGTTCAAGTTATTGTCCATGTATACAGTGACATTCAAAAAGATGTTTACAGTACTGTCAAAAGGCAAAGACCAATAAACACTAGGACAGCACTAATAACAGAAATATATGCCTATTTTAGCAACAGATGTGCAGTACTGCTAATTATTTTGTTTTCAGTTCAGCCATCCGTTAACATTTGAAATAAACTCTTTCTTCGTATGTGTTTGTTCCCTCTTTACTTTATTATACTTTGTTACACCGTAAAGGTACATTTTTACAAACCTGTTCATGTTTAAGTTTTTGCAAATTAATGCCCTAATTGCTCACACTACAGCATCAGACAAAAGCATGAAAAGTAGCAGATCCACAAGCTCAAAACACGGTGCGCTTGAGGATCTGCTACTTTTGATACTTTTGAATTTTAATCCTGAAAAGCAGAGATGATAAAGCTCAAATAAAAAAGGAACACAGGTTTTAACAGGTTAATGGGTCTTAAATGAGTGTTACCTTGACCTGCAAGCTTGTAGATATGCTATTTTTGAAAAATCCTGAAAAGTCTTTTTGAAACGATTCTATGAATGTCTTCTAAATCCTTCAAAGGTTTTTGAAAGACGCATGTTTCTATATCAGTGGTTCTTAAACATTTTCATGTCAAGGACCCCTAGAATTATATGTATTTGACCGCCGACCCCCGTCTCAAAATATTAGGTATCAGGGACCCCCCAGAAGCAAATATTTGAGTTACAAATGTTCGCTTTGAAAAAGATATATTCAAAGATTTGCCAAAAAAGAAATCTAAAATAGCAGATCTACAAGCTTGCAGCGCGGCACTTGGTGCCGCGCTGTGAGCTTGTATATCTACTATTCTTCAATAGCTAAAGTATAAAATAATTCCAAGTCTTAATGGGTCTTAAATGAGTGTTGCCTTGACATACTTTGTGTGGCAGGATCTTCTCCAGGTCCTCCTCGCTGACGCCGCTGGCCTCCAGCTCCTTCCTGGCCTCCTCGGTGGTCTTTCCCTTCATCAGAGCCTCTGTCTGGGCAAGGAAGTTGGCCAGCAGGATCTACAAGCACAACACACAGGCCCTTAGTCCAGTGGTTGGTAAAAAACATGGTCACGTCAAGGTATGAGAAAACATACGTGCATTGCCAAAGCAAGGGTCAAAACATAAGAAAAAACATTTAAGAAAAACACAGGATAGTATGTACGGTTGGCTATTATTGTTTCTGTAGGTGGTGAGACGTTAAGGGAGCGCTTGTTGCTCTACTCCGAGAGAGACTCCGACTAGAGCCGCTGATCCTTCAATTGGAAAGGAGCCAGCTTAGGTGGTTCGGGCATGTAAGTACGAATGCCTTCCCAGCGTCTCCCTAGGGAGGTCCTCGCTGCGCGTCCCACTGGGAATGGACCTTGTGGCAGACCAAGGACCAGATGGGGGGATTACATCTCCACACTGGCCTGAAAACACCTCGGGATCCCCCAGGAGGAAGTGGCTAATGTTGCCCAGGAAAGGGAAGTCTGTAGCTCTTAGTTGAAACTGTTGCCACCCGCGACCCGACTCCGGATAAGCGGATGGATGGACGTTTTGTATTGTACTGTCACTTAGAGATTAGATGCTCAAACCAGGAGCTCTCGGTAATTCCACTGTAAAGTCCACGATACCAACAATCTTGAGCCCATATCGTCCTTGTTATTCCGATTCTGGAAAACCAGTAAGACCATAAGGATTGGTGGCCACCGATCTACATGTTAGTGTTACCTTGTGGTGCAGGTTGTCTCTGATGGGGTGCTGGGACTGGGCGGGGATCAGGAAGTCGCAAGGGACCATGCGTGTTCCTGTGGGTGACACAGGTTGGTTGGCACATTCAGTACTTTACATCAATTCAATACGCATTCATAATCCAAAGGGCTTAAGCAAATATGAACCAGACAGTTTGTTTTGTATTCCTTAGCACTACATGGTTATTGATTATTAGCTTTAACACTGACAGCAACTTGGGTGATTTCTTCAAAAAAACAAAGTACAAATACATGATTGGGTTTCGAGTAATGCGACCTAAAAAGTACATACTTTTGGTGTAAATCTACGAATGGGGTCACAAGACACCTTGGCCTTGCTCGCTATACATTTGGAGAATTCCACTATTTGATAAGAAAGACAGTATATAGTACTTCAGAATTTTAGCATTTATAAACATGGTATGAATTCATTTTACGGCCACCAAAATGTGGAATGTGCTACTACCAGCCACCACCTGTCTACAATTTGCAACTGGACCTAGAGTCTTTTAGCTTGCAAAATGAATTACCTGCCACTGTTTCTCTGTAAACATATATAATTTTACTGCACCTAGTATTATGGAGTGTGTTTTTTTGTATAGTATGTCTACATCATGTCTTGAGAAATTGAATACATAGGATCACCACTCAGGGGTTTTTGTGTTATCAATTTAACATTATTGTATAACTGCACCTCTGTACCTTTTGTTAATAAAGAATTCAATCAATCAATCAATGAGCTCTAAAGTTCCTATTCTGGACATGTCATAACCTGAACATTCCCATCATTGCGACAGAATGCGACACGTAGATAAGCTGATAAGATGTTCAGCGAAGCAATTTGGTGTATGGGGTAAAAGAAAAGGCTTCGCCAAGTAGACCCTGGCCCGAACCCCATGGTTAACAAAGAATATAGGGTTTAAGTGGTTGAAAGTGAGCTGTGCCCTGGCAGACCTTACCCTGGTGGATGAGCTGGTAGAAGGCGTGCTGCCCGTTGGTGCCAGCCTCTCCCCAGACGATGGGTCCGGTGTGGTAGTTCACACGGGTACCGTGCTTAGTGACGTACTTTCCATTGGACTCCATGTCGCCCTGCAGGAAGAAAGAGCAATTTTTAAGCATTTTTTTCTTTTTACATTTTTTGGTCTGCACTGCAGTAGGCTTAGATTTGCAGCTGCATTGATGCAAAGCAAGACTAAGAAAAAAAAGACCTGCTGAAAGATGCCATGTCTCCGATAGAAGACAACAGATCTGCAGAGACTTGTCCGGTCATCAAAACTACTTCTTGAGGACATGGATTGACTTTTGACTGTGTTTGTGGCCTTCCACTGAGTGAGTGAGTGCGTGTGCGTGTGTGTGTGTGTGTGTGTGTGTGTGCGCATGTGTGTAAGCTACAGTAGATAGTATTTTATATTTTTAGGTTTTATAAAGCTTTCTTTATTGATTAGGTGCTCGGTCTACCGACATTATATTTCTATGTATTTCATGTATTGATGCATTACCTTGCTTGTTGTTTTGATGCATTACCTTACTTATTGTAAATCGCTCTGGATTAAGAGCGTCTACTAAATGCCTAAATTGTAAATTGTAAATTGTGTGTGTGACCTAATAGCACTATAAGGGACAGACCTGCTGGAAGTAAGCGGGGAAGCGGTGCATGTACTGGTCGTAGGGGAGCATGGCGTGGGTCTCTGCGTGGAAGAAGTTGATGTACCAGATACCCAGCAGGGCCAGCAGCACGGGCGCGTTCTTCTCCAGAGGGGCGGTTTGGAAGTGCTTGTCCTGGAGGGGACAGAGTGGAGGGTCAACACACATTCACGGGTTTCTATACAGCTTTCCACTGGCGGTTGGTTAACAAAACTGGGAAGTGCAAATCCAGCATAAAAGACACGCATTATTACTTTAACTTTATTATTATTAATTACTTAAAATAGCAGACATACAAGCTCGCAGCGTGGCACCGAGTGCCGGCGCTGCGAGCTTGTAGATCTGCTATTTTTGAAAAATCGTGAACATTTGTGCAAGTCTTTGAATATCTTTCTTTCATTCTATAAATGTCTTCTAAATCCTTCCAAGGCTTTTGAAAAACGCAACGTTTCTATACGTCAGTGGTTCTCAAACTTTTTCATGTCTAGGATCCCCTAGAATTATATGTATTTGGCCAAACCCGGTCTCAAAATATTATATAGAAGCAAATATTTGAGTTACAAATGTTTGCTTTAAAAAATATATATTTAAAGATTTGCACACATTTTCATGATTTTTTTCAAAAATAGCAGATCTACAAGGTCATAGTGCAGCACTCGGCGCCGCGCTGTGAGCTTGTATATCTGCTATTTTTCAATAGCTAAAGTATATAAAATAATTCCAGGCCTTAATGGCTTAAACAAGGAATGCACAGTTGCTTCATCTGACTCTGGTGTACCTACTACTGTACGGTAGGTACACCAGAGTAAACACCAAGGACTTCCAACGTAAGGCCGTAAAAGGACTTATTTGGGATGTTCCTTTTAGGCAGGGTGTTTAACTGTACTTGTACTCTTCTATTGTATTGACTATTACGTGTACTGTTCTCCATTTTTGTCTAATAAAATTATCAATCAATCAAAAAAAGACGAAGCAGAGTTAGCAGAAGTTGGTACTACCTACCATCCAGTGAGCGCCCTCCAGAAGGTGCTCGAAGTTCTCCCAGCCTGGCAAGGAAAGGTGTGACATGTCACAGAAACATCCATTAGATGCCACAGAACAACTGGTTGTGATTGTTTAGATTGAATTATACAGTCTGTTATTTGTCCACTGTGGACTTATAGATTACAGTACTTGACTGATTTATACTATGGTAGAAAGAGGCCTCTCAAACCACGGCCTTACAGCAGAGGTCTACTGTACCACCATACAACATGTACAACCTCTGGTTATGAATGCAAATTGTAAACAAGCAGGGGGGGGGGGGGGACTGAGTTACTAGGGCCCAAGGTGGAGGGGCCTGGAATTATTTTATACTTTAGCTATTGAAAAATAGCAGATCTACAAGTAGATTTGCTATTTTTGAAAAGTCATGAAAATGTGTGCAAATCTCTGAATATATTTATTTTTTAAGCCAACATTGGTAACTCAAATTTTGCTTCTGCGGGGGGGGGGGGGGGGGGGGTCCCTGGAACAAAATATTTAGAGATGGGGGTCCGTGGCCAAATACATATCACTCTGGGGGTCCTTGACATCGAAAGGTTTGAGCACCACTGACATAGAAACATAGGTTTTTCAAAAAAACTTCAAAGACTTGCACAAATGTTCACGATTTTTCAAAATAGCAGATCTACAAGCTCGCCACATGATGGCACTCGGTGCCACGCTGTGACCTTGTATATCTGCTATTTTTCAATAGTTAAAGCACAAAATAACGCAGTGAATCCTTGTACCCAGGGCCCAGAATTTGGTGCGACACCCCTGTAAACAAGTCCTAAGATGCTCTTTTATACGTACCAATGTGCAGAGCAATGGACATTCCAATGGCAGACCACAGGGAGAAACGACCACCAACCCACTGGAAGAAAAGGCACGCTTTATCAACACTATTCACTATGTGTCACTCTGTATGAACTTTAGACCGCCCCCCGGCGGTCTATGTACTTGTTCCCCTCCCTTTTGTGAGCGGTGCTCCTGCAAGGAGCTAAGCTCCAACATCTGGCTTTGTCCGGGCTCTGAAGCGTGGCCTACATGACTGGCCTACATCTTGGCACAAACAAACTTTGAGCGCCAAAGTTTGTTGTACGCCCAGGGTCACATTGTCCAAGCTTCACGGGACGCTTAACGAAATCAACTCATAAATAGCATCGCTCACTTCACACTAGGCGTGATTTTTTTCCCTCTACACACCAAATGCCAAAAATAGCTGAGCTACAAGCTCACGACGCATTGCAACCAGACGCGCCGAGAGCTTGTAGATATGCATCAGAGATTTTGAACAGGAGGAGTGGGACGGGGGCACTACCGTACGTCCAATACGTGGGGGGGCTCGTCACTGGCAGGTGAGCCAGTAGGCAAGCAGTGGGAGGAATTCTTTGGCATAACAATGTTTGCATATTTTTTTGCAGAACGTTCACCTAGTATGACATGCCCAGAATAGGGACGCTAGGGCTCATGATGTAGTTAAATATATCAAGGTATGTTTCTCACTCTTGGTCTTGGGACAGTAAAACGTGCTGGCTAAAGAAGGCCAACACATACCATTCAACACATGTTACAGGTGGCGTTCTATAACACGATAATGTCACCTGTAACATATACCGTAACTTGTGAACGTGGCAGCAAAACTTCTGCTCTAAGGGCAGGTTTCTCCCTGTCACATAAAAGGCTTCAAATACCAACAATGTGACTAAATGTAGCTACCTGACCTTTTGATGCGACCGCAAGCCCTTTACAGTGACCTCTGCAGGAGAGAAGGTTGCAGACCAATAATAACACCCTTCAGAGCTGCGCTGTGGAGCGACGGCTTCTGATTACCAGGCAGCTGCTTGGCCAGAGTGCCGGTGCGACTGCTTCACAGGTCAAGAGTCTAGCCTATTTATAGCTCCTAGTCTAAGCTGCATCATAGTCGGATGGATGAATATTACAGGACTGCTGCTGCAAGTGTGTTTTGATTCAAAACGCGTTCAGAGTATACACTCACATCCCAGAACTCGAACATGTTCTCTGTGTCGATGCCGAAGTCCTTTACTTTGGGCTGGGGGGGAGAAACAGAGAGGAAGAAAGGATTAGGGATGGGACGATAGGCGATATTATGGTTTATCGTGATAAAAACACTCACGATAATCGTATCGTGGAGATTTAATTTGTTGTGATATCGTCCTCCGTCATGCACTGGGATCAATTCGCCTTTTATTTGCCGAGCAGCATATCCGGTACCACTTAAAACCTCAATAACTGTTAAAATGTCCTTATAATATACGTACGTACTTGATACAGTCTTTTTTTCACTCTCTATCAAATGTTTTTGCCAAAAAATAGCTGATCTACAAGCTCACAATCTGCAATTTTTTGGCAAATGTTCCGCCCCAGGATAATAATATACATACGTACTTGATACAGTATTTGTTTCACTCTATCAAAAGTTTTTGCCAAAAAATAGCTGATCTACAAGCTCACAATCTGCTATTTTTTGGCAAATGTTCCGCCCCAGGATAATGGATTTTGATTATCGCGATAATATAGTAAATTGCGGTTTCTTTTGTCACAATAATCGTGATACGACATTTTCATATCGCCCCATCCCTAGAAAAGAATGAATTACTATTTTCAAATTTCACATCATACTGTATGAATATGGTGAACGATTAGAACTGAGATGAACCATGCTGGAACTTACAGCGTTTGTGGAGAGTGCCACGAAGTGCTTGGCAACAGCTGTTTCCTGTCGAGGCACAAGGAAAGAGAGATTCAGAACAGAGTGTAGCGTAGAGAATGTAGCTACCGAATGTTTATGTACAGAGAATGCACTGCCGCTTTGTTGGACCGCTCAGAACTCACGTCTTTGGCGTGCTCAAGGAACCATTCCTTTGCAGACACAGCATTGGTAATGGTCTCCTGGGTAGTGAATGTCTGTGGAGAAATAAAATAAGTTTTGACTTTTGAATTGTTTTTGACAGCAAATTTAGTTTTAGTTTAGTCATAGTCTTTTGAATAAAATGTAATTTTGTTTTAGTCATAATTTAGTCACCTGAAAAGTATTAGTTTTAGTCTAGTTTTAGTCGACTAACTATCATAAGATTTTAGGCGACTAAATCCACAGTTGATTTAGTCAACTGAAATGTATTTTGGCAGGCCTTGATGGCATCGTAATGATTTTGCACTTGGTTGTGAGAGCAACCAAACATAAAAGGACTCTTCTCCACTAGATTCCCGAACGTTTTAGTCTAGTTTTAATTTTAACGAATTTGTCAATATATTTAGTCAACAAACATTTTTCGTCATAGTTTTAAGCACCAATTATAATCTAGGTTTTGGCTGAAACATCATCACACATTTTGCACATGTAAAACAACAGTGTTTTGACTCCTGTCTGTGCGCTAATGCTGGAGGGACATTTAAATGTACTGGAACTATGACAGATATAACATTGGCTTGTGCGTGACTTGGAAGAACAGGACACACATCGCCAACCAGACTCCATCTTGTCTGCACGGAAACTCCAATGACACCAAGCAAACCTTCAGTCAGGGAGACCCTAACGTAAATCATCACCTACAGATCAACAGCGTGAACATCTGAGTCGCTTGGCATTTACTGGCAGCGATAAGTGAGTACGCCTTGCCGAGCCATGTGGGCCTTTTCTGTAGCGTGAGCCCGGCTTGATGTACAAGTACACCCCCTGGACATGACGCTAGCATGTCGCTATATGGTGATAGACTTATCCCCAATCCAACCCTTGATGCAGAGTACCAAGCAGGGATAGAATAGAGAGCACGTTGATAAATGTACGTAAACATATGAAGCACCTTTGATGCGACGATGAAGAGGGTGGTCTCCCAGTCGAGCTTCTTCAGGGTCTTGGCAACGTGTGTTCCGTCAATGTTGGACACGAAGTGGACGTGGGGTCCGTCGTGTGCGTATGGCTTCAGGGCTTCAGTGACCATCAAGGGGCCCTAAAGATTCAACAGAACAGTTAACGCCATGTCAAGGTATTAGAATGAAACTGTATCTCGACTGGTTTGGAATCATCTTTTGCATTGACCATAGTCATTTTTATTATTGAATAGAACACTATTCCTAAATGCGTTGTTTGTCCGAATAATGATCAACTGTTTTTTGGTTCCTGGCCCACATGAGTATAAATGCTGTCACAAGAAAATTAATGCAATCCTATCATTTGTATAGTTCCAAAGTACAGATTATTCGTTTTTTTGACATTATACTGTTTAGACTGATGATGATTACTATTTCTATGCATTTACCTTGTGTTTGCTGTTCTGTAACTGTAAACCGCTCTGGATTAAGAGCGTCTGCTAAAATTGCCTACATTGCAATGAATCCATGCTCCCGCATGTGTGCCATTTCAGCCACTCACAAGGTCAGATCCTCCGATGCCAATGTTGACGACGTCGGTGATCTTCTTTCCGGTGAAGCCCAACCACTCACCATGGCGAACCCTCTGTATCAACACAGCAAAGGTCTCAATCATCACACTTGGACACCATCCTAGTCTGCATTAAACTGAGATCTAATGTAACCACATAAACCCTGTTCTTACAGTATGTCAAGAACAAAAATAGCCCACAAGCTATCGTAGGTTATCTAATTATTTTTTAATAGCCTAAAGGCACAATGTGTCACGTTGAGATGCATTGTAATCTTGTGGATCTGCATTTTTTGCCAAATGTTTGTCTATTCTTACTGAATGTTTACATGGCCAGAATAGGGTCATGAGGTTTCATGTGGTTAAATCGGATGAACTGGATACAAGTACAATTTTGCTGACTTAGTTTAGTTTGTTTATTTGCATAATGAACAAAGCATAGCAGATTTTTTTTTCCACGTGTGTGAATGAGTATTGGGTTTATTTGAGAGATTTCAGTTTATTAAAAACATCTATAAGTGAATTATAAGAAAAGGATAACAATAAAGCTCAAGAGTGTATTCAGTTTGTGGTACCTGTGGATAACATTTAAAACTTGATGACACAGATATTTGTCAATGACCAAATGTATCAATCACTCTACTATGTGAAAGAAAAGTAGTAAAATAGAAGCAAGAAAACCCCACTTCACAATGATTGTAAAGGCTACATGGCCCATTTCACTCACGTGGACGAAGCCCTTCATCTTCTCCAGAACCTTGTTGACCTCTGGCATGACATCCTTGCCGTGGAGCATGATGGGGGTGTTGGAGCGGTTCCTCAGAGCCACGTGGAGAACGGCGCGGTCCTACACACCAGGGACGTGCAGAGAATGTCAGAGAGGCAGGGGCTGACGTTTCTAAAAGGGCCTTTTGGTGAAAATATCGAGAATAGCAGACCTCCAAGTTCACAACGCGTTGTGAGCTTGGAGGTCGGCTATTTTCGCTACCACACTGAACTAAGCATAATCATGTCAATACAAGAGATGTGGCGTAACGGCATGGATTTCTGCACAGAGAGGGCAATTCTTTCAACATAAGACGCTGCATTCAAGTTCAGGAGAGTTTGGAAAGGCAATTCTCTTGAATGCTGCCTTCAGGTACGGCATGGAAAGGGCATTTGCATCTCTTTCACCATAGTAAAAACAGCATTGATGGTCTGGAGAGGGCACTTTTTACAGACGGATAAAGGGCTGGGGCTCAAGCCCCCTTTGATGTGTGAACACATGCCTGCCAAGCAGCCCGGGACAGGAGAGATGTCACAATTACATACTGTACATTATGTGAGAGATCATCATATTAGGCAGGCTACCAGGCAGGCTACCAAGGGTCACGTAGTAAAACGAAAAACCAGAACAAATGCGGTATGCAGATCTGTAATGTACAGTATAGGGCAATATGGAACACGTTACCAAATATGATCACTGAAGCACCCAGTGTAAGGCAAGTTTAAGAAAGAAAAATAACTTCTGGCTTAAAAGACACACGATCAATAAAGCTAATGTTAACTGACTTTGATGGAATATCATTTGATGGGTTATCATGTTTTTTTTTGAGCGGTGTCCAACGTTTGACCAAGTGTGTCTGTCTGTCTGTCGATACGTCTGTATGACTACGGTCTAAAGCAGCCAATGACTTACATTGTCTTGAAAAAGGAATGTTACTTGTTTTTATCATGTTGTGTGTTATATGCATGTATTGTTATGTTTTGTTGTTGTGGACCCCAGAGAGAGTAGCTGCTGCTTTGGTGGCAGCTATAATGGGAATCCCAATGAATAAAGAATATAGAATATTGGGTTCCAAGGATACAGTGCTCACCCAGAGACCAATGTTAATACAAACCATATGTAGATCAAATAAGTGGTTACTGTATTTTGTATTCTATATCATCACTGTCGGGCAGAAACCTTGTATCTCCAAGTTTCAAATTTGTATGTTTTTTTTGCAAAGTAAAGCCCTGCTTCATCATACTAGGCCGCCACACAAAAGTAGTGAAAACAGCAGATCTACAAGCACACAACGCCTTGCGGTGCTAGGCGTTGTGTGCTTGTAGATCGGCTGTTTTCACTAGTTTAAATCATTTTTTAAATGATACATACAAAACGAACGGTTTTGGACATACAAGGTTTCCACCCCACAACAGCGATATTCTGTATAATGCATAGGCCTACTTTACCTCAGTGAAGTTGATCTTCTCTGCATGGAACATCTTCTCCCTGGCGGCCTCCACACCTCTTGACTTGGCCTACATGGACAATTAATTAACACAATGACTTGACTTGACCTATATGGACAATGAAAACACAATGACTTGGCCTATATGGACAATTAAAACACCATGCGGTGAGTATTACGATAATCCTTTCATAGATAATATCTGTACAGCAGGGTTCATTTTGGCCGCATTGCAAATTCTGATTTAGTTTTAGTCATATTTTAGTCATCCGAAATGTTTTAATTTTAGTCTAGTTTTAGTCGACACAAATGTATTTTGGCAGGCCTTGGTGGTGTCGCAATGGCTGATTTTACACATGGTTGCATTCTGATAAAAGCCGATCTATAAGCTCACAACGCGTCACAGCGCAACGTTTGTAGATGTGCTATTTTCAGAGCACAACACCCGAGCACAACCAAACATAAGATTATTTGTCTTTGTTCATTTTGTTGACGAAATATCTAGTCTTAGTTTTAGTCATCATAGCTTAGTTTCAGGGCCGTAGCGTGTCTAATCGGCGCTCTAGGCGAGCTCTCTCGAATGCGCCCCCCCACTCCCGCGCGCGCGGGTTTTGCCGTGAATTTAGTCGGTTTTGGGCCGGTTTTGGGCTGGTTTGGGTCCACTCCCTCCATTTTAGCGCCCCCTCGGCGCCCCCTCTAGGATGGCGCTCTAGGCGACCGCCTATACCGCCTATAGCTAAAAACGGCCCTGCTTAGTTTCTACGGTATTTAGTTTTTGTCAGTAAGAGGTAGTTGTTGAACATGTTTTTGTCATAGTTTTAGTCGACGAAATCAACACTGCTGTACAGTGCAGTTGGTCATGTTTATTTTCAGGAGTGTCTAATGAAAGAAACCTTCAGTTCAAACCACTTCCAAAGGAATCACAGGATTTCATTTCAAAGTCTTTTTTTCAGCGCTGACGATCACAAACAAATAGATTGCTTTTGACGAGTGGTGGTGGAA
The DNA here is from genome assembly GCF_963921795.1 of Nannobrachium achirus. Taxonomy (NCBI): domain Eukaryota; kingdom Metazoa; phylum Chordata; class Actinopteri; order Myctophiformes; family Myctophidae; genus Nannobrachium; species Nannobrachium achirus. Next base: position 55,934,828 of record NC_137816.1, read on the forward strand.
AGATGAACACAAACAATGGCTTAATGATAGCAGTGGGACACATTTCAAGGTACAGTCAATCATGGTCGACAGAGAGGAATTTACCAGCTCCACCAGCATCTTCATCACTTCATCGGTGATGAGGTTCTTGGAGTAATCCAGGAGGATTTCTCCATGGTCAGCATGCAGTTTTGTGCTGTTGAAAAACACAATGTTGTCAGAGTTCGGACCGGATTAAGACCAAGCAATAAACAGGCAAGGGTCTGGAGGTTTGAAGATTGTGGGATAATAAAAATATATATTCTTGTGCAGTGGTTGTCAACCGCCTCTTTTTGATCTACCAGGTGTTCAGATTAGGCTATTCAGGTGTTCAGTGTTGAAAAAATAAATAAACTTTTTGGTTACCACCGCGCTCTGACTCAACTGGTGCAGTGTCCCTTTAGATCAACATGTATTCATTGGAGGATGGTTCGCACACAGTGGCAGGAGTTGTTTTTTTCTTTCCTTATTATTACATGGATGAGAAACAAACGTTTCGGCTATCAGCCTTCTTCAGTGTATCTGAAACTGCAGGGTGTCTGCTGTCTATTTAAAGGTGCTATGACAGGTGCCCAGGTGCACACCATCAATGTTAATCACCGAGGATGACACCTCGCACCTGAATGGTGATTGCGCATCACTGGTAAATGTGTAAACATTTTACCATCTTGTGTTCTTGATCATGCTAGCCGTATTTTATACTTCACTATTCGGAAATTGCATTACATTTGCGATTTCTGTGTTAACTCTATGGGCTTTTAGTAGGGTTTTCCCCTTCAACCGTGACGTCAGCACCAGTCCAGGAAGTTGCGTAACGTGAATTCAGTCAATTGGCAGAACTCTCTAATACAAAGTTCTGACCCTGCCTTATTACCTAGCCTATCAGAACACTTGTTACATTCCAAAATCACTTTCTGTCTAAGTCAAAAGAGGACATAAGGCACAATGATGCAGCAGTGTTAGGAGAGTATAGGCAAAAATGACAATTTGGCCAAGTGACTTGATGAAGCTAGCGGTTTGTGAATCAAGACTGCGTACCTGGGGCCTACCGGTCCAGGCGCATACCACATATAGGCTCTGATGCCTAACAGCGTGTCGCGGGTTCGAGCCCTGATCCCGACGACCTTTGCTGCGTGTCATACCCCATCTCTCTCCCTACTTCAGTCTACTATCCTATCAATAAAGGCATAAAAGCCCCAAAAACAAATATACGTATGTATATTAAAACAAAAAAAGACCCCATATTACCTGAACTTGTGGAACCTCTCCGGGTCGGCCTCGAACATGTGCCTCATGTTGAGGTTGAGGGCATGGGCCCGGTACCATTCCTGGAGCTTGTGGAAGATGGGGTCGTGTGTCAGTCCCATGGTGTCTGGTCAGAGAGGCTGCGGTCCGTCCTGCGTAACGTCGCTGGCTGAGTGAGCACTGAGCAGGCGGGAGGGGGAGCCTTTTGAAGGCTTGGCTTGAGGCTGGCCCCGCCCACAACTGACATTATTATGTTCAGGGCAGTCTTTGCCTTCTGTAGGGTACAGTATGCCTATCATGCTGTGACGCAACGCCTGTGTGCGCGGTTGTGGAAGAAGCACTCGTGTTGTGTCGTGAAGCTTGTAGATCTGCTTTTTTCACTAGTTTGGGTCCAGCTAGGGACATGCAGAGAATGCTAGAGAGGCAGGGGCTGAAATTTCTTAAAAGGGCCTTTTCACGAAAATACAGAAAACAGCAGATCTTCAAGCTCACACATTGTGAGATTGGAGGTCGGCTATTTTCGGTATACAAGATACCACACTGAAGTAAGCATAATCAAAGTCAATACTGGGATTTCGACACAGAGATTGTAATTCTTTCAACATAAGATGCTGCATTCAAGTTCAGGAGAGTTTGGACAAGGCAATTCTCTTGAATGCAGCCTTGTCTCAACCAGAATGGTTGAGCGGAGTCCCTCAGGGCTCTATGCTAGTATACCAGTGTATTTTCTCTTTTCTGTTAGTGGGGAAAGCTTTTCGCTGAAAATAGCCGATCGACAAGCTCACAACAAGCTAAGAAATGATATAAGAAAGAGGCAATATTTGTTGTGCGATCTTTATCTGTGGAACCGATTCAAACTAAATGCAATGCCTCAACTCCTACGTTCAACGTGCTTATCACTCAGGGTTCAAATGTGATTATTTGGGGGGTTGTGACCTGAAAAGGTTGAGAAGCACTGCTGTAGAGGACATAATGTGCTGTATCACACGGCATCAGCTGTAGCCTAAATGCCATATGTATATCTGACTGGGAGGCATTCCAACCCATGGTACCGAGGCAGACTGCACTAACAGACGGTGGTGCATGCAGGGTTAGTTAGTGTCACTGTCATTTAAAGGTCAAAGTGCAAAATGTGAATAGGATATCGTTTCATTCTTGTTTTTGTTTCCAATGGCAATGAATCATGGCAGAGCAAAGTGCACTATATAATGTTCTGTTTTGACAGGCCTGTGATTTGACTTTTTGAGTTTTCTGTCACATACCGGTATGAACTGTACCAGGGAATGTAATTCTTCTCCCTATCGATCAGCATTAGAACCAAACAGAAAAGAATGCAAGTGTGAAGGCACATGCAGCCCAGACAGTCACAGTAACCCTAGTCTCGCGTAGCCATGACAACTATTCCACAGCCACACTCTCAGAGATGTTGAACATCAACAGCGTCGCGTTGAGAGCTTGTAGATCAGCTATTTTCGGTGTGCAGCCTACGGCGTGGATTTCTAGACGGAGGACACATCCTGTCAACATAAAATGTTGCATTAAAGTTCAGGACAGTTGGGAGAAAAATAGTCTCCTGAATGCTTTAGGACATGGAAAGGACTTCATAATTTATGTTGGTTATTCAAAATAGCAGATAATACAAGCTCACAGCGTTCATCTGTTATTGAAAAAACTTTGAATAATTGAAATCTCTTTAACACAAGTTACAGTAAAGTAAAGTGACAGTATGACCACCTACTATCACTGTTTGTTCATTCATGCTTAGCAAGGGTGCACACTTGCTTGGGGGTGCATGGACAATGAAACCACAAACATCTCTCACCATGGCTCTCCAGTGGATCCTAAAAGAGTCAGGGTGGGGTTCCAGTTCTTAAATAGGTGCCAGAGGCACACCTGGGCCCACTGAGTGGCCAAATTGGGCCAAACCATTCGGTCTGTGGACAGGGGGTTCCTGTCACCACTATGGACATTTAAATCTAGGCTTTTCTACGCTTTTGTCAATGAGGGACATTTATAGAAAGTAACAGGTCTAGATTCTCCATATGGTCACTTGATGTATTTTGTAATGTGTATAGTTTCAGAACATAAAGGGTACTGTTATATGTTCACCACCTTGATGATTTGGTCCCTCTAGTGGGAGGGGCCATGTGGCTATACAGGTGTGAACTGGCCTTTTTCTGACAGTCTGTAGTGAGGTGCTCAGGAGCAGAGGTGCTCAGATGGGGGTCCATCTGTTTGGGGGTTCTTGGCATGAAGACGTTTGATCCACAGCAAGCTTACAGCAGGCTATACACAGAATGCCAACACCATACTAACACACCAACATCTCTAAAGGATTGAACGTATCATGATGGTTTCTGTTGTGACATCTACAAAGTGAACGTTTAGGCTGTTACTTCAGTTATAGGCCAGTCAATCTAAGCTAAAAAAGGGCCTGACCCAAAAGAAATTGCAATAGTAATGGTTCAAGGTTTTTTATGATCCTTAGAGTCATCCAAATAACATATTAAAAGTTGTGAATTATATATTTAGTGGATCAAGGTGAATTCAGGGGGTTCAAGTTTGGGTCCCTTCACTTACTATACAGGAAAAAAAGACCCCCAAAAAATCTTATTTAAGTAGCATGTGAGGGGTCTAACTAGGGGTTTTTCATGATTCTGAATCCATTGCAAGCATTTGTTTTGCACATTTATACTGACATGAATGAATAAGCCCTTCTACAGGAAATGCAGTTAGGAACAGCGACAATTCACATAAAGGCTCTGATTGGGGGCTTTGATTGATTGGGTGATTGATTGATTGAATATTTTATTAGCAGTTTGCAAGAAAAGGCACAGGAAATGTACAGTTCAATACAAGGTAGCTGCCAAGAGGAATTTAAACCCAAGGCAGCCCAAGGCTTGTTTCCATTTGGGTCCTTTGTACTCAGTTCATTGAGGCCCCTGGGCCCTGGGCCTGGTGAGCCTGTGCGATAAACCACCCCTGCATTGATTGATTGATTGAATACTTTATCTCAGAAATGTAAAACAGCACAAGGTACAGTACAGTCAGACAACTTTAACCATTATTGTATGCTTTAACTATTAAAAAATAGCAGATACAAGCTCACAGCACGTCACCAAGACCAAGTGCCGCGCTGCGAGCTTGTAGATCTGCTATTTCTGAGAAATCGTGATTTTCTTTTCTTTTTTTCTTTTTTTTCTTTTTTTTGCAAATCTTTGAATATATCTTTTTAAAAGCAAACATTTGTAACTCAAATATTTGCTTCTGGGGGGTCACTGGAACAACATATTTTGAGATGGACAAAAACATATTATTCTATGGTTCCTTGACATGAAAAAGAACCACTGATTTAGAAGAAGGATTTAGAAGACATTTATAGAATCGGGCTAAAATATTCAAAGACTTGAATATCTAACTGCTATTTTTTAAGAGTTAAAGGATAAAATAACGTTTAAAGTGATAATGCGTAATAATGCGTTCAAGGCTAAAATGATAACCCAAAACGGTCCTGGGGACTTAATTGTTTCCATTGTGGTCTGCTATTTGTATGCTATTGATGAATTGAATACATATACTGTATATGTATTTAACATGGGAAGTTGAGATATTCAACTGGTAGCCTGCGGGTAGCCTGGTTCCAGCACATAGACCCCGCCCCCTCTGAGTGGACTCAAGCGTCAGCTGAGTCTGAAATCAGGCAGGCCTGCGGCCCAAATCCGGCACCAGTGAAGCTCTTTTGTGGCCCCTGAAACACATTCCATATTGCAATGTCAAAGATTCATTTAACAAATTGTGAGTCGGTTGTACAGGGTGACCGTTTGGAAGGTTTTTCATAACTTTTCACAACTGTTTTTCAGAAGCTTGATAATGGTTAATGATTAATGAACCATTAACCGATAAGAATAAAATGTACTATTTAGAATGGAGGAATGTTAGGGGGAATGTTAGGGTCTCCCACAGGGTCTCAAATGAAAGAACCAATAACATTCAGGTAAATGTAATCTTTGGTGAGTAACTCACCCATAAGAACATACAGCGCTTCATATGTAGGCCTAAAGTATCAGGTGTTAAATTGTATTTAAGTATTAAAGGAGTAGTTCACCCCCAAAATGACTTTTTTTCTATCGATTACTCAAGCACTTTTTTCTTTTTTGCATGCATGCATATTTGCATACATGCATGCATTTGGGTCCCCATCCGGAATCAAAGCATTTGGGTCCCCATCCAGAATCAATGGGGGTACATTTACTATAATCAAATTATTGTCTCAGCAATGTGACAAATACAGAAAAATATTATTGAACTCAAGTCTCCATGGCGTGAGTAATCAATAGAAAAAAGGTAATTTCGGGGGTGAACTACTCCTTTAAGCGTAAAAGTACAGGTATAAAAGTAAAACTAAAAGTATAATGACCTTTTTCATAGTACACCAGTAGTAAAACTCCCTAATCAGAAGATAAGCGACCATCAGGTCGCATGTATAAAAGCAGCCTCATGGTGGCACTAGAAGAGGGGCATGTGAGAAATCAGGGGCGGGGGTTGTGGTTTGGCAGCCAAGGAGTGTGTGTGCAAAGTTTGGCATAGACAGCCAGAAGTGTTGCCTACTTCTACTTTACTCCTCACTACTTTCAGAATAGCTTTCAAGTAATTGGCAAAAGCTGTGGCGCATCAACATACAGAGCCCAAAAGATGAGTTCTGAGTGCAGTTCATCCATCACAAACCATCCATGTGTTTATGATGTGTAACTATTTCTGGGTCTTAAGTGGATTTTGTCCATCTTCCATCTTCATCATCCACTTGAAAGCTTGTGCTCTTATAGGCCAGATGCTCAAAACAAAAGCAAAAACCTTTCATTGATACAGACATAAACACTTCACCTTGCCAGCCTATCTTCCTGCAAAGACGCTTCCATCCCAGGGACCCGTGCACAGAACACACTGAAATATCGACTTCCTGTTTCCTAAATATCCTTTCAAACATCAAAATGCATGAATGCAGTATGAAGCAGGCCCTAATAAGTTACCATATTGTACATACTGTATATGTCCATTGTTAACCATTAACATTTTGTCAATTTCTGTTGTCATGGTCTTGTGGCACCCGACTTCAAGTCATTTTAAATAGTGGCCCGCTGCCTAATCTAGTTGATCACCCTGTCTAAATCATGGATGGTGTCAGGGAGGTAGAATGAGAACTTTCTCAAGTTAACTTTCCCAGCAGAATGAGCACTTTCCCATGTTAACCTTCCCATATTGTAGGCCTATAAAGGCTTGATCTGGTGAATCAAAGGGTGAAATTCCTTGCTAGAACATCTTCATTCCTAAATAGAAATGCTCTGGAAATACTGTCAGGGGCTCTGGTCCAATGTCATTTTGATTATATGCAAGCTCTTCGTGGTACAAAAGCATATTTGCAGCTACAAACTTCACAAAATAAACTTAGGCGTTGTCCTAAAACTCCACCCCAGGCCAGGACACACCTTCTCCCGGCTCATTTTAATAACCTTAAGTGGCTCAGGGTAGACGAGAGTTTCATTTATAAAACTGTGTAAGGTCCACAGGATACACAATAAGGTCACTCCGAATATCTCCATAATTACTTTTCTAAGGTTATTTATTTTTATTTTATATTTTTTCTTACTATTGCTTTCCTTCTGTCTTGTGGAATGTATACTTACAATACATCTCTCTCTCTCTCTCTCTCTCTCTCTCTCTCTCTCTCTCTCTCTCTCTCTCTCTCTCTCTCTCTCACACACACACACACACACACACACACACACACACACACACACACACACACACACAATTTTCAGATACATTTCAGTGATTTCACATTTGGGACCGCAATGGAAAATAAGCTTTTAGCTTTCTTGCATTCGATCCTTTAGATGGTGGTGTTGTAATGTAGGCCTATGTGTCTTCACTGTGTGCAAAAATATACTGTACATGGTGCAAATAGGCCTACATAAAGGTTTGGTCTGGGTGTGTGATAAAACAAAATAGCAACAGATAAGTGCATGGTAAAATATCAATACAATGAGTTTAAAAAACATTGTTTCTACTAGAGGTTCTTTGTTTATAGGCCTACTTTGATATGATGCACACATTTATTTCCCACTTGACCTTTACTAAGTTGTCTAGTCTGGTAGTCAAACAGTAGTCTTATTTTGTCCTCTAGTGTTTGATAAACAGTATTACATCCCCATGCTCAATACAGAAAACAACCACGAGAGGGCAATGAAGTCTCACATTTACAAGTTTCATGTAGGTTTGGAAGCTAGCAACTAGTTACAGCCTAGGCACAATAGTCAGGATTTCTTTTCTTTTTTTGAGCGGTGGTCACAACGCTCCTGTCCTATACGTGGCCGTGTCTGTCTGTCTGTCTGTCTGTCTGTCTGTCTGTCTGTCTGTCTGTCTGTCTGTCTGTTTGTCTGTCTGTCTGTCTGTCTGTCTCCGTGTCCGTAGCCTGCACTCCTGCAGTAACCTTTTCTGACCACACATGTTAAGGGAGGGGCGCTGTTGCACACACACACACACACACACACACACACACACACACACACACACACACACACACACACACACACACACACACACACACACACACAAACACACACACACACACACACACACACACACACACACACACACACACACACACACACACACACACACACACCACCGCTCAGTTCACACGAGTGTGATTTTTTTTATAAAAGAATCATAAAAAGTTTAATTTGTATTTCTTTTTTGTATCATAAAAGTATAGGCTTTAATTTCAAAAGTAACAGCCAGTAATTATGTGAACCTGTCAACTTTTGCATTGGACCTGGCTCCGCTATGCCTCATTCATACGCCGTAGGCCTACAGATGCGTGGCGCTTAAGAAATAGCTGAACTACAAGCTCACGCTTCCCGTCCTACGACGCGTTGTGAGCTTGTAGATCGACTACTTTCGATGCACTGCTACTACACCGTTGTACGACGAAGTATGAATCGGATGTGCTGCTAATTCTCCAATTAATCCCACTCTGAAAATCCGCTAGCCAATCGCAGCAACCGTTCCCTCCGGCCTATGGGATCGAGACCCCAGACGCGCCCCGCCCCTCCTCTGCTGCTAACCTAAACCAGTGTTGCCATGTTCACGTATTATAAGCGACTTTGGGCTTGTTTTTCTGTAAAGTCGCATGTAGATAATATTGGTTGTGGTGGGTTGCATTTTTTGGGCTTGTGATTCATTGATTGAATAGGCCTACTTTATTAGCAGTTTGCAAAAAAGAAAGAAAGAAAGAAAAAGAGCACATTAAGCCTATTTTCACAAATTCTTCCAAAGTGCAGTTTCTTATTTATTTTTTGTACAGGATCTCCTCACTGATCAGGGTTACACCCCCCTAACCCTACACTTAACCTCTATGGAAGTGTCGCCACTCCGACAATAAGAAGTCAATTTCGGAGTGGCGACATGTCGGAATGGAGAGCGACACCCACATTGGTGACGTCCACGTTCAACCCAGATTTGGCTCATACAAAGGGTTAAATTAATTCTCCTATATTAGGTATGCCATAAAAATGTCGAATGCCTGACCAACAGCCTTAAAGGAGTGTAAATCCCCAGCCTCCTTTAAAACCGCTCTGAAAGAACAATATAGGTGGCTGCAACTCAAAACTGCCCCTTGTAAAAAAAATCAAAGACAAAGCCGTTGTTCTTTGTGGGACGCTTAATGAAATGAGCTCAAAGCGCCCCTCACTTCACACTGGGTGTGATTATTGCGACCATAGGTTGCAAGTTTACTATGAAAACTGGACCATCTTGCCTGTGTATCTCTGTCTGTGGTCACGCCCATAGAGTTAAGGTCACGACTCACACCTGACACTGTGGTTCCCCTGACACATCACTCGCTGTGACATCACAGGTGAGGTGATATCACAGTTGACATCACCTATGTTAAAGTCCATATATGGCTTTTATACTTTTCAATACCTCTAATAAGAAAAATTTGACTTTGGCCAAATTGTAAAATATTAGAGGTAGAAATTGTGATCTACGTGAACACAATGCCTCGTGGAACCGTGTCATACAAAATATGATTATTTTGGGGGTCGCGGCCTGAAAAGATTGAGAACCACTGCCATATACTGTACATGGATCTCCATAGGTACGAGGGGTCTCCATATATGGGTAACTGGTCCGATATAGGCCTACATCACTGGCCAGATGGCCAAGAATTGACGCGACCTCGAGCTCGCATGTCGCCCTGAGTTGTCTTACTAGTATTTCTCTGATTAGTGTGGTTGCTATAGGCAACACACTATTGTTCTATAGGTCCGAGAACCTTTTAATGCCGGCTAAAGTGAAGCTGCCGTCGCTTCATTTGGGCTTTCACCATATGCTTTCAATTCAATTCAATTCAATTCAAAGGAGCTTTATTGGCATGAGAAAACATACGTTTACATTGCCAAAGCAAGTATCACAAATACAATAAATTTAAAAAAAAACTGTTGAAAATGGGGAACATATACAGTTGGAGGGGGTACAGCATTGTGTAAACAGAGCTATGTCGCATTGTGACATTTTATATATATACACAGGGTACAAATAGCAGCATTATTTTCCTCAAAATGCATTTAAAGGTATCAGCTCTGTTTCATACTGTATGTGCAGTAGGTCTAGATGTCAATCCATGGTTTGTAGTCTAGGTTGTGTTTCTAGCCTTCTTTTGTCGCAACAGTTCACAAATCTTGCTGCTGTGTTCGCGCATTGTTGTATTTCTCCCAGTAGGTATGGGAGTTTTTCATCATTGGTCGAGTTTTCAAATTCACTTCGGGTGTGTGTAATCTGTGGGAAGTATGCGTATCTGATGTCTTGGTATAGTGGGCAGGTGGTTAGAAAGTGTAGCTCTGTTTCTACCACATTTTGTGTGCAGTGGGTGCATAGCCTATCTTCCCTTGGGAGTGGGGTCTGTCTGTGTCTGCCTTTCTCTATTGCAAGGCTGTGTTCGCTGAGTCTGTACCTAGTCAAGGCTTTCCTAAGTTTTGGGTCTTTTACTGTGCTCAGATATTCTGCTAATGTATATTCTCTTTTTAGTGCCAGATAGCATTCCATTCTGCTTTAGTTTTGGGTTGTCTCTTTCCAGTATGTTAGGCTTTCACAGGTTGCTTGTTTCTCTCGCAAAAAAACAACAACAACCTGGCAACACTGAAAAGCTTAGCTAGTGGCAAAGCCTGGCTAGTGGTGGTGGTGCGCCCCCTGCAGTTGGGAAGGAGAAGCGTCTGGCTCGGACACCCTCTCTCTCTCTCTCTACACACACACACACACACACACACACACACACAGTCACACACAGATACAGCAGAGTCGAGCAGACAGAGCAGAACAGACAGGGGATTCGCTGTCAAGGAGGGTGGATGCCTAGAGCTGGTAAGAAGCGATGCGGTGATTAACTACTTAACATTTGTGTGCATTGTGTGTGTTTTTTCCCCACTTAGGCTTTGTGTAATTCTGTTCACCTTTCCACTAGTTATCCCGTTTGCATTGACTGTCGTTGCAGTTTTACTATATAACAAGGCGGTGGTTTCCAGTTAGCGCTACTTTGCTGCTTGCTTTCCTCTCCCAGACGCTGGGAATGGAATGGTGTCGCAGAGAGAGCTAGCAGCGGGAGCTAAGCTACCGCTAGCTACGTGTCACGCAGGAATTGACAGCCTATCGATTTCTGTGACCTCCCCGACACTTGTCAGATCATAGACAGTGTCTGGTTTTAGTTGCTGATGTTCGAGGCCCTTTATTATTATGGCAGTTACATATATATTGATGATAGCATTTGTGAGCCAGACGCAGATAACCACGTCGTAGTTATTTAGATACAATGCTCACTACTAATTAACATTTGTGCCATTTTGTCTGTTTGTTTGTTTATTTGTTTTTAGCGCGTTAAAGCGATATCGTGTTATTATCATGACATAGTCCCACTGTTTGGAATGAGTTGGTCATATTCATCATAATAATAACAATGAGCGACGGCCCCCCCTGGAGTCACAGAATTAGATGGGTTACCAGTTGTGGTGCAACATGATAGCTATTAGCCTGACTACACCGACCTATAGTCCCGGTGTTACATAGAAACAAACCCAGCCAGCGAGTGTCAAACTGAGGAATGCACCGCAAACACTGTGCCGGGCTCAACCCCCAGCCTTATAGGTCTGTTTACTGTTGCTTTGACGCTGTGTGTCACTCATGTTTGTTACGTTTTTAACGTTTGTTGCAAATAACGCTGTTGCTCCAATGCCCATTGCCTGCCGAGGTCTGTGTGTCAGGCGAAAAACTGTGTTTGGGGCGTTTTTAAAAGGCCGTATTAATAGCTTGCGACATACTAGTGCTCCCATGACTTTGGCCATGTCATCTCTGACTGCCTGGGAGTTTCGGTGAAACTGGCTTTATTAACTGCGGCTGCTTTCCTTCTTGCTATTACAGTGCAGTGGTTCTCAAACTGTTTCATACCAAGGCCCCCCCAAATTGACACTTAATAGCCCGCGGACCCCCGTTTGAAAAGATATGCCAGAGAGAGACCCCTATACAAGATTTTTACGGGTCTATAGCAGTGATTCCCAACATTTGTATTCTAAGGACCCCCCAGTTTGACATGCATTATAGGGCTACGGTTCCCATTTAATTGCATTTCTATCTCTGAGACCCCAATTTATATTGTAAAATCAATGTTAATTTAACTCTGATAGTGTAGAAATGGAACCAAATAGACGCATAAAGAGTCCATTTGGTTCCATTTGTATGCTCTCTGAGTTACATACCCATAAGGGTCCATTTGGTTCCTAACTATAATTTAGCTGGGGATCCCTTGGAACACCCTCAAGGACCCCTGGGGGTCCCTGGACCCCACTTTCAGAACCAATGTATTATAGTGCTTATCCAACCCAGCTAACTGACCATTAACCTAGGCGTTAAAACGTTTTAGCAAAAATAGCTTCTTCCACCAGCTATATTTGCATGATCTGTAAAATAGTGACTCTAACCTTACGATCTAAGTAAGTGATCTGCTAGTTTTGGTTGATCTCTTATCTAAAGTATCTTTAGTTGGTTTTGATCTCTTATCTGTCTTCACCAAAGGCTTCACAGCTGGGTTCAAGAGGGAATCACACCCACAAATCTTTACAGCTGTTATGTTGGGCAACACAGAACAGCTCGCTTCACAGTGTGTGGTACTGCAGCCTACTCCCTAATACAATTACAGATAAATAAGCTCATGCAAGCAAGCACTGACATTTGATTTAATTCAAAACCTTGTAAACTGCTTGTTTATACTACAGAGTTGCAGTGGAATATTATCAGCCTTATATTATACCAGTGTTTTTGTACAATTGCACAGGTCTTGACTCTTGACTGTACTGTATAGACCTGATATGAGAGGAGATTGACATGATATGAGTTGTATTTGTAAATACAATACAATACAGTCTAGCTAGAGAGAGAGAGATCTCCCCTGCCTTCTGGGGGTAATGTGGAATGCATTTCCTGTTTGGGTCACTGACGTTTGGGAATAATAACAGAACAAATTGTGATCTGTTGATTGCCGTTCATAACACTTGGCGGAGGATTGGGGGGAGCGTAGCCTTTGACTAAGTTGTGAAATTTATCATTTAAAAGTGAGAATGTAGACTGCATTCTCAAGCTGATTCGCTGATGGGGCGTGGTCTTTTGCAGAATGTCTTGGTGACTTGTCGTGATATTCATGAGATGTGCAAGAATAGGGTGTCAGGTGGATCTGTGGCTGCTTGTCATCTTAACCCTGAGGCCCATTCTAAAATCCTGACCTAACTTCTCTGAAAAATTATTAAAAAGCTGAAAAAATAAAATTAGCAAATATGATACAGTAGTTGTTCCCGGCTTGAAATGTATAACAACGTATAGAGGCGTTCCAGGTCTAAAAAGGCCAGGGCAGTTTGTCATCTATTCTTACCCAAATATGGCTGGTCGATATCATCCTCAAATTCAATGGCCACTTTTAACTGTAACAGTCATTGTGTTCTCTATAGTCCTACAGGCCAAAGCCTAGAAGTTGACATCTGCCACATCTGTGTCATTATGGAAATAAACGCCTAGCTCTGCAGAATTCCTGCCTTTGTTTAGACGCATTCTGTCTGAGAGAGAGGGCTTATTCAGCCTAATACCCGACCAGCCATTGCCACTGGATGAGGCCTCCATGGGTGCTGCTTACTAGGGTTGGATCAGTGTTTGACATTTTGGCTTCAATGGAGATTTTTCCCCCCCTGTGTCTCACATCTAATATGCAGTTTTGGCTGCTCTTTCACCCTGGAATGAATACAGTTTTAGGAGACATGCAGATTGCAGAATCCTTTTTTTAAAAGATTTTGGCATGCAATATGAACTAAATTGTAAGGCTATACTGCAAACACTAGTGCCTACACATTTATCTTTTAGTTGTTATTCAACACATATCACATGATGTGACCAGTTGTTTAATCTACTTTGAATCCGGATGCATGAGTGAGGAAGTCGCCCTGAAGTCACAAGATCACTGCTTGAGCCTGCCGAGGTGGAGCATTGCCCAGCCCAGCACTGACAGCACCCGTGGTGGAAAAAGTACTATATTTCTTTACTTAAGTAATAGTGTCAATACTGCAATGTAGAAACACTCTGTTACAAGTAAGAGTTCTGGTAGTCAAACTATATTTGAGTAAAAGTACAAAAGTATTGGCATCAAAAATATACTTTAACACATTCCCCGCCATTTTAACATACCTTCGTACTCTACGGTGCCTCTGGTCTCCATAGACTTCCATGTAATTCATAGTGCACGGATCATGCACACCCATGCCTAGATAATGCACCACGTGTGTCCACATTGCTCACAGCTTTCAAACAAAAAAATCCGAATGGAAATCCGTTCAGGCATTCATGAGATAGAAGCCATTATGTTTTCCTAAAATGTAAACAAAGATGGCTGCCATGTTTGATAGATGGGGTTGCTATGGGGGTTAAACATGCAATTTCGCGATTTCTATCATGCCTACTACATTTTTTGGGGTCAGAAAAAAAAATTGAAAAAAAGTTTTTTTTTTTTTTTTTAAATTCTTTTTTTTCAAAATGGCGGAAATTCTCGGGACTATCGGGCCTGGCAGGGAAAGACATTGAAATAATCTCGGGACTATCGGGCCTGGCATGCAATGAGTTAAAGTCCCAAAAGTAAAAGTATAGTCATTATGCAGAATGTCCCGTCACAAGGTATTATATGTATAAAATGTATTAAAATCTTTCAAAAATAGTAGATCTACAAGCTCACTTTGTGAGTGTGTAGATTACTTTTACTTACTTACTTACACCTTTATATTCCTTTCGGAACATGAGCCATCGATGAATCGTTTCCACCCTCTTCTGTCTCGGGCCATCCTCTCCAGCTGTTTCCACCTCAGTCCCCAGAGTGTTTAGATTGGCTATTTTCAAATAGCCAAAGTTTAAATGGGGTGTGACTAGTAACTCAAGTTTTCAAATAATTCTTGTGGAGTGAAAAAGTACAATATTTGCCCCTGAGATGTAATGGAGTAGAAGTGTATAGAAAACCAAAACTACTCCAGTAAAGAAAACGTACCTGAACATTTTAATTACAGTACTTGAGTACATGTACTTAGTTACTTCCCACCTCTGCCAGCACTGTCCCAGGGCTATCTCTACACTCCCCTACTCTACGGCAGGGGTCTTCAACAGGGGGTCCGGGACCCCTAGGGGGTCCTCAGAGTTACTACAGGGGGTCCTCCAAATCTTTGTGTGATAGAACCCCCCCCCCTTTTATATTAACCACTTGAACCCTAGCGTCCATATTCAGAGAACTTTATCCAAAAATAGCTTGTAGATCGGCTATTTTTGGCAAAGCGCTTTGGAGGGGGAAAAGAGCAGACTAAGTACAGTGAAAAGTCAAGTTCATTAAGTATTGACGGTTGAAGTGGTTAAATATCTGAAAACACACATCAACCTATATCCAAAATACACTGATGATTGTGCTGTCAAACAATGAAACTATATGGAATCTATGAACAGGTTGTGGGGGTCCCTGCTTCATCTCTCTCTCAACTAAGGGGTCCTTGGCCTGAAAACGTTGAAGACCCCTGCTTTACGGCATAGAGCAGAATGATGTTTCAGTATACAAAGGAGCATTCTGGAGTTTCTTGTTGAATTTCTAGTTAAATGTCACAATGAAATCTTTGATGGGTGGGTTGGAGGTTGGAGGTGGGATGGTAACCAAAGCCAGATCCTAAAGGAGGATTGATTTACATTTTCAGTGGAATTGTTTTAACTATTACTACTATTTCTAACAAACACATTGTGTGTCATAAGACATACATTCCTTTTGCTTTGTATTGCAGCTTTTTGAGGAAAATGACTCTTCTCAGATGAACTTGAGTGAGTCTGAAGAGTACTTATCGAAGTTATGAAGAACTCAATAAATTCACAATCCTTTTTAAAACTAAGTCTCTGACCTCCGTGTCAGGCTGAGGAAAAGTTAGAGAATAAACCAGGATTTTTCCATTGTTCAAGGCTTTGACATTTGAATTAAAGGGATATTTCACTTTCAAAAAAACATTTGGTCATTTTATCGTCTATAATCACGCATTTATGAACGCCCTGAACAGTTTTTAATTGGCTTGATTCAATATTTATATATTTGTGTATGGAG
This sequence comes from Nannobrachium achirus, assembly GCF_963921795.1. Taxonomy (NCBI): domain Eukaryota; kingdom Metazoa; phylum Chordata; class Actinopteri; order Myctophiformes; family Myctophidae; genus Nannobrachium; species Nannobrachium achirus. The sequence goes on from NC_137816.1 coordinate 55,950,795, forward strand.
AGGCTTCCTGCAGGAGGAGGATATCAAATATCTAAATATTGAATCAAGCAAATTAAAAACTGCTCAGGGTGTTCATAAAAGCCTGATTAAGCGATAAAATGACCAAAAGTTTTTTTTTACCCTTTTCTTTATTTATATATTTTTAACTGGTCATACTTTCGTTAAATGGTCATAATCAAAACATTGAACTATGGAATAACAACGGAAAAGTCCATGGAGTTTATTTTTATTTAGCAGAATGTTTGGAGGTCTTAAGTGAGAGATTCTTAGAAAACTCCTGAATATGATCGTCGTTGGAGGCTCAGAGCAATAACAGGTGTTGCAGGAAGGAAGCGTTGGAAGTGCTACCTTCTGTGTGTTGAAATAACTTCCACTCTCTCTCTAGGCACTACTTCACTGATATGCTAAACTTAGATGGATCTGGAAAGCTAAGTTGACTGATGGGGTTGTAAAATTAGACTGATCTGTTTATGTATCTTGTCACTCTTAAAATGTACTCGCCACAAAGCTTAGCTTAAAGGACGACTTCACCCGTTTTCAGCCTTCATCTTCGTGTAATTGGTCCTCCTCATTAATGCTCATGATAAAATGGTAGCATTTGTTTCTTTTTTTTATTTTTGTATTCGCCGACCAGTGACATCATAGTTGGGCTTCATTTTTTAAAACAAGATTTAAATTTGTGTTATGAAAGATTTGTATTAACGTGAGAACAAATGGCTTCCATTATGGCATGCTAACTTTCCACGAATAGAAAGCCTGCAGTTTCTACAAGCTTGGATTCCCTTCAACCATGTCACTGGTAGGCGGGTTTCTGAACTGTCCACAGCCCTCCTCTGCGACACAGAACAATTAGACAAAAAGTGCTGTTATAATGAGCATTAGTGAGGACCAATTATATGCGAATAGTTTGAAAATGGGTGAAGTCGTCCTAGACCTGGAACCACTTTAACCATTATTTTATGCTTTAACTATTAAAAATAGCAGATATACAAGCTCACAGCAGATCTGCTACTTTTGAAAAATATTGTGCAAGTCTTTGAATATATTATTTTCAAAGCAAACCTTTGTAACTCAAATCTCTGATTCTGGGGGTCCTGATCCTGGTCCTGGTCCTTGACATGAAAAGGTTCGAGAACACTCTGTGCCGCGCTGTGAGCTCCCATATCTGCTATTTTTTCATAGTTAATAATGGTTAAATAATAATGGTTTAAGTAATAATGCGATAAAAGGGTCAAGTTAGTTCTAGGCAAATGTCATCAAGCTTTGGCAAAAAAATTGAAAGTGTCTGTGGCACACCTAATTATTGTTTGCATGCATTGCATGGAGATGTTTTAGACTTTGCCTAGTCGTCCCAAATTCTCCCAATTAGGATTCAAAATAATCACTTCTTCAAATTAGTACATTGTTTGCAATGGAACTCTGTGATGCGGAGAAATCGTAGTTCATAGTATCCTGACACCAGTGCCGGACAGCGTAAAACAATATGGATAATCATGTCACTGTGTCACTGTGGTACAAGCACACATGCAGAGAGGCATGCCATGTTTTTTTTTTCTTGTGCTTTTTGCCCCCTTTTCTCCCCAATGTACCTGTAGTCGTTTTTGCTAATCAATTTCTCCCCATACACATTTGTGTGGTGGTGTTGTCACTGCTCACCTGCCAGTGAGGAGCCCTCACTGAGAGGATGTAGAGCCTCTCGCCCAGCACTCCCTGCGTACAGGTGCTGCCCCAGCCCGTAGGAATGCATGCAGTGACAAATATCAGCCTCAGTGCCTGGCTTCCCTGCCCTGAACACGAGCCAATCGTGTTTGTGTAGATGATTCGAACGCACTACCTCAGTGGTGGTGGGTAGGCACTTTACCGGGAAAATCCCAGTTGGGCGGTGTCCCAGTTGGGCGGCGGTGTAGCGTTAGGCGGCGGTGTAGCGTTAGGAAAATTTGATGAGCAATACCAGGCCAGGGCCGCCGCGCGAGTTACGAAGCCGTTAGCGCACGATAAACACATGAATGGGATGAAGATCGCTTGCTTTACAGTCTGTTGGAAAGGCTCCCCCACCGCTTTATCGCTGCACCGCCCAACTGGGACACCGCCCAACTGGGACTAGCCCACTTTACCACTGCGCCACCCGAGCAGTGTGACATGGTTTCTGCTTAGGGCAAAGATAGATGGTTTACAGACAACCTGTTCCTGTTCTACCTTCTTAATATGCACAGAATTATTTCATAATCTTCCCTAAATCACAGATTCCTTGCATTTACAGCATGTGTTGTGAAATCCTTTTATATCCGGGTTCCATGATTTGGTCCGTGTTTTCCTCATTACGGAATGATGCCATTGGTTTATTGGGTGTCTAAATGGGGATGAGACGGAACAGGCTGGAATGTGATTTTGAGGTTGAACCCGAGCAATGCAAAGGTCAGCCTGGGTAAGAGCAGGTCTGGAAGCAGTATGTGTGAATGCAGTTAGCAGCACTTATAGACAGTAGGACCGGGTGTCATACTTTTGATCTCTCTGTAAAGGCAGATCAAGGAGAATTCTTTATCACCCACAAACCTAAGAGTGTCATATCACCTTTATTGTTGCATCACAGGTTTACAGGTGTTTTACAGGTGTCATCACAGGCGCTTCATTTGGTAGCTGTGAGAAGATCTAGTATAGAGTAAGAGCAGAAGAGAAGGAAACATGGGATAGAAACAGGTTCAATACACAAATAAAGAGATGTATTACAGACAGATAGCGTAAGTGATAGCAGGTTTGTACATGAAAGAAAAAAACAAGCTGCGTAATGCCAATTTATCATAGTGGTCCAAAATAAAAACTATTGTGATATGATTATTAGCCACCTCAGACAAGAGCTTTAAACATACCGGTACATTTTTAGAAGAGAAGATAACATGCATAATGAAGAATTCCATTAAAAAAAACACCCTTTTACTGTCCAATGCCTATGTATTGGAGATAGAGGGTTATAATATTTGTGTTTGTCTTGTGCATCCGATTGAAAATCCTATCGCACAATACTGCCACACTGTTTGCGCTGTTCGGTAGTTTTTTGAGCGGTGGTCACAACGCTCTTATACGTGGCCGTGTGTGTGGGTCTGTCTGTCTGTCTGTCTGTCTGCGTGCGTGTCTGTCTGTCTGTCTGTAGCCTGCAGTAACCTTTTCTGACCACACATGTTAAGGGAGGGGCGCTGTTGTTCAGGCCAGGCCAGACCAGGCACACACACGCACACACACACACACACACACACACACACACACACACACACACACACGCGCACACACACACACACACACAGGGGGGAAGGGGGGGGGGAACCACCGCTCAGTTCACACGGGTGTGATTTTTGTTTGCTGGACAGTAAGCTGTTTGAGCCCCTATACACAGGTCCACTCCAAAATACATTTCCCCACTGCTTGTTTTCCCTTTGCAGGTGCACAGCTAGATCAGTGGTTCTCAACTTTTTCAGGCTGCGACCCCCCAAAATAATCATATTTGAATTGGGGACCCCCACAACCTGACGAGCACTAAGAGTTGAGGCATTACATTTTGTATAACACGGTTCTATTGTGAAAATAGCGGTTACATGTCTCCATTCCGACATGTCTCCTTTTTGTCATGTCTCCATTCCGACACTAACCCTATCCCTAACCCTAAACCTAACCTCTATGGAAGTGTTGCCACTCCGACAATAAGAAGTCACTGTCGGATAGGAGATATGTCGGAATGGAGAGCAGCACCCCCCGAAAAGGTTAGATCTACATGCTCACAACGCCTCGCAATGCGAGTCGTTGTGAGCATGTAGAATTATTGTAGATTGGCTATTTTCACAATTTCTACCTCTAATAGTTTACAATTTTTACAATTTGGCCAGTGTTTAATTTGTCATTTCAGAGGTATTAAAAAGTCCTTAAATTGTCATTTTAGAAATGTGCATATACCCTCTATAGTCTCTATACACTTAAACGTTATTTTGGTTTGTTGACTGTTGTGTGAGAAAACAATGTTGCAGTTGTACATCAAGTTAATCGGGGGGCTCTCTCCATTCCGACATGTCGCCACTCCGACAGTGACTTCTTATTGTCGGAGTGGCAACACTTCCATAGAGGTTAAGGTTAGGGTTAGGGTAAGAGATAGGGTTAGTGTCTGTCGGAAAGGAGACATGTCGGAATGGGGAGATGCACCCAAGTTAATCATCTGGTGGACCCCCCAAAATAATGGGTTTCGGCCCACAGGTTGAGAACCACTGAGCTAGACGAATAACATTTCTTGCTAGTTCTACTCAACACAAATCTAAGCAGCTATATATTGAATGCACTAGTAGTAGTCTCCTGTGGGAAGGGGCTGGTGGGATTTGTAGATGGGAGGGATGGGGGACTTCTGGCCAGGGAAATCTCACCCCTGACTCCTGGGAAACCGTCTCAGGCTTAGCTTGTGGTCAGCTATTTGCTCCGTCAAATTGAAATATTCCCACGAGTCGCGTTGAGGATTGTTGCAAGTTACTATGAAAACCTCCACCGGCTGTCTGTCAGTCAGTCAGTCCCTCCGTCTGTCCGTCACGCCATGTCATACTTTTGGCCCTACTCTTATCTCCGGCACCGTTGCCCCTATCCATGCCAAACTTTGCACACACACTCCTTGGCTGAGAAACCACAACCTCCGCCCCTGATTTCTCACATGCCCCTCTTTTGGTGCCACCTGGAGGTTGCTAAGGCCAATTTATGTATAGCAACATCCCCTCTCCAGTGAGTAGCATGCATACAGTACATGTATGCACAGCGTTGCTTGTCCCCATGGATTTACATTTACAAAGCAAACGGATGGAAGTGTGGACGAAAGCACGGTTTGGTGGAGGCTGTCTAACATTAGCATAGAGGTAATAGAACATTAGTCTGCACGTTAGCCTGGATGCTAAAGTAAAGTCCGCTGCCCCATGGAGTTCTCCTTGAAGACACGTTGTGAGCTTGTATGTAGATCGGTTATTTTCTGTCACAACCACACGTTATGGAACTGATTATCACTGCCACGGCAGCCCAGGCTGATCAGAAATGACAGTTTAGTAAAAAGTAAAAATACATATCTAACCCTAAACAAAGACAGTTTTAAGATGTTCCTTACAAAACTCGGAGACACCACCTCACGTCTAAAATTAACCTTTTGGCCATAAAAGAAAACGATTCTTATTTGAACATAATATAGCTGGATAATTATATAAGTTATAATATAAGTGTAGAGGAGGATGCCAGGATGTTGCCTAGAACGAGGCGACCTTGAGAGAAGTTGAGACCACACTTATTATTCCATTTACAAAAAATAGCAGATCTACAAGCTCACAGTGTGTCACTTTGTGCCTTGCTGTGAGCGTATACGTCTGCTATTTTTGAAAATATTGTAAAAATATCCCAAATGCTTGGTAAAAGTTTGGAGAAATGTTCTCTCCCGGGGGATCCCTGGCAAAATATTTTCAGATGGGAGTCTGCGTCCAAAACAATTTCAGGGTCCCGGACAGGAAAGAGTTTGAGAGCCACTGACAACAGCTGATCTATGACAGTGTTTTGTGGAGCGATACTTTGTGTGTAAAGTATAACTGTATAAAATCAGGTATAACTTGCCTTGCCTGTATAGTTTTTACTGGTTGCTCTCTAGGCATTGTGCCTTCTGGTATACTTGTCTTCGCTTTTCCCATGAAAATTAAGAAAGAATCAATAAGCTGCCGGCTGCATAACTAGGCCAAGATATTTTCCGTCTTCAATTTCATAATATCCTGCCTGACTGCCTGTGTACTCAGCTGAGGAGGTTTCTATTTATTTATTATACTTTTTTTTAAAGCTTTTGTCTAAAAATACAGACACCTTGTGTTTTGTCACGCAGCAAAACCTGCAATGTCAAAGTGCTCAATATAGGCTGGGGGGAAGCATTGGTCGTTCCCATAGGTTACTAGCAGTGTTTCATGAATGGGGGGAGGCTGACGTTGGGGCCTTTTATTCACTGCTCACTCTCACCTTTTTGAAAGCCACCAGTTGGACACACTAAGTGAAGTCTGTTGTACGATAGAATCCTCAAGGGGGAAATCTAAAGGAACATTGTTTTATTTTTTTATTTTTTTGGGTGCTTTCAGTGAAAAGCAGCTGTAGTTGTGGAAGAATAGCTCTGAATGGTGTCGGGGGTCAAAAGGTTTTCATTTTGGTATACATAATATTTGAGACATTCTTTGAACCGTGTAGCTCTCATTGCATGAGATGATGATGTAGGCTGCGATGAGAGGATCGAGAGGATTTCGTTCTTAATCGTGTTATCCGTTTCAAAAGATGCTCAAGTTATTAGCACTATCACGTCATGATCATGTAGGTCTCGTTGGTTGGTTTGGTTAGAGTCGCAGTAATGAGAAAAAGAATGGCTGTGTTCCTTATGTGTTTTCATGTAGTCTAACTTAGTGATTCTCAAAGTGGATTACAGGGACTCTGTGGGTTCCTTTGTGGGGGTCTAAATTGACCCATACAAGTCTGTAACTCTTGACACTATACAAATAGAACCAAATGGACCCGAGACTGTCAGAGTTAAGAGGAAACCTGGTTTATCTAATCTATCATACCAGTAAGACTCCCTAATCGGGAGATAAGCGACCATCACATCGCATACACAAACTTTAGAAGGCAGTCGTAGCCAATCGGGAGGGAATATGGGAAATGGGACAGATCGATGACATGACTGTAGAGATACTGTGTATCGCTTTGCGTGATTTTAGGGCAAAATCTGTTGAAGCAGTGTCCAAAAATGTGTTTTGCAAAAATCTGCCTGATGGTGCCGCTAGTAGAGGGCCATGTGAGAAAAAGTGATTTGCCATCCAAGGAGTGTGTGTGCGCAAAGTTTGGCATCGATAGGGCCAACGGTGCCAGAGATAAGAGTAGGGCAAAAGTGTGACGTGACGTGATGGACAAATGGAGGGACGGAGGGACTGACGGAGGGACAGCCGGTGGAGCTTTTCATTGTAACTTACAACCTGACGGTCGCAATAAGTATGAGAGTTGTGAAAGCGGGTATGGCTGATGTTGAAATGTGGGCTTAATGCGCAGGCGTCACAGACTTATTTAGTACTCAAGCATGTCCTTTGTTTGGCTGGCAGCCTGTCTGCTATTTTTATTGGAGCCATAAGCTACTTACTTCTGTCTAGTGTTGTGACATTACAGGTTGGCCTAATATTATCCAGCCTATTAGCCAACTGTACCAGGCTGCTAGTGCCATTCACTTTACCAGTGGTGGAAAAAAATACTCAAACGTTTTCCTCAAGTAAAAGTATCAATACTGCAGTGCAGATGTACTCTGTTACAGTACCAGTCCAGAATAAAACAATTTACTTGAGTAAAAGTACAAAAGTATTGAAAAATCACACCCGTGTGAACTGAGCGGTGGTCCCCCCCCCCCCCCCCCCCCCCCCCCTTCCCCCCTGTGTGTGTGTGTGTGTGTGTGTGTGTGTGTGTGTGTGTGTGTGTGTGTGTGTGCGCGCGCGTGTGTGTGTGTGTGCCTGGTCTGGCCTGGCCTGAACAACAGCGCCCCTCCCTTAACATGTGTGGTCAGAAAAGGTTACTGCAGGCTACAGACAGACAGACAGACACGCAGACAGACAGACAGACCCACACACACGGCCACGTATAGGAGCGTTGTGACCACCGCTCAAAAAATGACTTAAAAGTACCAAAAGTAGTACGCATTATGACCCGTTTCACAAGTTTTCAAATATATAAAATGGACAAAAAATATTGTGAAAATAGCAGCTCACAAGCTCACAATGCGTCGCATCACAACGCATTGTAGATTGGCTATTTTCAAACGGCCAAAATGTATATAGAGCTGAAGTGGTTACTGTCATGTTTTGTAATGATAATCAAAATCTACAAAGTAACTAGTTGTAGTGGAGTAAAAGTACATTATTTGCCTGTAGTGGGTTGGAATTAAAAGTAGTGAAAATTGGAAATACTCAAGTAAAGTAAAAGTACTTCAAAATTATACTTAAAGGAGTAGTTCACCACTTTTCAACCTGTCTTCATATAATAGGTCCTCACTAAATGTTCATGATAAAATATCACAATTCTTTTCTACTCAGTCCAAGTCTCCTAGGAGAGCTGTGGGAAGTTCAGAATCCATCGTCTTGTGACATCATCATTTGCCCAAATTAATCAATATTTTTGAAAAGAATATTTAGATTTTTATTATCGCGAGAAAAATTGCTTCCACTTTAAAATTGCAACTTTTCAGGAATAGAAAGCCTGCAGTTTCTATAAGCTGGATTGGCAATCAATGATGTCACAAGACGATGGGTTTCTGACCTGCCCACAGCCCTCCTGAGAAAAAAATAATAAAAATAAAAGCTATTTTTGAGTGAGGACCAATTATATGAACATAGGTTAAAAAGTGGTGGAGTGCCCCTTTAACTCATACAGTGCCAAACGACTTTTAGATCAACATTCTTACTATGGACTTCCCTGCCAGACGACTTAAATCGACTTTTACTTAGAAAAAAAACCAAAAAATATTTTTTTTTTTTAGATTTTTTTAAATTAAAAAAAAAAAAAAAAAAAAAAATTGGACCCCATTAAATCTAGTAAACATGATTTCAATCGCGATTTTGCATGTTCCACCCCCCATACAACCCCATCTTTCATACAGGGCAGCCATCTTTGCTTACATAATGTAAAACATAATGGCTATTATCTCAAGAATGCCTGAACGGATTTCCAATCTTTTTTTTTTGTTTGAAAGCTGTGAACAGCCTGCACAAACATGGTGCATGATCTGTGCATGGGCGTGCATGATCTGTGCACTATAAATTACATAGAAGTCTATGGAGATTTTCTGGCAATAATGCCACTCGAGGGCATATTTAATTGGCAGTAACTGAGTTTTTAAGGGCAGTACTTGAGTAAATGCACTTAGTTACTTTACACAGGCATTGACACTAAGGCTTGCCCACCTGCCCCCGGCAGGTAAATAAAACCTTCGGGCAGGTGGAGTTTGCTTTCAGGTTGCCCGACCGGGCAAGTGCTCATTTGAGAGGGGACACAATCGTCTATAACACAACACCAGATATCTGTCTTGTCTAAACACCTGAACACCTCGTCTGTGGAATGTAACAAGTGTGAAACCATAGACATATTCAATCATTAGCTATGTAGGTATTTGGATTTGGAGGAATTTAGGTATTTTTCCCGCACAGCCCCAGAAAATAAAGAGGTGTTAAATTGAGTGGTAATTCAAATAACTTAACTATCATTTTATAATGGAAGTTTTACTTTTCGGGCAAGTGGGCATGACCTTCGGGCAAGTAGAACATAACCTGTACTTGCCCGACAGGCAAGTGCCTCTGAGTGTCAACCTCTGTTTACACCACTGCTCACTACAGCTGTACCAGGCTACAAACTGCCATTCACTGTACTGTATGTGGTCGAACGCATCAAGAAATGTGCCGCCTATGGGAGAGAAATATAAAATTCATATGAATAACTTGGAAGTTAAGTACTATGTACGCATTAAGAGCACGGGACCAAACTGAGCATGTACTGTAGGAGCAAACATCAAACATGTCTAATCTGTGCTCGGACGACACAGTGCTAAAGTACCTGCTCACCAGGCACCTGAGCCTGTAGGATGCTGTGACAACTAAGTTGACACACAGAAATGTGTGAAATGAATTGGCAAAACAAGTATAGGGTATGCCTGTGACATCATCGTACCTGGATGAGTCGGTAGAAGTCAGTAGGAGTAGTGTGTATTGCGTATAGATAATTTGCGACATAACATTTCTTCGACGTCGAAACAATGACACAGAAATAGCGAGAATTGCCCGGAGTCAGTAGGCGTCGGTTGCAGTCATGACGAGTCTAGGACTCAGGATCGCCATTGGACCCATATAGTTGGTATCAGCCGGGCTGTAGTGTGTGTGTGTGTGTGTGTGTGTGTGTGTGTGTGTGTGTGTGTGTGTGTGTGTGTGTGTGTTGTCATTGTGTTGGTACGGGTAAGCTAGTGCCTTCCACAATACTCTACTTGTATTCTGTGCCCAAGTGAAGCCTGGCTCAGCTCCTCTCACACAGTTGCTTGCGGCACTTGTCCTGCCATGTGGCCTGACCCCTGCGACCTCTGTCTGTGTCCGCCCATCCTGAGATTTCACTGTGGATTCTTGTCTAGTTCAGTGCCTCTCAAACTTTCACATTTCAAGGTCTCTCCTTGACTCTTGACAGTGTACAAATGGAACATTTGTACACTGTCAGAGTTACAGACTTGTATGGGTCAATTTAGACCCCCCTAAAGGAACCCACAGAGTCCCTGGAATCCACATTGAGAACCACTGGTCTATTGTAAACAGAGCAAAGAAAAGATGAGTGTTCAAATGATTTCATTTACTGCTTTCTATCGTTTTAGCCATTTTAGCTATTCTGATTTCAGTGGTCGGGGGCATGCGCACGAGTGGCTAAATATGTCTTTTCAAACACAATAAGCAGGTGATTTCTTTATTACTACACTACTAGCCCCCATAAGTCACATTTAGCCTCTTGTACGCATGCCCCTGACCTCTGAAATCAGAATAGCTAAAATGGCTAAAACGATAGAAAGCACTAAATGAAAACATTTGAACACTCAACTTTTCTTTTCTCTATTTACAAATCTAAAATATGAACCCAATACCTCAATACCTCAATATTCATAAAGCCCCAATGACAGCCTGGTATCATGTCATTGAAATGAAAAAAGAAAAAAAAAATGTTCAAAGGTTTAAAAAAAAAAAAAAAAATGATAATAATAAAAGAAAAGGGTGCGTTGCAATGCCTTGTGATGTGACACATTGTGATTGATTGATGATTACTATACTTTATTAACAGTTTTCAGAAAAAAATCACAGGAAAGTACAGTCGAATGTACAAGGTCTGCTAATTGGATTTAGACCCAATAAAGCACTATGGCTTGTTTCCATTGGGGTCCTTTGTACTCAATGATTCTCAATTGTACTCAATGAATTGTACTCAATGAATGTACTCAATTCATTGAAGCCAGTTCATTTGGAGCTTATAGATTGGCTATTATCCACCTGTTTCCGCAATAATTTACTGTAGAAATATCTGTGGGACACATCCGGGGAACACCTGACATACAAGCTCATGTCGCGTCGCAGATGCAACCGTTGTGAGCTTGTAGATCACACTCGGCTGCGACACCGGAACTGCCGCACCCCTTCCGCGCAAGGCACGATGGGACGTTGGAAACTTGTGGATAGTGTAAGGATAAAATAGGGCATTAATCTATGAACAAAAAAAACAAACATTAAAAGATTTAAATATGGAGATGCAAGGTTTCTTCCTGACAGTGACGATGTGGAATGTCCAGGGGGGGTCTTTTCTACCCTACCCCCAAGCCCCATTTTGGGGCAAAAATGACCTATGTAGAAAACACTGTTTTCCCATAGTGTTAATTTGTTATCGATATGTAGCAGAAATACCACGATTGTTTTAGAAAATGTGACGCAGGCCTGAATTCTCTCATAACAGCATATTTGTATTTATTCTATTTAAAGACACTTCCTTTCCCTTGTGTTTTTGTTTTAAGTGCTACTTCCTTGTCCCCCAACGTGTGTGTGCGTGTGTTCAGCCAAAACATGACGACAGTGGTTATGAAAAGACATCATCTTTACTGATGTTCTCTCCATTTCTTTTTCAGTCTTCTCGTTTTGAATCCACATAAGTGCGTACTGTGTGTCTGGGGGGGGGGGGACGACGCATTCCTCGGCTTCATTGGCAACAGATGTAGAGGAGGACTTTTTTTTTCAGCTGAACCTTCTGAGGGCTAAAAACGGTGTGCCTTTTGGAGTGTGGGGCAGCTGTTTTTGCCTGTGTGTCTGTATGTAGGCTGAAATAGAATTCATGAGAGAGCGAGGGCAAGAGAGAGAGAGAGATGGCTGCATACAAGAGACGGAAAAACAGACGGAAGAAAGTGAAGATAGACAGAGGTAGCCTAATGCAAGGGGCTGTTCTTGAGACGTCATCATCACCCATCACCAGGGTCCTGTCTGTGCCTTCCAGCGGCAGGTCAGATAAGGAACTGTCAGCACGGATCTCTGTCTTCCATCGTGAACTGGACGCGCGCTCGTCTCTCCAAGACATACCTCGTGTCCCCTCCTCCTGCGTTTACAGTGCTTCCAATTAGGGATGGTCCGATCAGGTTTTTTGGAACCGATCACCGATCACAAAAGTTTGATCACCCGATACCGATCAATCACCGATCCGATCAAGTTATTATTTATATATTATTTATATTCTCTAAATGTTAATGTTTTAACTTTAATTAATTAATTCACTCATGAATTCATTTATATATTTGCCTTATAGTTATTTACCAGCATTACTATGTATTTATTATCATAGCAGTAACTAATTATTCCTTCAGCACTGTGGAAATCAATAACCCAAAATGGCCTCAACTGGGCATACTGACGGCTGGTTGATCGGATGCACCGATCGGATCGGTGAATTTACCTTTTGATCTAAACCACCGATTATCGCCGATCACGCTTTGATCGGCCCGCTCCGATCCATTGCCGATTGATCGGTAACATCTCTACTTCCAATACATCATCTACCAATGGATTATGGGAATTTGAGTTTTTGTGTCAGTGCCGGGTGCCGCGGCTACGGTTTAAGGTTTAAAATAAGAAACGTTATAACCTGACTTAAGTTAGGCAGTCAACGCATGGATTTGATAATCCGACTTTCGTCGTATTAGGCAGTAAATTTGTTAAAGAAGTCCACTTGAATCCTGTTGTCAGAGAGTTGTATCGCTATACATTTTCATTGTAGAACGGCTATTTCCAGTGCGCGACAAGACACCAGCGCGCAACTAAGTATAAATCACCCCTTAATACACGCAACGATACACTTAAGGAGAACATATGCGGCAGGTGTGAATGTCAAGCTGAACATTGCACACCACAATAGACTGCTCCTTGTTGTTGAGTAATGAACCCTGTAGTCTCAGTCTCATTCGACAAAGACGAGGTCCTAGAAAAATGTATCGCACAAGAATACACAAAAAATTGATTTTTGGAAATCAATGCCAAGAAGACAAACATCATCAGGGGTTTGACAGACAGTTTTGTAAGACGTTCAGCTCTCTCTCTCTCCCCCCCTTCCCTTCCCACAGTTGTCTGTGGTTAACTGCTGTTTTATATTTATATTCCCCAGAGCTCGGCACAGACAGGTACATCACACTTGGTGAGCTTGACGTTCTGTAACTGGCGACAGAGAGCTCTCCCCAGGAAACCTAAGCCCCTCTTTCCTGTTGGAGCCAAGCAGCTGAGAGAGAGAGACACACACACACACACACACACACACACACACACACACGCAGGCGAGTGTGTGTGGAAGCCGAGCTAACATTAGCCCAGAGAGAGCGAGCGTGTACGCAGAAGACAAGACACTACACTACACCAGGCCATGGCCCTGTGCCAGCCCAGCGCAGACTGTGGGGGGACCCTCCTATCACATGTGTTTGTTTGGGTGCAATCTGTAATGCAGTGTGTGCGCGCTCTGGAACAAGAGGCTGGCTGCACTAGAAGCCAGCGGAGCTCATTAATATTGATGCACTCGTCTGCTTGCCTTGAGAAGAACCTCTGCTCACCAAATGTATTTTACACAGAGGCAGGAAAAGGTGGGCTGCGGATAATCTCTTAATGCAGGCACATGGACTTGGGTTAGTCTGGACACTGTGCCAGTTTCTGTTGAAATGTGCACATGGCAAAAACGTTCGCGAGACGAGTGACAAAGGTGGTGCAACAACGTCGGCGTTGACGCACTAGACTCCCCGTTCAGGGTTGTCTCTGGCTCTTTTCTGTAGCCTACAGTACATTGTGCATAAACGTTTGGTGCTGATTGGTCCAGCGGTTTGTAAGATTAGCTCCAGACAGACAGACAGGCGCACACACACACACACACACATATCGGGCGGTATCGACATTTTGTTACCGCGATTACCGTCTTCCCATTTACTGCCGGTATTGCGGTAATTACCGCACCCCCGTATCAATTAATTAAGGTTCGGCGATAAGTCAAAATATTGCAATCATCTTCCCAAAAGTCGCCTCTCCACAGCCTGACTGCCCGAGTTATACTTCTCCGTTCAGCACAGCGGGTCTGGCTTTGAAAGGAGCAGATCTACAAGCTCACAACACATCGCATCCGCGACGCGTTCTGAGCTTTTAGATCTGCACTGTCGGGTTACCATAGTAACGTAGGCTAGCTACTTGGGCTTTTCAGACACAAACAGCTGTGTGAACAAACCAGAAGAGGAGGGGTAGTCAGATCGTGTACAGTGATTCTGTAAACTCACGTCACGTCTCAACTCTCAAATCGCAGTGATTGAGTGCTGCTATATACAGGTTTTAGTTTCAAGACTTGACAGAAAAAATGTTATAAAATCGCCGACGCGCCGCCGGACGGGGCACAACGTGCGACGCGGTGGAAAAAGTAAAATAGTTTCATTTTCGGTTTTAGTCCACGCGGCCCGCGCTCCGCCAGTAATCCGTATGAATAAAAAAAGATATGCCACAACACAAGGTATGTATTAACATCCTTGTGTCGTGTGGATTACAGAGAAAGTTTACGCTGCTCTGTACTCCTCTACGCGGCTGCTGTGCTGCCCTGTGTAGGTCTGACTGTCTGTGTCTCTGAGTGACGTATGTGGCTTCCAAACGTGTGGTACACGGCCCAGAGCAGAGCGGCATGGAGCGCATGCGGTCCTCGCTTCTCCCCTGTTTTAAAACTTGCTTGTTTTCCAATAAAAAATATACTTTTTTTTTTGTATTTTTTTACCGCGGTAAGCACACTGACACCGCGGTAGACCTCGGTATACCGCGGTATGGCGGTTACCGAACCCAACCCTACACACAGGCACAGACACACAGACAGACACACAAACACACAAGCAGACCCTCACATAGACGGCTAGCCTCTTGCAGAGCCATGCACGCTATAAAACATAGAACTTAGTTCCTCACCCCATGGAGACTTGAGTCAGAGATGGACCGATTGCAAAATTCTTGGCCGATACCGATCCACCGGTTTTATGAAGGTCTGACCTGCCAAAACCGATTTTTCCGATACCGATTTCTTTAGCTAAGAACTAGAAAATAGGGTTGCTCCAATACCCTTTTTTCAGGCCAAGTAGCCTACAAGACATACTTCAATTTGAGTACCAATAAGCGAGAAGAACACTAAAGCTAAATCAATCACAATAATAGTAGGGCTGCAAGCGAACCTTCGGGGATTCGAACGTTCGTTCGTTACGTTGGCAATCGAAGTTCGAAATTAATGGGTTCAGGTTTTTTTTTTTTTTTTACACGAAAAATAATTATCAGAATGTGATAGGCCTATTCAGAATATCACAGTAGTAGAGATAGCCAAATACGAAATAAGTTAGGCCTACCGGTAAACACTAACAGTTACTAATGGTGACCGTTATAGTAGTTATAAAATGCACCAGAACAGCTTGGAGCGATCAAGGACCGTGCTTCGCTCCAATTACGCTCCTGTTTGGGGCCGCGAACCACACTGTGTGAACCTCGCTGACACACGCTTGATGACAGTAGAGTGAGAGCAGCCGAGCTGGGCATAGACAGACGTGTGTGCTCTGAACAGCGAACACCCATCCATGCACCCAAATATTAAACAGCCTTTCTCCTAAGCATGAGCAAAGATGGATTTTATTGCAACCCCCTAAAGGATCTTACTATAATGCGATTTATGGGGTTGTTAGACTTGTTACATCGAGACCAGTTCAGCCGGAACGCGACGCGCTCCGACGCTGTCACCAAGTCTAATCATCATCCGTGCAACTCCGCCATACATTGAGCCTGTTGGTCAACAAACTGCGCAACATTTTCTCCGATTGGGTTGGATTTTCCAAGTGTTAGCCTACGTGTTAATGCGGCCACGCATCCACGCGTTTTCAATGGTTAAAACAGCGCATTTAAAACATTTCCTACACTGTTTTAGCTGGTTAAAGGTACAGTACGTTCGATGGTTCGATTGTCCGAACGTTCGGTTTATATTCAATTGAACGAACCATCTAAGGTTCGATGGTTCGTTCGGAAAATCCCCCCGAAGTTCGAATCCCTAAAACAGGGCTAGATTACAGCCCTAAATAATAGTACAATATCCAAAATCACAGACAATATCCAGTCTAATATGACTGTCTGGACTAGGCAGGAGGAAAGCAGGTGACGCATGCTTTTTTTCCCCTTCTTTTTGGAGACGACATTGACACAGGATTATGGAATATATCCTTACATTGCAAAGGTAATCAGCACCATCTGTATTTTGTAGGCTGCCACTAAGTAGACTGGCTGCTACTTGCTAATGTTTACTTTAGTCACAGGACCAGAGCATCATGCTGTGCAGTGCCATAGACACAATTGGCATAAAACCGTTTTTTATGTCAGTGACCTGCCGGTCACCGATTCGGCCGGTTTGATATAATACCTGCCGATTTTTGATATTGGCCGATACCGATGTCCATCCCATATATATATGTTTTAGTTTTTGTCACATTCCTAAGCCAATAACTTGAGGAGACAATTAGGGTATGACTATATGGGTACGGTCCCGTTGTCGTTTTGGTGTCGTTACCAAAACATGTATCTCGTTTACACCTCGTATTGACTCGTATTGTCCTTAGGGTTGTGTTTACATGACAACGCATGAATTCACGCTAAATTGCTTTAGTGTTATCGCCTGTTTTCGCATATTGAATGAGTCCCACTCCCGCAGTGCAGCCAATCTCAAGCGCTGCACTACAGAGGCGTCAGTGGCAAGGTATGGCAGCATTGGCAGCTACCATACCTTGGCTACAGGGGAACATAATAAAATGTACTTCTTAAAATAAATTCATCATGCCTGTTGCTAAGGATTAGCTACATGACTGGTGTCTTGCATGTGTGCCTTCGCTCTTGCAAGACACCAGTCATGTTGCCATACCTTAGTTTTTGCTGAACTTACGCCACTGGTGAAGTCAGTCTGTGATTACTCTGGTGGAGGGGGAGCGAGCAGCCGACTAGGAGGAGGAACGTTTTGTGATATGAGCTGTGGAGTCGTGGACTCTTGACTGGACAGTAACAGTGGACTGTCACTGGACAGGTTTGTGTTTATTGTGGATGTCACGGTGATTGTTGACTGAGCTGAAAATGCAACTGTCCTGCATGACGCTGACACACGCACACAACCCTCCGCAATAGCTCTCCTCTCGGATAGGCGCTCAGTCTACGACGACCAGTCTAAAAGTAATAAGCGAAACATAGCATCATACACAGCCAGATCGGGTCAATTTTCCCCCGCTCCATTTTAGGGAATTGGTCAAGTTGATTTTGTATTTGTTTATTATGTTCTACTATTTGGTATTTCAATTCCCCCCGCTCTCCGCGATCTGACCGTGTCCACGGGTGTCTTGCATTAACGACAAATAGCATACTTTCAAAATCAACCAATAGACCGCATACCTGCACTTGTGCATTCATACATGCATGGACTAAACAGACATGCAGTCTGACACACTGACTGACACAGACACACACACACACACACACACCGTTCCTCTCCCATTCGGGTTGAGGTGGGGGAGGGAGAGTGGGTGCTATGACCGACGGCATCGTATTTTCCGTACTGGTCCATTTATACAGCTGTGTATTCAATACAAAAACACAGATATCCACCTGGGGACCCGAATTCAAAAAAGATGCTGGTCATAACTCATAAATACGCGTATCTGTGTCAATATCGCCTTATCAATACATAAGTTTACAGTTTAGCGGAGTCGGAGCAATTCGTGTAAAAGTAGCCTTAGTGTCTCCATAAGGAACAAGGCAGGCCCTTCCACACTGCTGGTCATCAAATTATTGGCTTAGGAATGCGACAAAAAACTATCCATGAATTCAAGTCTCCATCATGGGGTGAGTAATCGATAGGGGGAAACTATCCCTTCAATATTAATGGGTTTCTTAGATTCTGGAAGGTTCTGAGTTAGCCTTTGTGGTGGTAAAGAGCCATTACTGTGTCAGCTGGCAGCCATTGTAGGGTGCCTGGCATCTCCTAACTGTTGCTGTAATCCCAGGGATGTTGGAGCCTGGGACCCAGCAGCCCACACTGCTCAGCTTGTCACCCTGGGTAACCGCTCTCTCTCTCTCTCTCTCTGAGCACTGCTGCGCTGCACATTGTGCTGGGTGATATCACTTGAAATATGACACAACTTAAGCTGTCTTTCCACCGATTTCGCCCTGACCCGGCATTGGAAGACGTCGGAAAGCGTCTGCTGCCGACAAGCTGCTGTCGGGAGCTTGTCGGCAAGATGCGATGAGCCACCGGTACCCGTAGAACTGAATGTTCACGCTTTTGCCGTCCTCATCTAGCCGTTGGGTAGAGATGAGCAAAGCTAGGCTAATAAAATGCCTGCGTTTGTTTTTTACGGGGCTGAGAGAGTGTTGCCAAATTTGCTATATTCTGCGAGTGAAACAAGCGAACAGATCTATGAAAACAAACCCAAAAGAAGCAACCATTTTCACCACTTGAGCCCTATTACATCAGCTTTTTGGGGAGGAATCAATAATTGGCATAACTGCTAAATTGGGGAGATAAGGGGGTTAAAAAAAGCAGCAACAACAAGAAAAGTGACACAACAATATGTTTCTGACAAACATCAATTCTCGATGGGCCTCATTTATTAATCTAATGTAGAAACCAGTACTCATCCGACAACGGGAATCGATTCACGACACGTTTCATTTATCAAACGGTCGTTTCCTGCTGCCACTCAGTCACGCACTGGCGTAAACATTGTCAGGTGTGCTAAATGTGGTCGAAGTCGCTCAGGCGGTAGACCAGCCACTTCTGAATCGGGAAGGTTCAATCCCAGGGTCCCCCTTTGTTCATTTTGAAGTGTCCTTGTAGCTTACAGTGTCACACACACGCATCAAAAGTAGTACATCCACAAGCCTTGTACGTTTATAGACTTAACCGATACCAGTTTATCACTCCCGATGTCGATTCTGATACCCATATCTTGTGTATCGGTCGACACCGAGTACCGATCCGATACCAGTGCGACTAAATAATAATGGAAATGGTAAAGTAAGAGTATAAAAACAGTCGAAGACATATATATATATATATATATATATATATATATATATATAATATGTGTGTGTGTGTGTGTGTGTGTGTGTGTGTGCGCACACACACATTGTGTGTGTTTATTGTAAGTGAAGAAGACGTGAGTGCTTTCTATCTCATATCATTGAAACATATTTATCATTATATGGGAGAGCTATTTGCCTGGCCCTATAAGTACAACACTGCGGTAGGCACCGGTAGTCACGCTCTGCAGATCCTCAGTGCAAAGAGTTTAAAAATATGTGCAGCAACGTCATCCCCCAGCCAGGCCGCTGCTGTAAACAAGGAATGTGCTCCATCAACTTAGCCTGGACAAATAAGGGTTAAAATCTAGGAAGAGGAAGTCCTCCTTCTCTCTCTCTCCCTGGCTCGCTGCTGCTCTCTCTCCCTTCACAAGGTCACTGGTTTCACTTGGCCTGCCTGCTTCTTTAAAGCAGTGGTTCTCAACCTGTGGGTCCTGGGGGTCCCCAAATTATTTTGAGGTGTACCCAGATGGTTAACTTAATATGCAACATTGTTTTCTCACTCAACAGTAAACAAACCAACATAAAGTTGAAGTGTAAAGAGGGTATATGCACTTCTAAAGTGACAATTTAAGGACCTTTTAATACCTCTCAAATGACAAATTGAACATTGGCCAAATATTAGAGGCAGAAATTGTGATAATAGCCGATCTACAACATCTTTGAAAATGGGTGAAGTCGTCATTTAAGTGTATGAGAATCCTGGGCTCTCCAGAGCAAGGGACCGTTTGGTAGCAGACAGTCTGGTAGCAGAATCCTGGGCTCTCCAGAGCAAGGGACCGTTTGGTAGCAGACAGTCTGGCAGGGCTGCAGTTCTTTTTTTGCCTGAAGCAGCAGCAGCCGCACTGTTTGTGAAAGGAAACAGAGGTTTGAAGGTCAGTAGAACATGGGCAGATTAACGCGGGTGCGTGCGCCGTGGAATGTTTTTGACGCTAACGGAGCCGCACATTACATACGCGGCCCACGGTGACGGCAGTCTCGTGTGGCTGCCGTTGGTTACCCTCAGGAAAAGCAACGACTTCTGTGTGTGTGTGTGTGGGGGTGTGTGTGTTTTTCCAGGACCTGCTCTTAAGGCCTTCTCCTCTTCCCAAAACAGCGGTGCTTTTGGGCATGGGGCTGACAGATAACGGCATGATAGCCCTGCCTGTGTATGGTAGTAGTGGGTATCTGATAGATAATAGTCTGTGACAATTGTTTTTTTTTTTAAGGATGTGATATCATTGGAGTGTGTCTGTATCATCAAGGGCTAGGCTAGTTGTGCAGCTGGTGGAAATTTTATCACATGCTGGGAAATCTGTGTTCTCTCGTACCAACCACTCCGGAAACAAACTGTTATTGTATTTTTTAAAGTACTATTCCACCCCATTTGCCTAGTTTTTCCACTGCTAATAGCACTAGTGAAAGTATTACAGACACTTGTTGGGCCTGTAGTTAACTCATTTGTTGCCCCCTCCCGAGTTTCCAGCCCCCTCCCGAGTTTCCAGAGTTATTCCCGTTGTTTGACGCCGCCACGCCCAAGTTTCCCGAGTTGGGGCCGAATTTGCATTAAACCTTTTTTTTTTACTATCTACTATCAGACCAGCCCCATCTTTCAAACATGGCAGCCATTGTTGAACGGATTTCCAAGCGGATTTTTTTGTTTGAAAGCTGTGAACGGCGTGCACACACGTGGTGCATGATCTGTGCATGGCCGTGCATGATCTGTTCTTTTATTGAGCGTTACTATCCACTCCTACATCTGGCTTTGTACGTATGTTCTAGGGCATTCACGAATAGTGATTTTTAGTATTCGAATTATTGGACCTTAAAGTATTCGAATAGTCGAATATTCGACAGGACTGGCCAAACTGTCAAATATTAAGTAAGTAAGAGGCAAACATTGTGAAAATAGCCGATCTACATGCTCACAACGCCTCGCAAACGTGAGGCGTTGTGAGCATGTAGATCTGGTATTTTCACAATATTTATCTGTGGAACCGAGTCACATTAAATGTAAGACCTAATATTCCAAGTGCTTGTCAGGGTGGGGATCCCCAGTTCAAATATGTTTATTTTGGGGGACACGGCCTAAAAAGGTTTGCGAACCCCTGGTATAGAGCATTAACAAATTCATCCACCAGGGGCATTGACAACTCATTCTTATGACTTCCTATCTAGCCAAGCTTTATAAACCATATATTTTTTTAAAGAGAAAACAATAAAAAAATAAAAATAAGCAAATATCGGTGAACAACGTCAAATAGTGACTTTGATATTCGAATATTTGGTGATGCCCTAGTATGTTCTACACTTGGCTCATTGGCCAAGCTTTGCTTGACACTTAACGAAAATAACTAGACTGCACTCTGTCGAGGTGCCAACTTACGTCTTGTGCACTTGTGGCCATATATGGCCTACTTGTGCGCCAGCAGAGCACGCAAGTACTGCGATCGGTGCTGTCTGTATGTATGTGGGTGGGAAAGTTGGCACTCTGCCGAGATGCCAACTTGCACTTTATTTATATCAGGTCACACTTGTTGATGGTGACGTCACCCTGTGTTTTTTCAAGGGTTTTCCCATTGAATGGCGTAAACCAGACAGACACCGCCACACAAAGAAACACAGAACGCTACCTGAGTTCACTTAACTGGGTGTGATTTTTCTTTTAAACCGAATGCTACAATAGGTAAATCGAACACAGTTGAGCAATGCAGTTTGAGCCCCATTTTGGGGTTGATGCTTACTGTGCCAACTAGCCTTCAAATCAGGAAAATGGAAATAACTATTCACACAATGATATAGGAACTCCTAACTGAGCGACAGCAGCTAGTATGTAGTGCTCTGCATTTTCAACAATGGGGACATTGTGACTCCCTCGGAGTCTGGTTCAACACATTCATGTGTCATCGTCAACAATGGCCTGTGTGCAGCCGCGTCTCGTTGCAGCTGTGTTCTGTTCTGTGTGACACCAGCCTGTGTCAGGGCTTTTCTCTGTTAAAGGTTGACCACAGCATTTGCAGTCATGTTAGCAACTTCTGAATGGGGTCTAAATATTATAAGATAGGACAACGTGTGTGGAATCATAAGCAAACTTCCGGAGATGACTGTAAGCTTACTCGTAGAGTTGTTCCGATACCAGTATTAGGGATGGGACGATATGAAAATGTCATATCACGATTGTTGTAACAAAAGAAATCGCGATTTAGAGTATTATCGCGATAATCAAAATCCATTATCCTGGGGCCGAACATTTGCCAAAAAATGGCAGATCTACAAGTTCACAATACGTCGCAACACGCCGCGTTGTGAGCTTGTAGATCTGCTATTTTTTGGCAAAGACGTTTCATGGAGAGTGAAAAAAAAAACGTATCAAGTACGTATATTATAAGTACCTTCAATTATAGAGGGTTCAAGTGGTACCGGATATGCAGCTTGGCAAATAAAAGGTGAATTGATCCCAGTGCATGACGGAGGACGATATCACGATAAAATAAATCTCCACGATACGATTATCGTGAGTGTTTTTTATCACGATAATATCACGTAATGTCCCATCCCTAACCAGTATAGGGAAAGTTGCCTATACAGCCTAAAATGCCGGAATCGGTATCGGCGAGTATGCCAAATGATGTCATCGAATTTTTTAATCGTTACTAGACCACTGTCCAAGATTTCTTTTCAGTACTCGGTGTCGACGGTACGCAAGTTATGGGTATTGGTATCGGGAAGGAAAGAATGGTATGGGTACATCTCTACTTGAACTCCCCAGTCCCCACCTCTGTAGCCACAGAGGCTGGTAATTACCCCAACGTATACAGTGCATGGATGAGGATGTCACACAGACCTAAACAGACTCTAAATGATAGGTGGTCGTATGTTGGCTAAATAGTCAGTAATGTGCATGGACATTTGTCACAAACAAAACTGACCGGGTGGTGCTAGCTGTTCATTATGTTAACTGTTTTTAGTTGTTCGTCTCGTTTCTTCTTTGTGTTACCATGTAGTAAATAATATTCAAAAAGAAGTGCCTTACAACGCTAGTGCAAAATTGCTTTAACTACTATGGGTGTAGAGTAGAGCAGTGTTTCTCAAAGTGGATTCTAGGGACTCTGTGGGTTCCTTTAGAGGGGTCTAAAAGGACCCATACAAGTCTTTAACTCTGACACTACAAATGGACCCTAACGGGGTTAATTTGGTTCCATTTTTACACTGTCAGAGTTAAGGGGAAACCTTGAAATGTGAAAGTTTGAGAACCACTGGACTAGAGTACTGAAGTCCTGACGTCACTCGTTCATCCTCTGGATCACGGAAGTAATTTCTTCATGGAGAATAACATTGGGTCATCGTTAACGCGCGGGAACGCGTTAGGCACTCCAGGTGTTAAGAACTACACTTTATTTTGTCATATAAACTGTCTGCTAAAAGTGTTAGGTGGGGCAAAAAGGACCAACTTTTTGGCAACCAAACCTCATCCTTCCTGATCACCCCTGACGCTAACCATCTTTCCTATGTGTCCCGTCCCCTCTCTCCCTTTCCTCCCACAGGAAATGACCTAGAGGCCTTACAGATACATTTGTGCTCTTTGTCGTCGCCGAATCCGCGTCTGCGCCGGAGAGAGAAGCAGCGAGACCTGGAAGCCAGCAGCACACTTGTTTCCACAGTGAGTTAATATCTACCTCAGGTGCCAGGAGGCAGGGCCGAGTTTCCAGAGAATCCAGACAGACAGACAGGCAGGCAGAAAGAAAGAAAGAAAGAAGGGAGCTATCAGCTGGCCACTTGCTCACTGCCTGCAGAAGAACCCGCTTGAAGAAGAGGAAGTGTGTCTGACGGACTGGATCTGTCTGCCCTTTTGCTGGGAACAACACACACATACACACACACACACAGAACTTCGTCCCGGAGCCCAGAATTCACACGCCTGTTTTTTGTATTTTATTTTCCCTCATTGCTGTTGACCAGTGTCTCTCTCTCTCTCTCTCTTTTTGTCCCCTTAAATTCATGTAGCTTCCTCCCACCCCTTTTGGCTTACAAGCTTTTAAAGATTTTCTATTTTTATTAGCAGCTAGACTGGTAAAGATATATACAGTATATATATATAATATGTACATATGTGTATATACTATACAGAGAAGGATTTTTGTTTCTGCTTTGATTTGAAGGAAAAAACTAACAAAACAGAAATGCACTTTGGAAGTTCCTCCCCTTCACAGCCGTAAAAAAAATAATAATCAAAAAGTGATTTCGACTTTTCTTCTTTTCTGTCATTTATGATTATTCGGTTTGCTTAAAAACACAAAACAACAAAATAACCTAGCTAACTTGATCGGTGTGTCTCAGCTGGTTCTGTGTACCGGAGGCCCTGTCTCTCCTCAGCTGCAGCAGGGCTGCATGCCACCGTTGGATGCTCAGCTCCGTGCTTCTCCAACCCCCTCCCACCACCACCACCACCACATCATCTTCATCGCTCTTCTCTGCAGCCTCTCTCCAAAAGGCATACTGAGATGAGATGGAATCCTTAAGCTCTCTTTTTACATAACTCGTCGGCATAGTTCCAGGACTTCTCCGATTTTGGGGGTTTGTTTTGTGAAAGAGAACGGGAAAGAAAACTGTGACTAGGCAACAAATATACAAATAAAGAGAGAGGGGTGAAAAAAGGACCTTGGTGCCGGCCCACCACCTATGTATTGTTGCAGCGCGCAGGAAAGTAAAATGGACTACAAGAGGCGCTTTTTGCTCGGCGGGTCCAAGCAGAAAGTGCAGCAGCAGCACCAGCAGTACCAAATGCCCGAGTTGAGCCGGACCCTCAGCGCTCCCCTGGCTTCTTCCTCCTCCTCTTCCCCCAACTCCTCGTCCTCCTCCTGCTCGGCCTCCTCGCCCCTGGGCGTGGTCGGGGTGGGAGGAGGCGGCGGCGGCGGCATGCCCGGCGGCGGCTGCCACCCCTCGGCCGGCGCCATCACGGCGGTGGCCGACATCCAGCAGGGCATCTCCAAGTACCTGGACGCGCTGAACGTGTTCTGCCGCGCCAGCGCCTTCCTCACGGAGCTGTTCAGCGGCGTGTTCAGGAACTCCCACTACTCCAAGGCGGCCGTGCAGCTGAAGGACGTGCAGGAACACGTCATGGAGGCGGCCGGCCGGCTCACGGCGGCCATCAAGCCGGAGATCGCCAAGATGCTGATGGAGCTGAGCGCCGGTGCCGCCTACTTCAAGGACCAGAACGACTTCAGCCTGCAGGACGTGGAGGTGAGTCCCGACCGCGTGATGGGGCCTTTTTCCTTCACTCTGGCGTGGTTATGAGGTTAGGTTTAGGCATAGGTTCTGTGATGTTAATGTTAGGCATAGTGTTTGTGAGCTTAGGGTTTTAGGTTAGGTGTAGGCATAGTGTTTGTAAGGTTAGGTTTAGGGTTAGGGTTAAGTGTTTGTGAGGTTTAAGGAGTAGTTCACCCCCAAAATGACTTTTTTTCTATCGATTACTCATGCCATGGAGACTTGAGTTCAATAATATATATTTTTGTGTTGCATTCCTAAGACAATAATTTGATTTAATAAATGTACCCCCTTTGATTCCGGATGGGGACCCGAATGCATTTGGGTCCCCATCAGGAATCAATTGGGGTACATTTACTATAAGCCAATCTTTGTCTTGGATAATATTATTGAACTCAATCAATAGAAACATTTTGAGGGTGAACTACTCCTTTTAAGGTTAGGTGTAGGAATAGTGTTTGTTAGGTTTTAGGTTATGGTTAGGCAGTGTTGGTGAGATTATGGTTAAGCATAGTGTTTGTGAGATTGAGGTTAAGGTTAGGGTTAGGGTTGGTCATAGACAGTATCTGTGAGGTTGGGGTTAGACATAGTGTTTGTGGAGGTTAAGGTTAGGGTTGGTCATAGTGTCTGTGAGGTTGGGGTTAGACATAGTGTTTGTGAGGTTAAGGTTAGGTGTCTGCATAGGCTTATTTTAGTTAAGGTTAAGGTCAGGGTTTAGGCAAATGACCATGCCCACCTGGACGAAAGGTCAAATAAGTCCAGTGCAACACATGTGCTACAGACTGAGTGAAAAGCACATTTGATTTCACTCAACACACATTTCATACATGCACACAATCGGACAATGCTGGCTTATGTCCAAATGCATACGTTACGTATGCATTTTGGACATAAGCCAGCTTGTCTAGATTGTGACACAACTAGGCATGCAGTCATGTGAATGCAGTGCACGCGCATGTGCGCGGCAGTAGCGATATGTCAGTGGCTGTGGGCTAGTGTCACAGTGTACTTATTGACACAACCTGTGGAAGAATGTGGATCTTTGTTTCATTTCCATTGCTGCGAAACAGAAGCTCTTGTTGACATTCAGGCCTGTGCTGTTTGCTCTCTCACACGGTATCACTTGAACTCGCATCCTCCTGAGGCACAGGAACTGGAACAACCACCTTGCCATCTTTAAAATTCAGTTTTCAAAGGATACTGTGCTTTATTAGAGTGGTTCTCAGCCTGTGGGTTATTTTGGGGGGGTCCCCGGATGATTAACTTAACGTGCAACATTGTTTTCTCACTCAACAGTAAACACACCAACATAGAGTTTAAGTGTATAGAGGGTATCTGCACATTTCTGAAGTGACAGTTTAAGGACTTGGAAGACCTTTCTTTCTTCTACTGCCATATTTATTATTTATTTATTTGTGCTGGTGCCATCAAAAAGTAGCTTACCTTTGCGATGTTATAGGAAATTATCTATGGATTATTTCCAAACATAATCTTTTTCATTGGACACACTGGGGGGTCCCCACTCCCCAGTTAAAATATGATTATTTTGGGGGCCCGCGCCTGAAAAGCTTGAGAACCACTGCGAACAGGGGGGAAGAGGAGATGGTATGTAACATTGGTCTCGAGCGGGAAATGAAAAATGAGGGGAGGACGATAAAATTAACATACCGTAGTTGTAATTCAATATTAACAATATTTTCTCTTGCAATAATTGATAGTGAAAACTACAAGTACCGGCTCAGCCTTAGTCCCAGTGTCACTTTCAGCCACATCTAGTTCTAGTCACAGTGGTAAGGTGCTTAGCGGCGTTCCCTCAGCTCCGTGATTCACAGTTTCCTGGCACAAAATAGATTCTCACGCTCTGTGTTTAAGCTCCTGTCAGGATCCGAGGCTGGGGTGTGAAAAACACTGTGAAAGTGAGAGATGGAGCGAAAGTCACACTTTATCACGCTGTTTTATTTGGTGGAGTTTTATTTTTTATTATTTCTTTCACCTGCAAATCTGCTGTGTTAATTGAGAAACTGTGCTATCTGTACTATACTGTGCTTGAGAAACACTGACTGCCGTCAGTGTTGTCAACCTCTGCTGTCCAAGACACACACTCACAAAAAAGAAACGTCACGCAGATAGATACGAGGTGGCTTTTCATTCATTCCAAAGGGAGAAGTGAACGTGAACACAGCCTCTGAGCGATTATTTACCCGACGGTCACAGAACTAAATATTGTACCCAATCGCCAGATTCGCCACCCACAAGCCACACACTTTTCCCAACATTCTGACACTAAAATGTTTTGCTCCTCCAGAGAGACTCTGGGGGAAATCAGGAATAAATAAATGCTATTGAGTTTTCTCCGTCTTAGCAAACACACTCTCGCGAGATCTAGCGACAGTAAACTTAGTATGTTCGCGAGATCTAGGATTTAGGAGACCATTTGTATGCCATTTGTGTCCCATTGTAGTGGCTAAAATTGTGATGGCAGATCTTTCTCAATATATCATCCACCATCTTTGATAGAGCCTTATTAGTTTGCTCGTATGAAAGTGTAACAGACGTTTGGAGTGGACTGATGCATCCTAACCGCTTAAGCAGCTTACCTGTGTGGTATCAGTCAAGTTTGCGGCCTGTTGCATGTCTCATCATGTGCTGCCTGATTCTCTTTCTGTAATGTCAAATGCCACTGACTGCATACTTCTCTTCATAAATTGGTCAGATATGATAAGGATGATGATAAAAGGAAGGCTGGAGTCAAGAACTATGGGCTTTCCCCCCCATCAATGGTCAACATCCATAGTTTCATAGCTGTGGTGTAGAGCCCACTTTTTGTCCCTGAGCAAAATCCCTTTCATCCGACAGATTCACTTTCTCTTGTTGAAGGCCCGAGAGTAGCTTGTACATGGATCGTAACAAAAATAATATAACCATAAAGACATTTTACACAGCACTTTTAGCATTGTTGACAAAATACTTCACCAATCAAATGAAAGGAGGCATTATACTAATTCATTAATGCAATATCTTGTGCCAGGGTTTTTCAGTGTTTTTACCTTATTTCCAATGCTCCTTGAACGCACCACTGGTCCAAATGTAATCCGATTCCGAGCCCGATCACGATGGTCGTATTTTCATTCACCCAGAAGAGAAAGATTACAACCGCGGCCATCTGTGCTTTTGTTATGGTCCGTAGAGAAGGTCTTGTATTCAACAAGAACACGATCTGGAGATGGATTTCTAGATAAATTGCTGTGGAATTTAAAACTGAGATTTTTATTTCCGGAGGACTACATCTCCAGAAGGAGTATGGGAATTTGAGTTTTTGCATCAGTGCTGGGTGCCACAGACCGCACGCTACAGTTTACAATAGGAAACGTTATATATCCAGATTTAAGTCGGCAAAAGCACTCGATGGTCGGATTTGAAATCCCGACTTCAGTCGTGAACGGCACTTACTGTGTTAAAAAGCCACACCATAGCAACAGCATGTTGTTGTTTATAAAGGGAAACATTTTATTTCCAACCTTTAGCCTATCTCTTAAGCACTCCCAAGAGCTGAAAACCACACGTAAGCTCTTGTGTGCTGTCAGGGACATTTCAGCCAGCAGTGTACTTACTTACTGTACTGTACCTCTTAGCGGTTCAGTGTTGACTCATTACCTTACAGACACTGACAGTGCTGGGCAATACACTGTATCATATTTTCCAAAAGATACATATATGAATGTATCTTTTGGCAAGTACAAGAGCAATGTCCTTCAGGATCATTTCTTAAAGGACAAATTTGTTTTTTTACAAGGGTTCATATTTTAGATTGTAATTAGAGAAAAGAAAAAGTGAGTGTTAAAATGTTTTCATTTGCTTCGTTCTATTGTTTTATCGTGTTTACCGTGCTAAAATGTTTGGCATGCGTACGCATTGGGGCATGCGTACAAGTGGATAAATATGCCTTTTTAGACACAATAAGCCAGCAGTTTCTTTATTGCTATTTACAGTAACACTTCTAGCCCCCATAAGTCACATCCAACCATGAAAGCTTGGGAATGGGCTTATTCTGTGTAAAATGACATATTTAGCCACTTGTACGCATGCCCCCAACCACTGAAATAAGAATCTATAAAACAATAGAAAGAAGTAAATTAAATAATTTTAACACTCATCTTTTATATTCTTTAATTACAATCTAAAATATGATGTTGTAAAAAAACTAAAGTTGTCTTTTAAGTGGAACCAGATAACTCTTCTCTTTAAGAGTTGCATGTGTCACCTGCTATCTAGATGTTGCCAGCTGCAAATGAGAAGTTAACAGCTAGCTTCATTTTGCTACGTGGGGCCTTTCTGCTGGGACTACTGGGAACGGAGGCTGTGGCCTTGCTGGTTGGAGACTGTAGGGATGGGGCAGCTAGCTGCAGGCTCTGCTGTAGCACCAGCAGTCCACTATAACATCTGGGTAGGATCCTGGTGCATCAGATGTGGGGACTGACCGGCACCACAGGTTTATCGCTTTCTGTAGAGGTTACTAGAGGTGGTGGGGTCTTTCCCTCAAAGTGAGAATTTCAATATTGAGACATTGAAATATATTATTGCTATTCTGTCCATACTGTCTCCATTGTATTGGTATCTCAATTTGATTTCATCACGTAAGTTGAACCCTATATCATCTCTTGTCAGGTGGAAACCTCATGTCCAAAAAATACTTTTCAGGATTACATTTTTTAAAACGGCAAAACTAGCAGATCTAAACACTCTAAACATGTAGCTTCGCTCCGTGTTTCTAGCTTGTAGATCTGCTACTTTTGATACTTTTGTGATATGATCAAGTAGGGCATTCATTTACAAAAAAGTTGAAATATGGAGATATGGAGTATATCGACACGACAGCAACCATATACCCCTCCCCAGCGCTCTGTGCTTAAATGGTCCCCTATTTTTTTCCCTTCTACACCACATTATCTTAGGCCAAAATAGCTCATCTACAAGCTCGCGACACATTATTTTCAGCTAACCGTTGGCCTGTTATGGCATGCCCAGAATAGGCATCCCATGGTACCTGTGGTTTTATCATTTATTAATAAAACATACTGTAGCCATCATATTGGAGAATTCAATAAACATATTACCCAGCAGCCACAGTGTCCAGCACACTTCCTCCCATGAATTAAAATGGACAGGCTAAATGCCTGCTACAGTTCTTCCGAGACCTCTACTGGGATGTGGCTGCACCACAAACGGGAAACATTTCTGCTGCCGCACTTGGTAATTTGTGACTCTTTGTGGTCCAGGTTCTGCACACATGAATATTAAAGGAAGCCCAACTCAGTGAAAGTTCAGACGGCCAGGGGTTGGCACGGCCACTCACTCACGGCTCGCCTCGGACGTCGTCTGGCCTGCGCAATAAAAGAGACATTTGTTTGGAAATAGAGACGGTAGCTGTTGCCGTACCTAACACATAGAAAAAAAGAAAGAAAGAAAAGATGTTGAGACGACCGGTGGAGGGGTGATGGGAGGTTTAGTAAAGTGTTTTGTTTTCACATCTATATTTAAGACAATTCTGCCAGCAGTCTTGCAGTTAGTTACACAATGAGTGTGCGGCAGTCGAATAACGTTCAGCAATAGTCAGAGACCAGAATACTGGAAAGTATGACTAAGCAGAAATGTCATATGTTAACACAAAACAACCCAGTGCGCCCTGCCTCCCCCCTGACTGCAGCATTGCTAATTAAGTTAGACCTAGTCCACGAGGGATTGCTCTGGTGGTCCCGACTCAACTATAGATAAGCTGCATACGTGACTGCAAATGGGATTTTCCTTTTGTGAGCGTCGTGAGTCAAAGCACACACTCTTTTGCAGTCCCTCACGAGACCTCTTCGGCATGAACCAAATAGGTCCTACATGTTCGGAGTTTGGGGAGTTGTGGAATGTGAAGCTCGATTCTTTCCTCCCCCCCCCCCCATTTTTTTCCTCACTCCCTATTTCCCCTCTCTCCTCTTCCTTTCTGTCCCCTTCTGCCTGAGAAACCCAGAAAAGACCAGTTAGAAGTTAGTGACTGGAAAACAAAACGCATGTGTGTGTTTTCATCGGCACTCGAGTTCTAGTTCCCTGGCCAGCTCAGAGCGACTCGGCTGCCAAATATGCATGAAAATGTCAGGGTTTATTAAGAGGTTGTTGGCTGGGCTCGTGAGTGGAACCGCAGAGTGAAGAAGAGCGGAGGTAGACCCACGACCCCCCACCCCCACCCCTCATGGCTTATACTCCAGAAACCGCCAAGACAACTAGTCCAAGCACCCCAAAAACACTATGATAGCTACTACTTTAATCTATGTTGAATCAGAACGTGTTATTGTGCCCCTTCTCAATTCCCCCCAGAAAATCATTTTCTGTGCATTTATCGTAAACAAAACAATAATACTACTGAGTGAGTAACATGCAAAAAATCGGACACAAAACCTATAGCATCCCTCTGCCCAGTGCCCACTCCAGAACACTTCACAGACTACCTTCTCTGGCGTTGTTAGTAGCTCTTTATAAGGACAATCAACTACAGTATAATGCCTGCCGGTCATATAAAAAGGGACAATTGGCTCGTACGTAATTCAGACCAGGCACAATGGAACACACGTGACGTGTCTCACAGACTAAGCTCTAGTACCGACTACACCCCTCCACCAACCCAACCAACCAACTGCACCGTACAGATTTTGTACTGAGCAAAAGGGGACGCAGGTGTTCCTAGAAAATACAAGTGTAAAAAAAAAAGTTTGATTGATTCACAACTGCTTTCCTTGTTTGGACTTGAGAGAAGCCAAGCGTTCAGCTTTTGGCTCCGTTGCAGTCTCTATTCCTCATATTTTCCATGACTCTGTGGGATATGGCTAGGGCCTGCCTATCACACATGTTAGCCATTATCATCTTCTGTGGCCTTGGCCTCGTCCTCGTCCCCCCCCCCCCCCCCCCCCGCTCCGTTATTAGAGAAGACATTGTAGTGGTTGTTTTGGGTTTCATTTGATCTCATTGTCAGCACATAGTACGAGCATGAGGAAGAAAGGGCGGCTGGTGTTGTGTAGGCCGAATGTATGATCTCTGCAATCTGCATTAGTAGGCAATATATCGTCGCAGTCGGACAGAAACTCTCCATATTTTAACTTCTTGCTTTTTATTTGTAAATCAATGCCTTACTTGATCATACTTCAGCGTCAACCAGTGTTGTTTTTGACAGCAAATTTTGATTTAGTTTTAGTCAGTCTTTTGAATAAAATGTAATTTAGTTTTAGTCATAATTTAGTCACCTGAAAGGTTTTAGTCTAATTTTAGTCGACTAAATATCATAAGATTTTAGGCGACAAAATCTAGAGTTGATTTAGTCAACTAAAATGTATTTTGGTGGTCCTTGATGGCATCGTAATGACTGATTTTACACTTAGTTGCGTGCTGAAAATAGTTTCAGCACGCAACACCTGAGAGAAACCAAACAAAATGACTCGGCTTCTCCACTAGTCCCTCCCCAACATTTTGTCTAGTTTTTATTTTGTTGACGAAATTGTCAATATATCGTCAGTCGACAAACATTTTTCGTCATAGTCTTAGTCGACGAAATCAACACTGGTCAAACAATCAAGCATCAAAAGTAGCAGATCTCATTGTAGATCTGCTACTTTTGCTGTTTTTGAATCTGAAATCTGAATCCTGAAAAGTAACAGTTTTGGACATACAAGGTTTTCACCCAACAGAGACCACCATGATCTCTGCAATCTTAGCAGGCAAATATGTATGATCTCTGACTCTGCAAAGATCATAGCCTACATATTAGTCTGCAATTTGCCAACTAATGCAGATTGCTGATAATATGGATTGTAATCTGCAATAGTAGGCCTAGTCTAAACATACAGTATGGTCTGCAATTTGCGTTGTTTAATTAAACTGCACACAGGTTTTAAATATAACAAACACTTAGAGTATTGAGTGTTTGGCTTTGTTGGTCTGTATTTGCGACCGTCAAGTCGCAGTTACGGTATTATGAAAAGCTCCACCGGCTGTCTGTCTGTCTGTCAGTCAGTCTGTCCGTCACGCCACGTCTCGTCACACTTTTGCCCCTACTCTTATCTCTGCCACCGTTGGCCCTATCAATGCCAAACTTTGCACACACACTCCTTGGATGGCAGATCACAACCTCCGCCCCTGATTCTTCTAGCGCCACCATCAGGCCGATTCTTGCTAAACACATTTTTGGACACTGCTCCTACAGATTTTGGCCTAAAATCACGCAAAGCGGTACACAGTATCTTTAAAGTCGTGTCATCAACATGGATCTGTCCCATTTCCCATATTCCCTCCTGATTGGCTACGACTGCCTTCTAAAGTGTGTGTATGCGACATGACGGTCGTTTATCTTACTGGTACTGTATACAATATGCTGTCTACAATCTTATCTCCAATCTCTTTTTATGTGGCAATGGGTTTATTCATTGACTGTTTGGTTATGGGCTGTCTTTCTGTGACTGAGAGTTTATCATGATTATCTGCCATGAGTCACGATTAGCACCTCGGCATCAACAGCAGGAATTTCACATCTCGCTCCGTGGCCTGAACCTGAGCCAGTGTTTATTATGAACTCACTTTTGGACTCGCTGCCTGAAACTGGCCTAAATGAGCATTGCTCCTCTGAGACAGAGATTGCAAAAAAAGAAAGATAAATGCCACATAAGTTTGGCAAAATACCGGCAAACTGAAGATTACATACAGTGGTATAATGGTCATAGCAAAGATGCAGATTGACATGATGCATCGAGCAGCGTGCCGTGAACGAGGTGAACCGGGCGACGCAGATAAATGAATTCATTTCACCTCTTTGTCGTATTCGCTCAAGTTGAATTATCCCAACTTAACCCTTAAGGCAGTGGTTCTCAACCTTTTGACTAAGAGTTGAGACATTACATATTGGACAACACGGTTATATTGTGAAAATAGCAGATCTACATGCTCACAACGCCTCGCGTTTGCGAGGCGTTGTGAGCATGTAGATCTGCTATTTTCGCAATTTATGCCTCTAACATTTGACAATTTGGACAATGTTTCATTTGTCATTTTAGAGGTATTAAAAAGTCCTTAAGTTGTCACTTTAGAAACGTGCATATGCCCTCCATACACTTAAACTGTATGCTGGTTTGTTTACAGTTGAGTGAGAAAACAATGTTGCTCATTAAGTTAATCATCTGGGGACCCCCCAAAATAATTTTAGGGACACCCCTGGGGGTCCCGACAAACAGGTTGAGAACCACTGCCTTAAGGGACGCGTTCTGTGACTGTCTGGGACATCCACAGCAGGTACAGCACAGCGATGGTGGTGAGAGCTGACATAGTTGATTGATGGCCAAAAGAAAGGGCTTCCATTTGTAACTCCGGGGCGTGTCCAAATAGACCCCCCTCCCCCCCCTTTTTTTTACAGGTCCGTTTCATTCCATTTGGCACACGCCCGGGGTTAAATGAAAACGGTTAAATGAAAAGACGAGTCCCTCTGCAAATGTGTCCGTTTTTGCGTATGTGCCTTCAAACAAAACGAGAACCCTAGGGTTGGTCTTTGAGTAAACAAACTACTTTCTCTTTACTCCCGGTTCACCTTGCGGGAGCTCCCCAGTCGTTCCCCCAGGGCACCAGCGCTTTCAGTGAGTGTGTGTGGGGTGTACTTGGTCTGTGTCTTTGACAGCTTGACTGATAAGTAAGAAATGAAATAGACCAGTGGTTCTAAAACTTTTTTGTGTCAAGGACCCCCAAATGAATATCTATTTGGCCGCGGACGCCGCATCTGAATTTAGTTTTTTAATGATGACAACTAATAACAGATTGATGAAAGAAAAAAAAAACACTTTTGACCACAACAAATAGTGTAAAAGTGATAGGCTTATGGGCTCCGCTCTAAGTTATGAGGGCTGCTGGGCTCTGCTGGGGAAACTGATCAGCAGGGGCAATTCTACCCAATAGGCCCAATGGACAGTCATTTGGGATCAGGAAAAGGAGCCTATGTGTTATATAGGGCAGAGATTTGATGACCTGCAGTGGTTCCCTATGGAGACACAGAATGTGCTTTGTTCCCCTATGGAGACACAAAGAGTCTCCTCAAATAATTGGCTTGGGAATAATGCGACAAAAACAAAAGAATGTCCATGAATTCAAGTCTCCATGAGGTGAGTAATAGATAGAAAAGGTCATTTTGGGGGTGAACTATCTCCTTTTAAAGGACAACTTTGTTTTTTTACAACCAGGGTTCATATTTTAGATTAGAGAAAAGAAAAGATGAGTGTTAAAATGTTTTCATTTACTGCTTTCTAGCGTTTTTGTGATTTTAATGATTTTGATTTGCATGCATGCCCCCAGGTTGGGGCTTCTGATTATGAAGCCCATTCCTAAGAAGATGCACTGCAATCTTTCATGGGCAGATGTGACTTATGGGGGCTGGTGTAAATAGTAAATTGCCGGCTTATTGTGTTTAAAAATACATATTTAGCCACTTGTACACATGCCCCCACCCACTGAAATCAAAATACTAAAATCGCAGTAAATGAAAACATTTCAACACTCATCTTTTCTTTTTTCAACTCTAATTACAATCTAAAATATGAACCCTTTAATGTGCAACATTGTTTTCTCATCCACAGTAAACAAACCAACCTACAGTCATACAGTATACGTTGTGTATACAGGCCAGGGTATCTTAGCACATTTTCTTTTTTTTTAGCCTCGGCCTCAGGTCTAAATGGGTTGAGAATGAAGATGGACTGGTCTGGTTGCCTGTTTGGTCTGCCTTCAAACAGCCGGCGGCATATTCCTGTCTTTACAACCCCCGGCTCCGCGTCCTCGGGTGTATTTTCAGTCCCTACCTGAAAAAGAACCCCCCTGTGACCACTGGTGGAGCCTGCGCTCGGTGTCCTGTTGCTCCCATTTTTGCTAACTGGACAACAAACATTGCTCCTCCTCAGACGTGGTCGTGGCTATTCTTTCATGTCTCCAGCGCCAGCCACACTAGCGTGTGTGCATCTGCCATGCTGCTCACATACTGTAGACACGTGCATGTGCATTTCTTGATCAACCTTCATTAACAAATGACTTAAAAAAATCATGAACGTCCCAACTAGGGCTGTCACAATTATTACTGTACATAATCGTCTAATCGCAATTATTTGACATAATGACGATTATTTTTCATAATCGTCATAATCGTTTCCATGTTGAAAAATGTTCATACAAGTCAAACATAGTGAAAATAGCAGATCTACAAGCTCACTTGTGAGGTTGTAGCTCGGCTATTAACACTATCAATGACAATGTTCTTTTTTCAGTCATTTCTTTGTATATTTAGGTTATATTATATGTCATATCTACCATGTGCCACTTCAAAGCCTAAAAGCCAAGCAGAAATGTAATTGTCAACGACAAAAACACAATTAAATCGTTAATCGCAATTATTTGAGTGACAATTAATCGTCATGTAAAATTTCATAATCGTGACAGCCCTAGTCCCAACCTTGTCAAGTACAGGGTTGGGACATTAACTTGAATATTTGTTCTTCCTACCTGTCGCTTTTAGGAAGTGTTAATCTCCGATAAGTTAGAAATGCGTAAGACGTTAAACCAACAGAAATGCTTTGTATATCTTCAGTATTTCCAAGAATTGTTTAAATATTGTCTTTCGTGGCTTATTTTACTTTAGTCTTAAGTAAGCCTTGCCTAGCCTTGAGGCCCATAGAGTAGGAGCCGACAGTTTATTTAGCGTGAGGCAGCTTGTTATAAATCTCCTGGACATGACGCTAGTATGTCGCAGGGACCAACCCTTGACGCGGAGGGCCAAGCAGGGAGGCATTGCTTTGCAGTCTTTGGTTTGACCCGACCAGGGATTGAACCCTTCGCCCCAATCTCAGGGCGAACACTCTAACCACAAGGCCTTTCATCTGGTCTGCCACTAAAGTCTTGCTATGTGCATAAAGGTTTATAGAATTCGCCCCTAAATAGACCCTCCTAGAAAATGAGTCACCTCAACAATTTCTAATGAAATTAATTTAAGGAATTATTCTTGATTCACATTGTTACTCGGCGAGGAACATTCATGGCCCTTATTATTCATCAAAGACCTTCCGTTGATGCATCGATTGGACAGTTACATTACACCTTTATGGTGATAAAAACACTCACAATAACCGTATCATGGAGATGTAAATTTTTCGTGAAATTATCCTTGTCACTCACTGGGATCAATTCACCTTTTATTTGCCAGTAAAATAGACCTGGAAATAACATTATATAACAGACTTTTTTTAAATATTTTTTTCTCTCTCTTTGCCAGAAAATAGCCGATCTACAAGCTCACAACGTGTCGTTTTGCGAGCTTGTAGATCTGCAATTGTTTGGTGAATGTTTCGCCCCAGGATAATGGATGTTGGGGATATTTTGATTATCGCTATAATATTGTAAGTCACAATAATCATGACATGAAATATTTTCATATTGTCCCATTACCACTTAAAACAGGAATTCTCCACAGCTTTGCACCTACTTAACACAGGTCTACAAACGGGCTCGTCAGCCTGACACACTCAACACATCTGGATTATGTCCACGTGTCTCCCCCAGATGTTTTATTTCCAGGTTGCTGCATGTATGCTTTGATTTGTGCTCCTTGAAAGGGCCTTGGCGTCCCACATTTATTATAGAAACTAGTGTACTTTCCTATTATGGAAGAAAGTTATTCCGTGTTGTAAGCACTAAGGTTATGCTGTAGTAGACTGTGCTGGCATTTCCATACACACCATATATGAAGGAAGAAGAAAAGAAAAGAACCTGTTACCTAAAAGTGAGATGACTCGAGTACATAATATTATCCAGAAAATGTTTTCTGAGAAACAAGTGAATAGTACATGCATATTTTTGCAATACGGGTGATATTTTGTTTTCCCTTATAACTTACAGTGGAGGTGTGTGTGTGTGTGTGTGTGTGTGTGTGTGTGTGTGTGTGTGTGTGTGTGTGTGTGTGTGTGTGTGTGTGTGTGTGTGTGTGTGTGTGTGTGTGTGTGTGTGTGTGTGTGTGTGTGTGTGTGTGTGTGTGTGTGTGTGTGTCTAGCTATACTTATGGGGACTAAACGCATGTTCACACAGTCACCTGCACGAGACCTCTGACAGTGTGGGGACAAACTAGTAGGCCCCCACAACGGTTAAGGTTAGGGGTTAGGTTTAGGGATAGAGGTTAGGGTAAGGCCACAGGACTTGCATAAAAATTAATGGAAGTTTATGTAATGTCCCCACAAGTGGTGTGTGTGTGTGTGTGTGTGTGTGTGTGTGTGTATTTTAGATAATTCCTCCCAATCAAAGGGAACAGCTTATATTAAGGGGCACTAACTAGTCCATGTGATTCTTAAAAAAAAAAAAAGACAGGGAAGTCACTGTCTACTGAAGGTGTGGACTTTATTTGAGGGCAGTTGCCATAGCTAGCTGACCAACATTAAATACATTTACATTACAGATGTCTTGCTGATGCAGGTATATCCAGAGCATTTTTACAACTACTCATCAACACTTG
Organism: Nannobrachium achirus; assembly: GCF_963921795.1. NCBI lineage: Eukaryota > Metazoa > Chordata > Actinopteri > Myctophiformes > Myctophidae > Nannobrachium > Nannobrachium achirus. Next base: position 55,989,813 of record NC_137816.1, read on the forward strand.
ACTCTTTATTAATGGGCTTCACAGTTGTTAGCTTGTGGCCAACAGCAGGAGATTTTGGTCGTGCTGGGCAGCTCCCAGTGACCAGAATATTGTGGTTGTACTGGAAAGTGAATCCGATGTGTGTTTTTTTTTTTTTTTTTTTTTTCTGGTCAAGTATAAAGGTTAATCCATTTAGGCCTAGAATTATTTAATGCATTAACTATTGAAAAATAGAAGCTCTACAAGCTCACAGCGCGGCACCAAGTGCGATTTTTCCAAAATAGCAGATCTATCCACAACTTTTCAACGTCCCATCGTGCATTGCGCAGAACTGGTGTGCGGCAACTTCCGGAGTCGCAGCCGAGAGTGATCTACAAGCTCACAACGGTTGCATCTGCGACGCGACGTGAGCTTGTATGTCTGCTGTTCTCTGGAAGTGTCCCACAAATAATTCTACAGTAAATTCTCACGGAAACAGGTGTATATCTGCTATTTTTTAATAGTTAAAGCATAAAATAATGTTTAAAGTGGTCAGATCGAAGGTGACTCAGATTTGCGTTCAGGTCTAACATAACAACTTCTCTGTTGCGTTCCTCAGGTGCTGGGGCGCTGCTTCCTGACGGTGATGCAGGTCCATTTCCAGTTCCTGTCGCAGGCGCTGCAGAAGGTGCAGCCCGTGGCCCAGTCGTGCCTGGCCGAGGCCCTGGCCCAGGCCCAGGCCTCGCGGGCCAACACCCGCTCCTCCCAGCAGGGCCCCGGGCCACTCACCGAGCTGGAGGAGGCCTCTCGCTCATGGAAGGGTGCAGCCGAGGTATGTATGTGTAGCCGCAGTTATTATGGGGCTAATAGAACCCCCCCATACTCTTCCTCTTCTCTGTGCTGTTGGACATTTATTTTGTGTGTGTGTGTGTGTGTGTGTGTGTGTGTGTGTGTGTGTGTGTGTGTGTGTGTGTGTGTGTGTGTGTGTGTGTGTGTGTGTGTGTGTGTGTGTGTGTGTGTGTGTGTGTGTGTGTGTGTGTGTGTGTTGAGGTGAAAAGCCAGTGCGTTAGACATTCCTGAGACCTGCCAGGTCTTTATGATTTCCACAATTTCCTTCCCCCCTTCTTGATGGAGTTTGTGTGTGAATTTAGGTTTATTGCCATGTATTTATTTTGTATTTTCTTCATACTTCCTGGTGATCATGTTGTAACGGGAGCTTTGCTAATGCCAGGGCTAATGAGTCCCTCTGCCCTGCTTTTGAGGTTTGTTTTGGATTATACACTGAGCCAGAGGAGAATACTGCCTTAGAAAGCCCAAATAACTGACCGTTTTTTACCTTAGAAAGTCCAAATAACTGACAGTTTTTTTTTACCTTAGAAAGCCCAAATAACTGACATTTTTTTTGCCTTAGAAAGCCCAAATAACTGACTTGTTTGAGTCGTGAAGCTTTGAGAAAAAATTACCTCAGTGTTCCCACCTCCTGTCCTACCAAAGGTATGGCAGAAATGTTGGTTGAGTTAGGGTGACCGTATATCCAGCCCCTGGAACCGGGACACGTAAATCAATTATGCGCACGCTTGTCGCGCACGCCTCATTCATGCCCGTTCATGCACACGCACATGTATATATGCTGCCTTACAGCCAACGACTGATTGACAAACGTCAGCCCTCAGCATTGAATGCGGACACGCAATGCATTTGTTTGTGTTTTCTGATTGGTTTAATCGCTGCAAAACGTCACTGTGGCTGTGCTTTGCTCCATCCAGGCCACGGGCAGACTTCGGGAGCGGGGTCGGGATGGCTGCCTGGCTGGCATCCAGGTGCAGCAGCTGTTCTGCTCCAACAACACCTCCATCCCTGAGCACCAGCTCAAGGACCTCAACGTGAAGATCGACAACGCTTTGCAGGTAAAAAAATAAAAAATTACATTAAAAGCCGGCATGTGTTTATTTAAGCGTTTTGTTGGATGACCCAGACTCCTCTTCTCCCCTCTGGCTCCCAAACAGTGGAACAAACTCCCCCAGTGCAATTAGAACTGCAGACTCAATCCCCAATTTTCCACCGTAATCTGAAGACTGCTCCTCTTCCACCGTAGCCCGCAGCACTTGGCCCAGCCTTGACAACCATGCGACGGCTAAAACGTCATTTAGATATTATGTTATTTAAACATACTATCTCTACAAACTATGTTTGTACAGTTTCTAATGTACAGAATACAGATTATTATAATATTTAAAACAGGATGTCTGTCACTCTGCAAACAACGCGCAAACTCTCAGCACGAGAGCCACAGAAAATAAATAATTATGATGTATACAGAATGCTTAAAAATGCTTAAAAAAGACAGTGCTGATCATCCTTTTCAAAGTTGCAAACATGCAGCGATATTTGAAGAGGTTCTTGAGGTACTTGGTTTAATCACAGATTACTGAGTAGGGCTGTCACGATGAGGACATTTTACATGACGATTAATTGTCACTCAAATAATCGCGATTAACGATTTAATTGTGTATTTGTCGTTGACAATTACACTCCTGTTTGGCTTTTAGGCTTTGAAGTTGCACATGGTAGATATGACACATGACCTAAATATACAAAGAAATTACTGACATATTTGACAACTTTATACATAAAAAAGAACATTGATAGTGGAAATAGCCGATCTACAAGCTCACAACGCGTCGCGATGCGACACGTGAGCTTGTAGATCTGCTATTTCCACTACTTTTTAAAAGTGTTTGAAACTATATGAACATTTCTCAACACGGAAACGATTATGACGATTATGCAAAATAATTGCGATTCCCTCAAATAATTGCGATTATGTAATAATTGTGACAGCCCTGTTACTGAGGCACTACCCTGTCTCTCTGCATTTGATGCATTTGTTCACCTTGCTTACTGTCAGTCACTCTGGATAAAGAGTGTCTGCTAAATGTCTGAATTATAGATGCTGGCCGTTTAGCTCCAGAAACCATCATTAGTGACCCACTTATGAATGGGGACATGAGCGTAGGGGACGTTTGACCAGGACAGACACAGTGACTGTTTGAGGGGATTGAACGCGTGGAGGTCACGCGTTCAATCAAACGCGTTGGAGGACTGTCTGGTCACATGGCTGCTGCGGGGTGTTTTGGAAAACTCTTGTCGGGCCGCCATGTGACGCTGCTTCTGCATTGTTGCTTTCATCACATTGGAAAGTCTTGTTGCTAGGAAACGTCTAAATAGATTGTTTTAGGCCCGTGACTCACATTCACACTCACGTTCCTGATTTGCTGTGAATGTTTCCAAACTACACTACCCACAAAAAGTTAGGAAACGTAACTTCGGTGCATTATATCTCCCCTTTAATAATACCTAATTGTGTTGTGTTTTATATAATTTTCATCGTTGATTTGTCACCTTTACAACGAGGTACAGCTTGTAAGCATCGAGCATTCGAGGCATGAGCTACACAGCTAAACGTGTGGGTAGCGCCGACCAGAAAAAAGAAAAAAACATTGAAGTCCCCTGGTTTAAGCTTTCTATTTGCTGCGAGGTGTATGCTATAGAAGTGCCGTATGCCGTGAAAAGTTGAGCTGCAGTGCGGTCCTGTGCTGTCATTTCCCTGCTTGTACAAAAGTGAATGGACTCCCAGTGACTGGTTTTAGGGCCTGACCATATATCACATTTTGATGGATCTATTTTTTACCAGTGACATGAAAATTTCATTGCAGAGAATATTAAAAACTTTTATCCAGTGGAAGGGAAAATTATTCACCACTGCTTTATAGTAAATCTAATGTAAATGTAAAACATGGATATATTTTGTGGAATAGTGCAATGACGGACAATATTGAGACATATTGACATTTTGATCCATGAAATGACTAGTGGAGATCCAGTAGAACTAAGACGAGTCATTTCTTTATGCTTGGTTGGTCATGCCTTGGTCATGTGTTGTGAGCTTGTATATTTTTACGAAGCCAAAAATAAAATGTATTTGACTAAATCAACTGTACATTTAGTCTGTACCTGCATGGTGTCGTGCAGGTACTTTCCATAGATAAATTAATGTTCCTCTCTCTCCTCCAGGCCTACAGGGCGGCACTAGAGAGCATGGGCCACAGTGAGTACGCACTGAAGGCAGGCTTTCACTTGAACCCTAAGTCTGTGGAGGCAGCGCTACAGGTACGTTCATTCTTCTATAAGACCAGTAGACATCGGAACAGCTTCTTCCCCTCCACTGTCATCTACCTGAACTCTTTTCCCACCCCTCTCCTCCCTCCTTGTGCTTGTGCTTTCTGTGTGTGACTTGCGCACTCTGGTCACTGGACTTATGGAAAATCCCCCCTGGACATGAGTCGAACACTTGTGCATTGTGCAATAGGGCTATGTGCAATATGGTCAACAATGTATTTATTTATTACTTCTTACTTATCTATTTATTCATTTATTAATACTGCTCATCTCTGCATTTATTATTGATTACTGTACTCCTCAATGCTGACTTGTTTGCACTCTGGATGAGTTGCGAAAATACCTTTCGCTGTACTGTACTTGTACTGTACACTGACAATAAATTGAATCTCATCTCTCATCTCATCTCAAGCTGTCCTAGAATTTAAAAAGTAGTACATTGCATCAGGCAAACATGCCTCTGAAATGTTAAAATTCACCTGACATTTGCAGGTTCCACGAATTAATACTTCTATGGTTTGTAGATTGTAGAATGTCTTTGGAGCAATGCATTTCAGTATTTTTAGTTGACGTAAAGACAAGACTCCGAGCCATATTTTGTGTCTATGCCCAACGCGAAGCAGGTGATGCACGTGTCTCTGTGTGTGCAATTCATATCTGTATGTATATCTAGGCATGTGTAGGGCAGAAACCTTGTATCGCCAAGTTTCAAATGTGTTTGACACAACGCCTTGCAACGCGAGCGTGCTTGTAGATCAGCTATTTTCACTGCTTTAATACTATATAATAAAAAGCAACGGTTTTGGACAACGGCTTTGGACAAGGTTTCCACCCGACAACAACAATATGTTCCTCTGTGCATTGTGTGTGCGTGTGTGTGCGTGTGTGTGTGTGTGTGTGTGTGTGTGTGCGTGCGTGCGTGCGCGTGCGTGCGTGCGTGCGTGCGTGCGTGCGTGCGTGCGTGCGTGCGTGCGTGCGTGTGTGTGTGTGTGTGTGTTCAGGGCTGCTGCAGTGAGGCCGAGGCCCAGCAGGCAGGCAGGATGCAGACAGCCTCCCAGCCCATCCAGTGTGAGCTGCCCACCATTCCCCTGCAGATCGGCTCGCACTTCCTCAAAGGCGTGTCCTACAACGAGTCGGCCGCCGACAACCTCAAACTGAAAACGGTACGGTGCCCCTAACCCACTGTTTCCCAAGCTCTCGGGACAATATGAAAATGTCATATCACGATTATTGTGATGAAAGAAATCGCGATAAAAATCCATTATCCTGGGGCGGAAGGTTTTAAAAAAAATAGCAGATCTACAAGCTCACAACGCGTCACAACGTGGCGCGTTGTGAGCTTGTAGATCGGCTATTTTTTGGAAAAGATATTTGATAGATAGTGAAAAAAAGACTTTATAAAGTAAGTATATTATAAGTACCTTTTACAAGTTATAGAAGGTACAGGTTGTGAAGTCCATCTGGCATGTGTAAATCCAAGGTGCCAAAACTAAGGGAATAGGGAGAAGCATAATGCTTATCAAGCCCTACCCCTGGCTCAGTTTTCATAAATAAATACGTTAGATTGTCAGTGTTTACAGCACACTTCAAGAAATGCATAATCAACATGTGTTTTTTGCAACACATACATACAGCATACCCTCCCACAGAAGACCCTCGCTCTCGCACACTTTCATAACTCACTCACTCTGATGTGAAAGTCGAGATGGCAAATAACTATACGGAGAACAAGTGTCACCTAAAAACTGAAAACGATACGGTACCCTAACCCTCTGTCTCCAAAGCCCACCTCTGTATCCATACGTCACATGGGGAAGGAAGACGAAGAGACGTAATGGGATGGGGGGGTCAGATTGGTAACCTTGGCTTTTGATTGCTGGCTTCCCCTTTCTTTCTTTGTATGTCGACCTACCACCCCCCCACCCCCCCACCGCCCCCAAAGAGTTCCTGAAAAGTCTTGCCTCATCACATACACAACATGCTCGCACACTCTCTCTCTCTCTCTCTCTCTCTCTCTCTCTCTCTTCCCGTCTCAATCTCTGTTTGTGTCTCTCTTTCTTTCACTCTCTGTGCCCTGTTGGTCTCTCTCTCTCTCTGCGCTTCCGTTCTCTCTCCACACACCCTTTGATTTATGGGTCTTTATATTTGGCACCGGCGTCCATGTTTTGCAGGGACGTGCAGAGAATGTTAGAGAGGCAGGGGCTGGAATTTCCAAAAGGGCCTTTTGGTGGAAGCACCGAAAATAGCAGACCTCCAAGCTCACAACGCGTCGCGCTGTGACGCATTGTGAGCTTGGAGGTTCAGCTATTTCTGGTGTGTGAAACCACACTGAACTAAGCATAACCAAGTCAATACTGGAGATGTGGTGTAATGGCATGGATTTTTACACAGAGGGCAATTCTTTCAACATAAGATGCTTCATTCAAGTTCAGGAGAGTTTTGACATGGCAATTCTATTGAATGCTGCCTTCAGGTATGGCATGGAAAGAGGGCATTTGCATTTCTTTCACCATAGTAAAAATTGCATTTATAGTCTAGAAAGGGCAGTTTTTACAGACAGATAAAAGGGCAGGGGCTCAAGCCCCCTTTGATGTCTATGTGTGCATGTGCCTGGTGTTTTGACATCATGGGTTTTCTTCTCCAGTCCTTGGCTCCGTGTTCCACGCGAGGCCTCGGTGCCGCTGTCCGTGTTGCAGATCCGCCTCGTCAGTGTTTATATGTAGGATGTTCCCTCATCTGTCAACGCAACTCTCTCACACACACACACACACACGGATACCCATGCTCGCACGCACACAGGCAAACACACAGATGGAAAGTTGAAAGAAAAAACTGTATAAAGTTGTCTATACTTAATATTTCATTATATGGTACTATGTATAAGCAGATACTTGAATTGCATTCAAAAGTTAAGATTTTAAATACAAATAAAGTTAAATCTTGGTTGCGCCGATGGCCTATTAGTGGTTAAGGCATATACCACATATAGGCTCTAATGCAGCCTGACAGCAAGTTGCAGGTTCGATTCCCGAGCCCCGACGACCATTGCTGCGTGTCACTCCCAATCTCTATCCACCTTTCCTGTCATTCTCCACTGTATCTATCCAATAAAGGTAGAAAAGCCCAAAGAATATCTAAAAAGTTAATAAAAAGATCTTGGTACATACCGTACTGGAGAGCAGTGGTGTAAAAAGCACTCAAATGTTTTACACAAGTAAAAGTATCAATACTGCAATGTAGAAATACTCTGTTAGGGTGCCCTCACACCAAAATACCTATGAGAGTGGAATCCGCATTCCGCCAATGCATTTCAATGATAAGGGAGCGTTTTTTGCAGAAATCCTCTGCTGGCATGAAACCGCTTCACTCTCATTGAAATGCATTGGCGGAATGCGGATTCCACTCTCATAGGTATTTTGGTGTGAGGGCACCCTTACAAGTAAAAGTCTGGAATTCAATATATACTTGAGTAAAAGTAAAAGTATATTGGCATCAAAATGTACTTCCAAGTACCAAAAGTACTTGATATTTGAAAATAGCCGATCTACAAGCTCACAACGCGTCGCACCTTGCTATAAAACGGGGCTAAAGTTGTTTATGTTTTATAATATTATAATTTATATCTGCAAGGTAACTAGTAACTAAAGTTTTCAAATAAATGTAGTGGAGTAAAAGTACAATATTTGGATCCGAGATGTAGTGGAGTAGAAGTAAAAGTATTGGAAATTGGAAATACTCATGTAAAGTACAAATACCTAAAGAATTACTGTACTTAAGTAAATATACTTAGTTACTTTACATCACTGCTGGAGAGGTCTTATGTGAACAGGTGCTCCAGGCCCTGAATATTTAAAGTGAATAAATAAAGACCACGAGTAATATTTAAAAATGCATTGGATCTTTTTGTTTTTCCTGTATCGGTTTCACCCTTCTGCCCTCCATTGGACTTATATGGTACTGCCAGTGTTGGGGAAATTCACTTTCTATTCAGTTCTCCATTTCTCCATCTCGTTCATAATTCAGATTTTTGAACTAAAAGTTCATGTTTCCAAAAATGAACTATTTTAGTTATTTTTTAGTTCTTTCCCCCCTTTTTTCTTCTTTTCTTTCAATACGTTGCTGCGAGCTGCGATTTAGCAAAATGATTTCATCCAATTTAATATTGAGTTGCCCACAATGTTTAAATATAATGTGCCCTGCCCACCCCACTGCTCACTCTTCCTGCACCCCTTTGCCATGTGAAATGCCACTGAATCCATTATCCTTTCCCTATGTCATTGTCTAATGCTGATAAGCTTTTATTGTGTTTCTAAATATCCCACATCCTGCGAGTTTCCGTGTGCAGAAAAATAGCAGATCTACAAGCTCCATTGTGAGCTTGTAGATCTGCTTTTTTCGTCATGCAGCACGTCGTACGACAAATTCTAAGTCAACCTTTACTTGGAAGTGTGTTACGGTTGGACGAGGAGGAGAAGGAGGCGATGCACTGTGTGCACACAGCACTGCCCAGTGCTAAATAAACATTTACTGTAAAGCGAAGATGCGTTCGAGCATTACATACAAAGTGAATACAAAGACGAATCGCCGGCAGGTGCGGCACGAACGAGCCAACAAGCACGGTTCATGAACGCCAGAATGAGCGCGTTCAACAACCTACGGTTTTAAGATTTAAAAGGACAGTTTTTTGCATGTTGAGTTGACGGGCGCCTCTGTCTCCGTTTTCCCCTGGTTCCTCAGCACACCACGCTGCAGCTGATCAAGGAGGCGTTGGGGCAGAACGGGGTGGTGTCGCCCTCTCCCTGCAGGGAGGACTCGCCCGTCACGGAGGTCCTCAATCAGGTGTGTCCCTCCAGCTGGAGGGGAGCCTGCAAGACCGCAGTCCAGCTGCTGTTCGCCCAGGCCGGACTGGTGAGTACTAGAAAAGATACCACAATAAGATTCTGAATCATTTTGGTACTGTGATTCTTTTTTCTTTTTTTTCTCTTTTTACTTCATTTTAGTGTTATTTTCATCGCCTTAAACCAGTGGTTCTCAACCTGTGTCCCCAAATTATTTTGGGGGTTCCCCAGATGATTAATTTAATGTGCAACATTGTTTTCTCACTCGAAAGTAAACAAACCAAATTTCTAAAGTGACAATTTATGGACTTTTTATTACCTCTGAAATGACAAATTAAACATTGGCCAATTTTTCTAATATTAGAGGCAGAAATTGTGAAAATAGCCGATCTACATGCTCACAACGCCTCCCGTTGCAAGCCGTTGTGAGCATGTAGATCTGCTATTTTCACAATGCTTGTCAGGGTCGGGGGTCCCCAGTTCAAATATGGTTATTTTGGGGTTCGAAGCCTGAAAAGGTTGAGAACCACTGCCTTAAACTATGACGACAAAAGGTTCGTCGACTACCTTTTTTCACTGTCGTCGACAACTAAAAACTTGACTAAAAGGTTAGGGAGGGACTAGTGGAGAAGAGATAAGACATGTCATTTTATGTTTGGTTGCTCTCGGGTGTTGCGCTCTGAAAATAGCAGATCTTACAAGGATCTTACATGCTCCTATGCGTTTTCAGCATGCAACCAAGTGTTTTCAACATTCACCACAAAAAGAAATTATAGTTGTTTTCAGTGGTTGCATAGACGCGTATCATGTTCTGTTCATGTAAACATGCCCACTCAGAATACATGAACAAATGCACTGCGAGTCTGAATTCAACACTAAATAAAGGCTGATGTTCGTCAATCAGTCGTTTCCTGTCTGCAACGAATCTGAGTGCGTATAAATCTGTGTGTGTGCGTGCACAACGAACGTGCACATTGATGTAAGGGTCCTGGTTCGTTCTAGGGGTGGGCGATACTGGATAAAAGCATTATCACGATATGCTTCATGCAGTATCACGATACACGATATTATCACGATACTGTTTTATGCGGGTTTTTAGGTTTATTATGATTATTAGACCCTCACATATATTCTATAGATAATCTATTCATTTGTATGCTGCAGATAGAAAGATAGATAGACTAATCTATGATTTTTTTAATGATAACATTCAGATTTTTGATTAAACAATTATCATTTTTTACCTCAAAATATTTACTAGTTGGTGTGATGATGGTTCAGGTCATTCAAATGGGTCCCAGAAATGTTTTATGGGTTCCCTTAAAATGTTATCAGAGTGTTACTTGTGAGCTTGTAGATCGGCTATATTCAAAACAATTTGGCGGGACCTCTCTGGGGGTCTCGACCCACAGGTTGACAACAACCCATGCCTTACCATTGAAACTTGAGGGAAAACAAATTACCTTATGGTTGGTTTATTAGACCCACACAGATATTCTATAGATAATCTATTCATTTTTATGCTGCAGATAGAAAGATAGTTTTTTTTTAATGATAACATTCAGATGTTTGATTAAACAATTATCATCTTTTACCTCAAAATATTTACTAGTTGGTGTGATGATGGTTCAGGTCATTCAAATGGGTCCCAGAAATGTTTTATGGGTTCCTTTGAAATGTTTTTTGAGTGTTGTGAGCTTGTAGATAGGCTATATTCAAAACAATTTGGCGGGACCTCTCTGGGGGTCTCGACCCACAGGTTGACAACAACCCATGCCTTACCATTGAAACTTGAGGGAAAACAAATTACCTTATGACCAACCAAAGTCAGGAGGTTTGTTATGATACAAGCTTTATTTTTAGAGAATTACTCACTCATTATCATCCTAGCTTTTCGCTTTTCTACTAACAATAATGGCATGGTTTTTATGACTAAGCCAATTATGTAATAGATAAAATAGACGCAAAATAGACGCGACGATTTCACCGCGATTCGCGACGACACACGCATGCATCAATGGTGAAAACATAAGCACTTTACAAATAGCAGCAAATAGCTACTTGTTTATAGTTAATAAAAACAGATGCATGGATTTACAAGGTGATCTAAATCATCTCATCAATACTGCCAGAACACACAGCTATGGATGAGACTCCAGCACAGTTCAGCTTTGCAAGCAGTGAGATGGCTGATAGCGATAGCAGGACGGATAAGTAGTTTGCGTCCTGTTAGTTTAATGCATCCATTATAAAAAATATGCTTCAAAGAATGCAGGCCAAGCTGCATCACTGCTTTACTAAAGTCCCGTGAAAGTGAAACTAAATCGTGGACCACTGTGCCGTGCTCCTGCACACAATCACAACTCAGTCAGTGCTGTAGACACTCTGTAGCCTGTCTGCGTGCTGCACGGGGGAGGGGCCGTGAAAGCAGGGGACAGATCCTCAAACTATATGACACGTTGAGCCGCGACACGTTATAGCTTGTAGATCTGTTCTTTTTGGCGAATTACACCACAGTACTATAGAAGTATAAATTAAGCAATAGAGCTGCGACTCATGGAACGTGCACTCGCTGTATCCAGAGCCTTTTCTAAATGACTGTTTGTATCACGAGAGAAACGATATTCTGAAATGGCCTATCGTGGCAAAGCTGTATCGCCGAGACGATAATTATCGCCATATCGCCCACCCCTAGTTCGTTCACCCTATTTTAGGGCTGTTTTGAAGCCATTGGCTTAAGACTGGCTTCAAACAGCCGTTGCTACGATCTTTGGGGGGGAAACACTTTTTGATCACGAGCCACTGGTTGTGAGGAATCTGATTCAGTGTAGTATAGTATGCTCTGGTCATTTGGACATTCCTGAGTCTTTTGTGTGCTTATTATCATGGGTATAAAAAATGTCACCAGCTAGTCCTGTAAGGGTGGTTGGTCCATTAAGGCGAAGGATTCCTCACGCATGACTGCTCTGCTGTAGCTTTCCACTGTCAGACATGATGAAAACGGCCGTCTAGAATACTGGTTGACCGTTACAGCCTCCAAACAATACAACGAATATCAGTGGCTCAAATTGGAGACCCCAACATAAAGATGGACGCCACAAAATTAGATATAACAAGCACTCGGAAGTAGGAGTTGAGGCATTATACTTTGTTTGGCTTTGTTTGTTCCACGTAGATCTGCTATTTTCACAATATTTCCCTTTATTGTGCGTAGCATGGGGTTGACGAAACATCAATCTACACTCGCAACTCGCAAAATGTAACGAGTAGTGGTCGCTATTTTAATATCGACGTTAAAGCCCCGGTGCACACAGTCACACTCTCCTGTGGCGGCGCACTGTACGTGTGATGAAAACTCAAGTTCCAACTATTGCTGTGGCGATGGCTAGCTTTTTGGTTTGCGTCGTGCCTAGGCGCTGGCCATTTTAGCCCCCCAAGTCCCCGAAAAAGGAATGGGGAGAAGCATTAATTTTCAAAAGATTTCAAATTTTTGAGAATGGCATTCATAAAAATAAGAAGAAAATAAAAGAAAAGACGTACTATACTAATACAAACGTGTGTGTGTGTGTGTGTGTGTGTGTGTGTGTGTGTGTGTGTGTGTGTGTGTGTGTGTGTGTGTGTGTGTGTGTGTGTGTGTGTGTGTGTGTGTGTGTGTGTGTGTGTGTGTGTGTGTGTGTGTGTGTGTGTTGGGGAGGAGGTTGGCAGCATGGTAGCCATTGTTTGTTTGGCTTGTTGTAATGGAGATGTGGAGGTATGTTTGGCTCCCTTTGAGGGGGCCAAGAAGGTGTAAACAAACACCCAGGAGACACAAAGGAAAGCCCACATTCCTGCAACATCTGGGCAAAGCGATGGGCCAGCCTTTAGAGTGGATCCCCACCAACACTATCTCCACTCTGCTGGAAAGGAGAGAGATGGGTGTTTACAGTAAGGAGCAGTGTAGCCAAGTCTGCTTATTTACCTCAACTGTTTTAATAACGCGGTGGCACTGGCGTAAAGTAGTGAAGTTTTACAACTTAACGCACAACTTTCTAAAATCACTCGGCAGTCAGTGGTCGCCCTCCCCTGTCCAGGTTGGAAAGCCATGGAGGATGGAACAGGATTCATAATAGAGACTGAGGTTGAGTCAGAGAGAGAAAAATAATCAGAAAAGAGAGAGTCATGGACAACAGTAGAGTGAGAACATATGACTGGTGGTGGTGGCGAAAGAGACAACCTTGTCTTTCTCTTAAGCCCCTTTTCGACTGCAGCTTTAGCACCACACTACCACACTGTACCACATAAGAATATCTACATTTTCCATTACACAAATACTTTATTTGTGTACTGATTACATCAGTAAGAAACAAATGTACCCTTTTAACTGTGATTATAATACAACATAAATTTGTATTACAAGTTAACTATCTTAATCATAATACACTATAATGGATTATAACTGTGATTATAATCACTATAACCTATTCATGTATTACTATGATAATTATAATACACTATAATAGACTATAATAGTGATTATAACACAATTATCATGTATTACAACTATATCCTGGTGGTCTAAATGAAAAGTCATTGAGTGATCAGTCATTATGAAGTGTTTGGCCCTGTTTGGCCTAGCTTAGACCTACTCTGGAGTGGATACTTTTTGGTACCACGTTTAGTACCACTTTCACACCACTCTACCAGGTCCTTGTAGTGGAAAAACTGGCACAAGTGGGGGTTGTGGTGTGGTGTTGGGCCATGCCAGTCGAAAAGCTTGAGCTATACGTGTTCGCTGAGACCTGCGTGTCACCTGAGGCGGCTGTCCACCTCGCCCCGTACCGTACTTGATGCACAGAAGACGTTCTGCTCGGAAGCCCAGAGTCTACAGGAGACTGTAATTCAGTCGAATAGGAGTGAATATAATCGGCTTCGTGGCAGAAATTTACGGTCGGAGGGAAAGACGGATACATTTTTATTCATCGCAGCTCGACGTGCTTGTAGATCGGCTATTTTCATTATGCAACCAAGTGTAAAATCAGCCATTACGACACAATTTTCAGCCCACCAAAATACATGTGTGTAGACTAAGTCTTATCAACTAAAATCGTATCATATTTAGTCGACTGAAAGTAGAAGTCCGGAATTCAAAATGTACTTGAGTAAAGTGCAAATATTTCAAAATTGTACTAAAGTACAGTACTTAAATGTACCTAGTTACTTTACAACGCTCTCTGTGTGTGTGCGTGTGCGTGTGCGCGTGTGTGTGTGTGTGTGTGTGTGTGTGTGTGTGTGTGTGTGTGTGTGTGTGTGTGTGTGTGTGTTCTCCACTGTTTATTTCCTCAGTGTGGTCTGAGGTGGGTGTCTGTGATGCTGTTATGTGGGAGGGTTAGCAGCCAGCCTCACTGTAAAACAACATTAGCTTCTTATCTGAGCCTTGAACCACTCCCTAAAATACATCACACACATATAAAATGCACTCGCTTACAAAACAAGCTCTTTATTTCCCTTACACGCAGACATGCACACTCAGCAAAAAATCATAACCATTTATGTCATATTTCGTGTCCTTTCCAGAAACACAACTCACTTGCCAAAAGTCATAATTCATCTTTTTCAATATCTAGTAGCTACTGAGTTGACTACTCTATTTTACTGTTCTCTCTCTCTCTCTCTCTCTCTCTCTCTCTCTCTCTCTCTCATTTCAATTCAAGTGGTGTTTTAATGGTGAGATTCTGCCACAGTGAAGAGTCTCTGTGACATTGGATATTAAAGTTCCGGAAGGCAATTCATCTCTGTCTGCTTGAATGGGTTCCTTGATGTTCCTTGAGTGGAGATATTAATAACTGGAAAGATTTGCACTCACTAAAGTGCATACCTCTGCTATTTGTTAATGCATGACTTTTTTCAACATGGAAACGATTATGACAATTATGCAAAATAATTCCGATTAGACTATTATGTAATAATCGTGGTGGCAGGCTGTTTTGATGCATGCCCATGGATTATCATTTCATTTGGATACCTTAGAAGCCAGCAGTCTTATATGAAAGTAGCCTGGAATCAGACGAATCCGCCGGGGTAGAAACAAATTTGCCCTTGGCGGATTTGGCTCTATTGTGAATCAATTTCCTCACCCCAAAGTGTTGGGTGACCAATCAGGGCCCAGTATTCAAATATGGGCGGGTTTATCATGTAATTTTTTTAAACCACCCCTTGGGGGGAAAAAATCCATATAAATGTACTGGACGCACCAAAAAATTAGAATACGCGGTTTAGATAGAAGCATCTTCCATAAACATGAATGGTCTCAGAAACACAAACGGTTAATGCCTCCCCCCCTCTCTCTCTTTCTTTATGCTCGGATACACCTCTATTAATAACAATAGACGCACTTCCTTTTCACACAGGAAGAGGCTCCTCCCTCCCTGGGTTGCATGGGTCTCAAGGAACTCCAGTCTCTTTCAAAGAACAGCCAACTAATATATAATGGCAGCAGGCTGCTGTATTTATTTGTGGCTGGGGCTGATATTGTGATGTTTGTTTTTTCTCACCCTGAATGTCACCTCTTTGCATACAAACAGAGTCCCATCCTGATTTTTTGGGAGAATAAGGCTTGTCAAAGTTGTCATACCTTGTTATTATTATGTTAAAAAGAGTGGACATTTCCACACATACGTAGATAGTATTTTGTTGAAACTTTATATTAATTTCGTCAACCAAAACTATGAAAAATGTTTTTCACAGACAAAAACGAAATAAAAACTAACCTATGATGACTAAAACTAAGACTTAATATATTGATAATTTCTTCAAGAAACACAAACTATACTAAAATGTTAGGGAGGCACTTGTGGACAAGAGATCCAGTAGAACTAAAAGTGATGTTATGTTAGATTGTGGTCTGAAAAGAGCAGATACAGCATACAAGCTCGTGACCGCATTGCGAGCTTGTAGATCGGCCAATTTCAGCACACAAGCGACCAAGTGCAAAATCGGCACATTGTGACGTCATCGAGGCCCGCCAAAATGCATTTCAGTCGACTAAATCAACTGTAGGTTTAGTCGAGAAAAATCTCTCGATGTTTAGTTGACTAAAACATTTCAGATGACTAAAATACTATGAACTGAAACTACAACAAACCTTTCTGTCAAAATTAACACCGGTGCTGATGCGGTTTGTTCTCTCTCTGTGTGTGTGTGTGTGTGTGTGTGTGTGTGTGTGTGTGTGTAGGTGGTGGTGGACACAGCTCAGATAGAGAACAAGGAAGCCTACGCGCCTCAGATCACTCTAGAGGGCTCCAGAGTGCTGGTGCAGGTCCCCTCTACCTGGTAAGGAATCACCTTTCAACACTTACAGTATATGAAAATCTATTCCAGGGTGTCCCAAAGGGGGTGCCGTGGCATCCCAGGGTGCCATGATGCCAGTCCAGGGGTGCCGCAGAATTATCTGATTTCATCAATATCACTTCACTATGCTTAGTAAAACAGACCTGATTTGCACTGTACTTGATGAGTTATTTTTCCATCTACGACAACTCTCTTCACCAAAAATAGCAGATCTACAAGCTCACAACGAGTTGCCTGGTCCCGAAGCTGTGTGATCATTTGTTTTATCAGTGGTTCTCAAACTTTTTCATGTCAAGGAAGCCGAAGTTGACACTAATTAGCCCGTGGACCCCCATTTGAAAAGACATGCCAGGGACCCCCATAAGAGACGATTATTACCGCTCTAGCAGTGATTCTCAACCATTTTAATTCCCCCTGTTTGACATGCATTAGGCTACAGTACAGACCCTCATTCAATGGTATTTCTATCTCTGAGCCCCCAATTTAAATTGTAAAATCTATGTTAATTTAACTCTTGAGTGTGTCTGAGTTACATTTGGTTCCTAACTATCATTTAGCTGGGGACCCTCTTGGAACTCCCTCAAGGACCCCTGGGGGTCCCTGGACCCCACTTTGAGAACCAATGCCATAGACTAGCTTTTAATCAACACTTTAACCACTTTAAACCTTAAACCTTAAATACTTAATTGACTGGTGTCCTCCAAGGATCTGTACTAGTAGGTAACCTACTTCTCTCCCTCTACACTAAACTTCGCATCATGTTGCCACACACACACACACACACACACACACACACACACACACACACACACACACACACACACCAGTATCGAGGATGTTTTCAAAGCGCTAGACCACTTATATTGCTGAGGTGGAGTGCAACACCTACAATACCTACGGTGCCGTCTGCTCCTAGTGCTTACTGCTTACCGCAACACGTAGTCACCCAAGCCGTGCTACTCTCACACTGCGTTGGCAGTGCCCTTGTGGTCCAAAGGCGAGTGCTTTACCGACTGAGCTACCGGATGGATGTACAGCGTGTACAGGAAAGCAAACAGGAAAGCAAACAGAATCATGCTTGTGATGTGGCCTCTCTCCGCAGGCTAGTATTAACTGTGCAGGATCTCACCTACTTAGATCTCTAACAAACGACAACCTTAAGCTGAATCATGGGAACACTGACATCACAATAAAAGAGCGATGGTAATAGGGCTAAGAACTAGTAGAACCAGTTCTTAGCTCTACAGTATTGCCACCGCTCTTTTGTTGGGATGTCAAAGTCTTTGCTGAACTCTCTGGGCTTTAGCGTTAAGATTAAGATTCTCTCCCCCAAAACTTGACGTAAACCAGCTGTGGAATTCCTTGTATGTCCTACTCTCAGCTTTCCCACCGTCTGTCTCACCTACACGGTCTCCCTCTCAGCTTTCCTACTGTCTGTCTGTCTCACTGCACTGTCTCCCTCTCAGCTTTCCTACTGTCTGTCTGTCTCACTGCACTGTCTCCCTCTCAGCTTTCCCACTGTCTGTCTCACCTACACTGTCTCCCTCTCAGCTTTCCTGCTGTCTGTCTTCCACAGTGACGCCACATAGCGACAGAACGCACATACTGTAAATAAACAAACTCTGGTGAGGGCAATACACATAACTAGCTTGGGGATCATTGTAGGGAGTTAGAGACTTCAGTACTGTTCTCAAATGGGTATGTTTGGGTTGGCACTCATCCGCAAAGTCTCTTATTCGCCCTCTTGTGAAGGTTCAGCGGTTCCTCTCATTCACACCTCCAAGCTGCTGACTGGACAAATGCAGTCTTCTACCGTTGGCAAGTCGACAGCTCTGTTTATTAGTTTGGGGGTCAACTGTCTCGATCTGTAGGGCTCCTTGCCTTTTGTATTTGAGGGAGGGTGATATTCAAACAAACAACCTAAAAAGTGAGAAGCTTGCTTTTTTATATCCCTATGCATCTCCTGCAACTCATTCATTCATTACGGAAAATGAAGCCTGTGTAGGCCTTGCGTTTGACACGTGAAAAATGCACTCATGAATACCGGTAGAGTACGGTAGAGTCAAGTATTTGTCTGTTGTGTAAGTGCACTTGGCCCTTGAGTTGGGGATTGTGGCGTGCTTTTTGCTATGTGGTCTCTCATGCCGTCTTGATGTGCGTAGGTGTCTGAAGGAGGACCCGGCCACCATGTCCCTGCTCCAACGAAGTCTGGACCCAGAGAAGACTCTGGGGCTGGTGGACGTGCTCTACACGGCCGTGTTTGACATCAACAGATGGAAGGAGAGAAAGTGAGTTGATGATTGAACCTCTGAACTTGGGTCTGGTTTCCGGTTTGATCTGCGTTTTCTAGTTTTTAAAACATTGACTGCAAGAATTAAAACATCGTCTACTCTGCTGCTGCCCGCAATCAGAGAGTTTTTTCACTAACCTTTGAAAAATTGAAGGATATTTTGTGTCGCCCGGCTCCGCTCCGCCCACTGGTGTTCTCAAAAGACGCGCATGACTCTCTCTTGCAATTGGGAAATAACATGTATCCAGGAGTGATAATCCATTGGGGATGCCATTGCCTCATGCCATTGGAAATGTATTGTCAAGTTTCTCCATCAACCCCTGTAGACTCAGATCAGCATTTTATTTTTTCCTTTTTTTTGCGGTCATATGAACCACGTGGCATGTGGTATCCCACAGAGCCCCGGAAACAAATGGTGATTCATAGGTTGGCGAACATCATCATAGTGTAAAAAAAGAAAAAACATTTGTCATATTTCTTCATTGGGCAAAGGAGTCACTTTCGGTTAATATTGAAGGTGTTGCTCTCTGCTTCTCCCTTCCTAACAGAGAACAGGCGCTGCCCACCATTCAGATGCAGCTGCAGCGGGAGATCCCCGACTACAGCGTCCACTCTGACCTGCCTCCGGGCACCGGCTCCAAGATGTCCAGCGGCTTGCCCAAGACCATCTCCAAGCTCACCTCCAAGTTCACCTCCAAGAAGGCCTCGTCCAGCTCGGCCAGCGGAGGAGGAGGAGGAGGGGGAAGCTACTCCATCCCCAGCACCCCGTCCCGCAGCATGCTGTCCTCCAGGCACGTGCACACATAGACATCAAAGGGGGCTTGAGCCCCTGCCCTTTTATCCATCTGTAAAAAGCGCCTTCTCCAGACCATGAATGCAGTTTTTGAAAGAAATGCAAATGCCCTCTTTCCATGCCATATCTGAAGGCAGCATTCAAGAGAATTGCCTTGTCCACACTCTCCTGAACTTGAATGCAGCATCTTATGTTGAAAGAATTGCCCTCTCTGTGTAGAAATCCATGCTGTTACGCCACATCTCCAGTATTGACTTGATTATGGTTATTTCAGTGTGGTATAACGCTTGAAAATAGCCGACCTCCAAGCTCACAACGCGTTGCAGCGCAACACATTGTGAGCTTGGAGATCTGCTATTTTCAATATTTCCACCAAAAGGTCCCTTTTAGAAATCTCAGCCCCTGCTCTCTCTAACATTCTATGCACGTCCATGCTGTCCTCCAACAACAGCTCTTCCTCCTCCGAGGACAACAAGCCCAAGAGCCTTGCGCACCACGGAGGCGACGCCCGGCTGCACAGCATCCTGCAGATGGGGGGCGTCGGTCTGCCCTGCGGCGGCGGCGGCCCGGAGCCCGCCGGCCCGCAGCTGCAGCAGGGCCAGCAGCTGTTCCTCAACGGCGAGGACCAGGGCATGAACCTGCCCACGGACCAGGAGATGCAGGACGTCATCGACTTCCTCTCAGGTAGGGTGCATGGGCGATATAGTGATACATATCGTTGAGACGTTACGATGTCTCCACGATATGCCTTTTCAGAGATATCGTATACTTAATATCGTGATACAATATGAGGGAGCCATTTCTGTTGATTTGTTAATACAGAGATTCATTGCACAATTCATTCAAACCTGCATTTTGGTCTGAATGGTCTGTAAAGCATCATTCCCACCAGGCACAATAAAGATAAAGATAACAAAATATATCTTTCTTCATTAGAGTGGATAGCAGCGTCCACACCACAACGATAACGCCGACATAATTGATGTGAACGCCGATATATCGTTATCTTTATCGTGCCTGGTGGGAATGACGCTTTACTTTTTTTTCTTTTTTAACCTTGTATGTGGTTGTACCGTTAAGTAACTTGAAAAAATAACAATGTAAAAAAGGAACCGTGATAAGATGGTGTATCGTGATACAGCTTGAAAAACGTCGTGATATTCTGTTTTCCCATATCGCCCACCCCTTCTCTTCTCTCAGGCTTCAACATGGGCAAGTCCCAGCAGGCCTCGCCGCTGGTGAAGAGGAGGAACTCGGTGGCGTCGGCCAACCCGGCCGAGCTCAAGCCTCCGAGTGGGGCCTCCTCCTCCTCCTCCTCCTCCGCTCCTCCTCCTCCTGCTGCTCCTCAGAGCTCCCAGGTAGGGACGAGACCATAATTATCCTTATTATCGCCATAAGAAACACTCACAGTAATTGAGTACCTGAGACGAATAACAGTCGAAGTCCATATTTTGAATATAGATATATTTTGATTTACCAGACTGTAAACCACAAACTACGGTAGTCATTTTTAATCTGTTAAATTGTCAATGCACTCCCCCCCTCATTTTGTTTAATTGTTATCTGCTCCCTTTGTCTGCTGAATATTGCTTGTACAGACTTATACTGTTGTTCCACAAACTGTTGGAGAAATATACTGTTTTTCCACTTTCCATAAGTATTATGTCCTATAATTCCTAATATATATGAGTTAAGTAAAAACACCTAATTCAACAAAATGAGGGGAGTACATTAAGAATTTAACAGATTAAAAATGACTAGTTTGTGGTTTACAGTCTGGTTAATCAAAAAATATCTATATTCAAAAAAGATTAAATATGGACTATATATAAACTGTTATTCGTCTCAGGTACTCAATTGTATCGTGGAGATTTTAATTTATCGTGAAATTATCTTCCGTCGTGCACTGGGATCAACTGACCCTTTATCAGCCTTTTGGTTGGTCCCTGACTGGCCAACCAGCAGACTCTTTCTGCCTTGTTCTGCCCTAGTTCCTGCTCTTATATGGTTGTTTATGTTGAATTTGCTAAAACATCATTTTTGGAAGAAAAAACATGTTATGCCCAGCCAGAAAAAAACATGTTATTTTAATTTTTCATTATATCCCGATTAATATCTTAAATCGCGATTACTTTGGTCACAATAACCGTGACATGAGGGGAACACACACCGGACGTGGAGGCGGCGCGGAAGCGGCGCGTCAAAACATACGGCCCCATTATTTTCAATGAACTAACCCACACCGACGGCGTCAGGCGCGCGCAGCCGCGGGTCTGCCGCCTCGCCTGCCGTACCAATACGCAGATGTTCTATTTTTCCTGCGTTGCCGCGCAGTGAACATGTTCTCCAATGGTTCTCCCCACGGGGGGAAATGGATTTGCTGTGTGGCAGCGCGCCGCATCCAGTTGGGGTTTACCGCACGGCACTTCACGTGCGTCGGTACCGTGACACGACGCTGCGCAGCCGCCCGCGTCCAGTGTGTGCTCCCCTATGAAATGTTCATATCGTCCCACCCCTACTCCCAGGCGGTGTCTCCCCACGGCACTCTGCAGCACGCTCCCTCCCAGCAGCAGCCCCAATCGCAGCCTGTACAGAAGCAGCAGCAGCCACAGCAAACCCCTCAGCAGCAGCAGCAGCAGCAGGCACCACCCCCACAACAGCAGCAGCCACAACAGCCCTCCCCTCAAGCCCTGCAGTACTACCAGCACCTGCTGCAGCCTATCGGCCAACAGCCGGTGAGACACTTTATTTGGTCAGGGGGTCACTTTGTGGGGGGTTAGGGTTAGGGGAGCCCACAACATTAACAAGGCACGCTCTGCTGGTGCACAAGACGCAAGGTTTTTTTTTGCTGTACACAACAGTACTTTTTTTTTTTTTCATACTTCCCTGTAACTTTGTAACCTTAACTGCTGTGCTGCCTCTGGGCGACTGATTTCCTCTCTTGGGGATAATAAAGGTATCTTTCTATCTATCCCTCCCCAGTCCACCCAGCTTCCCCCTCAGCAGCCCCAGCAGCAGAGGGTGCCCAGCAAGTGGCAGCAGCAGCAGCAGCCGGGGCCCCAGCAGCAGCAGGGACCCCCGCCCCCGGGGGGGCTGTCCCCTCTGGGGCCCATCGGACAGTGGAGCTCCCCGGGGCTCCCTCCTCCTCCCGACCTGAGCTCGGACCTGTACAGCCTGGGCCTGGTCAGCACCTACATGGACAGCGTGATGTCGGAGATGCTGGGTCAGAAGCCCCCGCCGCCGCAGGGGCCCCGCAACAACACCTGGCCCAACCGGGACCAGAGCGACGGCGTGTTCGGTGGGGGAGTGATGGGAGAGACGCTGCCCTTTGACCCTGCAGGTGAGTTTGGTCCAAAGATGTTCTGATTATGAACCCTTTAGAGACCTGGGACGCATTATTACGCGTTGTTACTTTAGCCATTATTTTATGCTTTAACCATAAAGAAATGGAAGACATACAAGCTCACAGCGTGGCACCGAGTGCTGCGCTGCGAGCTTGGAGAGCTGCTATTTTTTTTAATCGTGAAAATTTGAATATGTTTTACCCGATTGTATAAATGTCTTCTAAATCATTCTTCTAAATCAGTGGTTCTCAAAGTTTTTAATGTCAAGGACCCCCAAAATTACATGTATTTGGCTGCAGACGCCTATCTCAAAATATGTTGTTCCAGGGACCCCCCAGAAGCGTTACAAAGTTTGCCTTGAAAAATAGATTTGAAGGGAAAAAATCATGATTTTTTAAAAACAGCAGATATATAATCTTCAATAGCTTAAGTATAAAATGGCTCGATGCCAATTGGAGACACTAGAGGCTAAATGGTACACAAATCCTGCAAATGGCCTCCAGAGTTGGTGTCGAAGAGTCCTTGAGCCACCATAGAGAGTGTTAAGGGTCCATTTGGTTCCAGAAGTACACTCTCAGAGTTACAGATCTGTTCTCAGGGCATATTATGTTTTCAGGGTGTTTCTGGAAATATTATTGTCCGCTCAAGCGATCATGTATGTCTGTGGCAACAATGGAATCTTGACAAAACTGTCCACCACAAGCCAACATGGTTGATGACTCTTTTCCTGAAGAATATCCAGACGGGATCTAAACGTTTAATTTGCAACGACGACAAAACAAAAAACGCGGTGTCGCTCATAGATCTGCAATCTTTTTAATAACCCAACATATGAATGGATAAAGTGGTTCAAGTGATTGTGATGCGACCTACATTAACCACTTTGGCTGGATAAACCTTCAATAACTTTGATCCACAAAACATAACCGTCTAACTGATCTTGTACCCGACTTACACCGCTCTGATGTTGTAGGTCATAGTGTAAACAAACAGCTGTTTTTTGTTTAGTTTTTTTTTTCCTCTCCTCGTGCCAGCCCCAGCGCCGGGCGTTTTGTAAATGTAACAATCTATGCTGAACTTAGAATGTGTCGGTGGCTATTTTCCTTTACAGTGCACCGGGCCAGACAGACCGGCTTTTGACTGTAGCCCCGGTGCTCATTGTGCGACGCTGACTTAAGGCCCATTGTTGAATTTTCTGCTATGCTAGACAGTCTGGGCTAAACGGATTGAGCTCCGGGGCACGGGGCGGGCAAAAAGAGAGAGAGAGAAAATAGCTGATGTTAACAAACACACCCGTCGGTCGGCAGTGGTCTAAAGTAACTAAGTACAAGTACTCAAGTACTATGCGTATGTACAATTATGAGGTATTTTTTACTTTACTGTTAGGAATTTCCAACTTTCTGTACTTTTACTTCGGCAAATATGGTACTTTTACTCCACCACAATTATTTGAAAACGTATTATTACAACAAAATATGCATTACCCACTTCAGCCCTAAATACATAAGTACATTTTGATCCCAATACTTTTACTCAAGTAAAATTTGAATACCGGACTTGTAACAGAGTTTTTCTGCATTGCATTATTGTTACTTTTACTTAAAGTAAAAACACGTGAGTACTTTTCCCACCACCGTCGGTTGTTGGTTGTGTCATTTATTTGACTTCCTCTTCCTCTTCATGGCACACAGTGGGTTCGGACCCGGAGTTTGCGCGCTACGTGGCCGGGGTCAGCCAGGCCATGCAGCAGAAGAGACAGGTCCAGCACATCCGCCGGCCCAGCAGCAACGCACCCCGCGGCAACTGGCCCCTCCCTGACGAACAGCAGCAACACCGGACCTGGTCGCACCCCGAGTACTACAGCGAAGGGTAGGTTTAACCCATTTAGGCCTAGAATTATTGACTGCTTTAACCAGTGAAAAACAGCAGATATACAAGCTCACAGCGCGGCACTGAGTGCCGCGCTGCGAGCTTGTAGATCTGCTATTTTTGAAAAAGTCGTGAAAATGTGTGCAAATCTTTTAACTATATGTATTTTCAAAGTGAACGTTTGTAACTCAAATTCTGCTTCTGGGTGGTCCCTGGAACTAGATATTTTGAGATGGGGGTCCGTGGCCAAATAAATATCATTTTGGGGGGTCCTTCACATGAAAACAGACTAACTGAGCTCCACTTAAGTGAGAAGGACCTTTTCTTTGACGATGGCTGGCCAGATTGCTCACATAGAAACATAGGGTTTTTCAAAAAACCTTAGAAGGATTCAAAAGACACTTATAGAATCGGGTCAAAATTCTAATTTTCACGATTTTTCAAAAATAGCAGATCTACAAGCTCGCAGCG
Organism: Nannobrachium achirus; assembly: GCF_963921795.1. Classification (NCBI taxonomy): domain Eukaryota; kingdom Metazoa; phylum Chordata; class Actinopteri; order Myctophiformes; family Myctophidae; genus Nannobrachium; species Nannobrachium achirus. Next base: position 56,014,881 of record NC_137816.1, read on the forward strand.
CTGTGAGCTTGTATATCTGCTATTTTTCAATAGTTAAAGCATAAAACAATGATACACAAAATGTGTACCCGTTCTAAATGGATTAAACACTCACCCCGAGTACTACAGCGAAGGGTAGGTTTAAACACACACCCTGAGTACTACAGCGAAGGGTAGGTTTAAACACACACCCTGAGTACTACAGCGAAGGGTAGGTTTAAACACACACCCGAGTACTACAGCGAAGGGTAGGTTTAACCATACACAGCATTACACATGGGTTAAAGTTCTACCGACACTGAGCCACGCTATGAGCTTATATATCTCCTATTTTATCAGTATAAAATATTTTATCAATATTATATCAGTATAAAATAATGGTTAAAGTGGTTAAAATCTAAAGTGACACATTTACAGTGTCCTCACAATATCCCGCCCCAAAACAAAAAACATCATAAACATTGAATATCAATGTTCCCCGACCCCAGTTAAAGGAGTAGTTCACCCCCAAAATGACTTTTTTTTCCTATTGATTACTCACGCCACGGAGCCAATGTTTTTGTATTTGTCACATTCCTAAGACAAAAATTGTATTATTGTAAATGTGTGTACATTTATTGTTTCAGGAATGCAACAAAAAACTAAAAAATATTATTGAACTCAAGTCTCCATGGCGTGAGTATTCAATAGGAAAATAACTACTCCTTTAAGAGAAGCAATGATTTAGGCCAGGGACGCTGGTGTGAGTAAAGAATAGAAATGGGCAGCATTGTAGGGGAGAGCCTCTTTCTTTGGTGTTTTGCCCAATTTGCATATTTTTGTGAGGTTAGATTTAGGCACCACCTGGGCGAAACGCCAAAGAAACAGGGGGTCCCTAGAAGCTGCAATAGGAGCTTCTAGTCCCCGAACAGGCCTGCGAATGTGTTAAAGCCAACATCTGTCTCTTGTCATTGTCGGCACAGGGAGGCGATCAACAGCAGCTGGTCAGCCAATCAGGGGGACTCGGCCAGCTCCAGTGATGAGACGTCTTCAGCCAATGGAGACAGCCTGTTCTCCATGTTCTCCGGACCGGACCTTGTAGCAGCTGTGAAACAGAGGAGGTAATGAAAGCACCTTGATGGGCCAGTGTGAATTTATTCCACTAAAAACTATGACGAAAAATGTTCGTTGACTACCCCTTTTTTTCACTGAAGAAAGATGGATGGATGTTTTTATTATTTATAGTGTCCTGCACACTTGCAACACTTGCAACATTTACATAAATTACGTAAACCAAGATATGAGACATATCGAAAACAGAAAACAAAGCAATGGTGACTAAAACTATTACCAAATAACTAAGATGTTGTGCAGGTGTTGAAAATAGCAGATCTACAAGTGCACAATGTGTCATGTTTTGCGCTTGTACCTCTGCTAGTTTCGGGAACACAGCCAAGTATAAGTCAGGCGTTACAACACAATCTAAAGGTCCGCCGAAAATACATTTAAATAAACTGTAGATTTAGTCGACTAACATCATATGATATTTATTCAACTAAGATTAAAAACATATGACTAAGACTAAATTACATTTTATTCAAAGAACTAAATCAAAATTAACACTGCTTATGGGACCAGCATGCTGCCAGCGCAGACACCAAATTAATAAATGCTATTAACAGTTATAGTTCATCTGCATCGCTGTCAGAAGTGATTGCTAACAACGTGGAAAATGATGAGTCAGTAGAATACAACAGATGCAGTGACGAGTGTGTGGGGAGGAGTCAATTGGCAAAAAAACGACTAAATTGGTGGAGAGAGAAAACAACTGGAAAATTGTGGTTCATTGACCGCTTTATCAATTCACCGGCCAGTTTTTATGCTGATGATTCCTCTTTTCTTGTCTGCAGGAAACACAGCTGCGGAGAGCAAGAGGCATCATGCACCCTGCCATCGCCACCGCTCCATCACAACCTGGACGACAACCAGGTAAACAGACTGCTTTTGTTTCACATTGACGGTTCTTGGACTATTTACCAGAGCACATTAGCCACCGGCCAGTTACAGTAGCTGGTAATATAATACTTAAGTTACCAAAGAAAGAAGGTGGGAGGGGTCAGTCATTATGTTAGTGGCCTATCTGACACATGAGAGAGATGGAGAGCCAAGCAAATCGTCATTGTCGGGTGGAAACCGTGTATGTCCAAAACTGTTTGTTTTGTATTTATCATTTTAAAAATGAACTAGTGCGAGGTGTTGTGTGCTTGTAAATCTGCTATTTTCACTAGTTATGTGCGACACTTTTGTATGATGAAGTAGGGCTTTAATTTACCTAAAAACATACACATTTGAAATTCTTGAAATACAAGGTTTCTGCCCGACAGTGACAAAATACAAGCGATAACATTTTGATCAACCGTTGAGTTTCTCTGACACTGTTTTTTTTTTTGGTTCCTCAACAGGACAGCAAGACCAAGACCTGGCCTCCCAAGGCGCCGTGGCAGCACTCCGTCGCCCACCACGGCCTCACCAACACCATGCCCAATCCTGGCTCTTCCTTGTACCAGATGAACCTGCCCCCTTCTTCCCAGTGGAGCGACTCCATGCAGATGCTCCAATCTCCGGTGTGGTCCACGGCCAGCGACTGCTCCCCCTCCACGGGAGGAATGGCGCCCGGGTTCCCCTTCGCCCAGCAGCAGCAGCAGCAGCAACAACAGCAACAACAGCACAAACCCATAAGCAAGGGATTCAAATCCTTCCCCATCAAACATGAGCACCGGCCCTCCTACCTTCACCAGTACTGATGATGACACTGCCCCCCACCCCCAAACCAGTGTATTACAGTGGTGGTGGGAGGGCCGTAATATCGGCTCCGGTTTGATTGGCTAAAATGCAGTAAAATGCTGCGACCATTCAGCAGCAAAACACCTCTCAAATTGGGGAGGAAAATGTCAGCCTTGGAGAGTACATGCATACATACGCCAAGGTAAAAAATGAAAAGTACACACACTGGCTCAACATTGTTTTGTATCTATATTTTTCCATGTCCCGACATCCCCATTTTAGAAAAAAAAAAACAAGACAAGAAAAAAAAAGACATATTTTGAACTGCCATATTTAAAGCTCGAAGTGACACGTTTCATTGCTAAAGGTGGACACACACCGGCTGCAGATGGCGCTCGTCAAAACAGCCGCCCCCCATTATTTTCAATGAACATACCCACCACCGACGGCATCAGACGCCCGTTCGCGCCTCGCCCACCGCTCCAATAAGCCACTGTTCTATTTTCCAGGCGCGTCTGCGCGCCGTCCGCAGCCGGTGTGTGTTCCCCTTGACAGCGGTTTAGCCTCCATGGTAGTTTTCCTGTCTGTTGAGCCGTCTTTAGCGTGTCTCTCAGGTGAGTGCTGGAGAGACGGGGGACGGCCATGGACCCAACTATGCTTCCACAGCTTAGGTTGTGTGTAAGGAGATGGTTAGAAGTGGGGCAGAGAGGGGGGCTTTAGCGAAAGGACCTCTGTTTGTTGCCCAATAATTAATATACTGTGTCTACATAGCTGTAACTGCCAAATCTCATGTCGGATGACTCAGACTTACAGCTACCACCTACTGTTTAATAGCTTGTACATTACTGAAGTTGAAATATAAATATTTAGTTCTTTTTATTAAGAGGCTTTGAGCAGGCTCAGCATAAATATAGTAAACCAGTGCAAGAGGTGTAATTTGAAAAGGAAATACACTACTTTTTTTCAACAAACTGACAAGAGTTTAAAAAAAGAATTATAAGCGGTAAACTATGTGCCATGTTGGTATTGATAGCACTTGCAGAAATATTATTTTCCAACCAAAGCGTCGTTCAGAAGTTGAAATGGTGCTGAAGAGATGGGAGACGGTGTAAGATTATTTTGTATCTGCAGTAAGGTTGACATGACCTGTGCCCCCGGCACTACCAGGGGACGTGTTTACTCCCCCTCCCCCGAGCAAATACATTTCCTCTTCTTTAGAAATTGGCAGGTTTTGCTTCAGAATGACACTAACTACTCCTAAAAAAAAGAACCTAACTTTTTTTCCATTAAAATACAATATTTTTCTTGTACAAATATTGACAGTATTAATCTTATTTTTGTATTTTCTTACATGTTATACCATTACTGTATGTTAGTATACTATAGGCATATTACATAAGACATATTTTTTTCTCCCCCCCTCTGAGATGTGAAAAGCACATTTTTTTTTTTCTTTTTCCTTTCCTACAGAGTTGAATTACACCATTATATATATCTAAAGGTTACCAAATATGCCAGGCTAAAACACTAAAACATTGTTTGTGTGAAGAGGGTATTTTGGGCCCTTGTTTCTTCGGTTTCTATGGCAAAATGGGCTATATTTAAAAGGGCCCAGAATGTTAACTTTTTGTGATGTTTGCGGATGCCAATGTTGCCTGTATTTATGAAAAATGACACCATGTTTTCTGAAAAACTAACATACTTAACATGTTTACAAAGAATTGTTTGCTGTATATACATATAAATATATATCTTTTTATAGTTATGTGCTTTGCACAATCAAGATATAGGGTTTGTTGCTTTTGTCTGTGTTCTCTCCCAAACTGTTGCAGCCTCCCCCCCTTCCTTTTTTTTTTTTAAAGACATCATTTATGACCTTGGACTGTAACTGTTAGCATTTCTCAGCTGTGTCAAATGGTTTACTAGTGGCTTCTACAAAAAAAGAAAGACAAATGTTGCCCTGATAGAAGATATGATGAGGGGCTGCTTGGCTTATGTTGCTTATTGTTCTCCTGAGCTGGCAACTAAATCTTTCCAAGTGTACCAGCAATGCAAAAAAACAAATAAAAAACGACTAGCAATTCAAGTGTCTTTGTCTTCATTTGTAATATACTATATACTAATTTACTAAGGATATGATGATGCCAATCTGAATTTGAAGAAAAAAAACACTTTAATCGTTTTCCACATCTTGAAAGTACATACAATTCAGGCACACCTGTATTGAATTTGAGACACCATGAACTGAATTCTAGGATGCAGGCAAACCTTTTGTAAAGACACATAATGTACATGTATATAATACACACCTAAGAAAGTCTGCACACCAAATTGCTGCTACCAAAGAAAGTTTACTCGGTTATAATAAACACCCAACATAACTTAGAACATATCATGTTCACTTATGTGGTTTTAAAACAGTCAATGGCTTCTTGGGAGAGCATCAATTGGTGTTGTAAACATTTAACCTAAAGAGGGAACGATGAGATTCCTGCTCGTTTTCCAATCATCTACTTCGAAACATTAGACGAGTGTGTTGTGATGTTTGACAGAACAAGAGCGAGAGAGAAACGTTATATGGCTTCCATCACGTCTCTCCATGTTCATCTGTAGCTGCCGTCGATGTCGCTGGTTCTCCATTGGTGGCCTAGAAATAGAAAACAAATGGGTGAATATTTAGTGGATTACAACAACGTATCAGGTTGGAAATGTCATGTGTTTAATAGAGCGGCCCTCTTGTCCAATTGAACTGAATTGTAAGAAACATAAAAATTCATACTGCTATGCTATGATCAACATTGTTGAAATCTTATATCACAACTTACATTTGAGGATGGAGGCACAACATCAGGGCTTGCATCAGCTATGGTTGCCAGATAAACTATGTTGCGGTGCAGGATCTGTTGATATCTGGTAAACAATAAAGAGTTTTATGAAACATGCTTCACTGTCTGTTATCTTGTCTGTTTATCAAGGCTTAGAACAGCTTGTTTGACTTACTGCACACACTCCGCTGCCCTTCCTCTCTGCATGTATTCCGTTATACATCGCACTAACTGGTCGTTTTCATCAAGCAACTGGAAAAAAAACACACAAAAAGGGCAACATTAGTGTGGGTATTATTTAATTATGTCAGCATTTAAAAAGTACCACCTGAATATTAAATGTCTCTGTATTATAAACACAAACGAGTAAGAACATCTTCCTTTCTGGCCCATAGGAACTCCTGATTGAGGTACTTTTCTTTCTCTTCTGCACCATCTGTAACTGTATGTAATTTTTAATCATTTACCTCTAGGGCGAGGTCGCGCCATGTCTTTGCCATCTGGCCAGTGATGTATATCGGAACAGTTACCCATGGAGACCTTTCTAGGATTTTCTAGACTTTAGGATCTCCTTTTAGTAGGCCTTGTACCATTGAACTGAACCGTCATGAATCTGTACCTTCTCCTATGCAAACTTCTAATAAAGTCTTCAATCAATCAATCACTCCTGGTACCCATATATGGAGATCCATGTACTGTATGTATATGGGGATATATGCTGTGAGAGCCCAAACATGCTTACTCAGTTATTCATTATGTGAAAGTCCTATGACGTCTATATACTATAACGACCCTGCAAGAGATGGGGCCGTAACTCGCCATGCCAAGCGAGCTAGCTCTCTTGGCGTTGCGGGTTGCCTACCTTGTCTGCTGAGTGGGGGGCTGGGGTTCGTCTCCCGTAGGAGGCGAGCTGCCCCACTCAGTCTGCTAAACGTTACAATACATACAATCTCTTTTATGTCCATACATAGAGATCCCTGTCTGTAGAACCATCCTGTCTGTAGAGGCCATCCATATATGCAATCCAATCCATATATGGCCAAGAAAGACCATATTATGGACTGTCTTGGCCATATATGGATTCTGGAGATCCCTGATGTCATCAATATTAAGTCCATATCTAACAGGACTTCATATGGGAATGCCCATGATGAGGCCACATCAGCCACATACCAGATACCACACTAACAGAATCCATATATGGCCAAGACAGCCCATATCTGTGTGGCTGGTTCTACAGACAGGGATCTCAATGTATGGGCATAAAAGGGATTATGTTAATGTGGTTCCCCTGACATCACAGTGAAATCAGAATGTGATGTCAGAGCGGCAAACCCATTCTGTTGGTGGTTCCCCTGACATCACAGTGACACCAGAGCATGATGTCAGAGCGGCTAACCCATAGACCGTATCCCTGCTCTGAGGAGAAAAAAAAAAAAAAAAAAATCCCTGCTCTGAGGATCTGACATCACTGTGACATCACATGTGATGTCACAATTGAATCCCATAGATTCAATTGTGACAGTACAGTATGAAACAGAGCTGCTACCTTTAAATGCATTCTAAATCTTAGTTTTTATTTCTTATACTATTTAAATTGTATTGAGAAAAAAAAACAATGCTGCTATTAGTTCCAAAAGCTTTATACCCTGTATATAAAAATTACACAATGCGACATAACTCTGACGTGTTTACCCAATGCTGTACCCCCTCCAACTGTAATATATATATTCCCCATTTTCAACTGTTTTTATTTTTATTTTTTTGACACTTGCTTTGGCAATGTAAACATATGTTTTCTCATGCCAATAAAGCTACTTTGAATTGAATTGCATCCATATAACAATCATCTGTATGCTTTATTATTATTATTTTACAGGTATAAATATAATTATCCATAGAATAGTCATCCTACCCTCTGTATGGTTTCCTGGTTGATTTTGGCTCTTCCTCGGAGTCTCTTCGGCACGAAAGCGATAGACATGATGCTGATGTTGAAATTGTTAACAGAACATTACTGTAACTCAACGACTACAAGCTACACTGCTACGTGCTAACCATGGTGCTACTGCTAACTAACTGAACCAAAGATATTGGACTGAGCCCTGAGAGGACCAGGCAGCCAGCCAGCCAATCAGCACGCGCCGTCCCACTGCGCTATGGGATCTCTAGAGAGAGTGGCGCCAATGAGGGGTCAGAAAATGAACTGGTCACGTGACCCATGTTTCGAGAGTGTCAAGAGGGCGATTTAAATAACATTGGTTTCAATAGCAGCGTCGCGAATATCGGCATTTTTAGGTAAATATACAACATGAGAACTGTTTTATTTTAAAGTATTGCACAGTGACAACTAAAGTCTCTGTAATATGTACTTTATACTATTGCCAAAAAAGCGATGTAAAATAAGTGGTTTAAGATAATTAAAGTCGGGCTGTTGCCTTGTCACTGGCTACTGCGATGTAATAACGTTGATAACATGCACAATAGCACCACCGAGTGGCAGGTGAAAGTAAGGCAATGAAAGGCATGTACTCTGTTCTGTTTGTTATGGAAGTCGTATGGACGTCGTTTCAACGTCTTTCTCTTTTTGTAGCCGCATACCCGAAGCAGCTCACTCAGGGTTGACTCGGACGTTGTTTGGACGTTGTATGGACGTCTGCTTGCGGCGTCGTATGGCGACGTTTCGGTATCCAGGCTCATCACAGAGGGTCTGACATGGACGTCCTATGGACGTTGTACGGACGTCCGTTGGTTGTGTCAGTGCGCCCCCCAGTGGGCAGCGAGGCTAACTGAAAGAAATACTTATTTGAGAATTAAAGTTTCAAAGATGGCTTTGCCTTTTAACAAACCTGCAGCCCAAGTAACTCATTAACACCAGGGATATTGCCAAAGATAATTACTGGGCAAAAAATCCAGCCATGATAAACAAAACCAACAACACAGTAAATAGGCCTGCAGCAAATTATAACGACCACTTAGTTGATTAATTATCTTATCTGTTGTGGTATTGATACTTTTACTCAAGTAAAGAATGTGAGTAGGCTACTTCTTCCATCACTGGTCGCTGTTCAGTGTTCACGGTACGGGTACACTACTCTAAGTGAAATGACAACAATAATACATAAAAATATTCAAGCACCCTAACAGAGTGAAATCCATCCACTGCTGCCACCTTGCGTTTACATAAAGAACTGACGCTAGATACATTTATTAGAATTTGCATAGGAAAAGATGAACCCCATGTCAAGAACAAAGTCAACATTAGGCTTGACATGTCTCCTTTCCGACATGTCTCCATTCCGACACTAACCCTATCTCTAACCCTAACCCTAACCCCCATGGGAGTGTCGCCACTCCGACAATAAGAAATCAATTTCGGAGTGGCGACATGTCGGAATGGAGAGAGCCTCCCCATATTTAGATAGGTGTTTTTTATGGGCATTAACTGTCTGTCTCTGGTGTTCCTGATTGCTTTGAAAAAGGTCAAAGCCATCACCTGTTCAGGCCATCACAGGGCAATTTAGAAAGAGGAAAGATGCTATAGACAGAAAGGCTGGTTGGATATTTTCAGACATATTGGGGGCCCATAGTATAAACCAGTGTTTCTCAAACTTCTCAAATTTCAATTTCCCCTTAACTCGGACAGTGTACAAATAGAACCAAATTAACCCTTAAGGGTCCATGTTTGTGTCCATCCAGGATTTGATGTTGTCTAGGCAGTCATGTAGGCATTGGAAGTGAATTATGGGAGTTGGTATTGAGGGGTAGATAGATCATCAGCGTAGCAGTGGAAAGCGATGTTAGGTTTAGTGAAAATTTATCCTAGTGGCACACTGTATGAGGAACAGGATGGGGCCAAGGATAGAACCTTGGGGGACCCCAGAGTTGAGGGGGCAGAGGGAGAAGAAACGTCTATTTGTTAGGTACGACTGAAACCAGGCCAAGGCGCCAGATATGCCTAAATGGTGCTCTAGGCGTGAAATTAAAATGTCAGTGTCAAAAGCAGAAGACGGGTCCAGGAGGACCAGGACAGAAGTGCTACCATCATCAGCAGTTAAAAGCAAATCATTAAAAACTCTCAGTAAAGCAGACTCAGTACTGTGGCCAGGCTTAAAACCAGATTGAACATTTTCGTGTAGGCCATTTGTAATTAAAAAATCAAACCTCGGTTCGAAGTGGAGCGGTGAATTTGAGCAGCTGTACCCTATGTGAGTGAGTGAGTGAGTGTAAACTGTGCCTGTGAGTGAGTGGTGAGTGTGCCTGGCCTGCACAAAACAGCGCCCCTCCTTTAACTAGTGTGTTGTGTGTGGCCACTCAAGGTATTGCCCAGGCTACGGACAGGGCCAGCCAGCCACCCACCCACCCAGCCAGCCAGCCAGCCAGCCAGCCACATACCCACGGACATACCTGTTCATTGGGAGCGCTTTCACCGCTCCAAAAATCAAACCTCGGTTCGAAGTGGAGCGGTGTGTGTGTGTGTGTGTGTGTGTGTGTGTGTGTGTGTGTGTGTGTGTGTGTGTGTGTGTGTTTGTGCCTGCACAACAGCGCCCCTCCTTTAACTTGTGTGGCCACTCAAGGTATTGCCAGGCTACAGACATACCCAGCCAGCCAGCCAGCCACATAGCCAGCCAGCCAGCCAGCCACAGACATACCTGTCTATTGGGAGCGCTTTCACCGCTCCAAAAAGATTGTAGTTGTGTGTGACTAACTTTCTCCAAGACCTTGGAGAGAAATGGCAGGTGTGAGATAGACCTGAAATTAGACAGGGTAGAGGGATCAAGGTTTTTGGAGCGGTGAAAGCGCTCCCAATAGACAGGTATGTCTGTGGGTGGGTGGCTGGGTATGTCTGTAGCCTGGCAATACCTTGAGTGGCCACACACAACACACAAGTTAAAGGAGGGGCGCTGTTGTGCAGGCACACACACACGCACGCACGCACGCACGCACGCACGCACGCACACACACACACACACACACACACACGCACACACGGTATAGCTGCTCAGATTCACCGCTTCGAACCGAGGTTTGATTTTCTTTTTAAGGATGGGATTCACCACAGCATGTTTCAGGGGAGCAGGGACACAGCCAGAGAGGAGAGAGGAGTTGATTATTAGTATCACACTTGGCCCAACGGCATCTAAAGCCCCATTTCCACTGTAGGGCCAACACAGAACTAGAACCAGAACTTTCCAGAACCAAGAACTTTCGAGAACCTGTGAAGTTCCGGGACCAAGTTCTGCTTACGTTTCCATATAACCAGAACTAACCGGGAAGGTCCCAAAAGAAAAAGACCAGCAGCGCTGCCCCTCCCATAGGTTCCCAGAACTAAAGTTTAGTTCTACCTCAGGAGCAGGACCTAAAAACGGTTCCAGGAACCTCGTCTGGAACAGAGCTGTACGCAATGGAAACAAAACCAGAACCAAAAAGATAGATTCAGGTTCCTGAAAGTTCTGGTTCCACCTTGCAGTAGAAGTTGAGATGGTATGGGATCAGTTAAAGAGTTTGTGGGCCTCAGATGCATGACCACACGAGTGAGTGTGGATACTGGATAGGGATAAAAAATAGCTGATCCGCAAGCTCGGAACGTGCCGCAAAGCAGCACATTTTGAACTTGTAGATCTGCTACTTTTGATACTCGTGAATGTGGACGTATGAGGTTTCCAATCGACGTTGACAAGCTACTTCAAGCTAGAGGCTACATTTCTGAGCCATTTGGCTTTCAAACTTAAAATATACAGTCATAAAAGCACAAGCAGTTCTGTGCTGCATTTCTAATTAAATAACAATTGTATATGGGGGGAGGGGGGGGGGGAACATTCTAAGAATAAAACAAGAGAGCCATGGATACTGAACAACTCTTTATTTTCATCTTGAATAAAAACCCATTTTTGTTGAGTGTAACCCATTTTGAAAGTACATCATGCTGTACATATTCTTAAGCAATACCAGGTGTACAATTCCAGTGGTTGGAAAGAGTAACAAACATATGAAATCTTTTTTCAGTAAATTTTTTCTTGTAGCTCAGTAATATTTACTGTTTGGAATCTCAAATAAATTTGGGTACATCACACAGGTTATTGCAAAATAAAAGCGCAAAAAAAAGCCTGCTTTCTACTCTTGGGTACAAAAGGATGTTTTCTGTGGCTATCATGCAGCGTTCAGATACATGTACAATATCCAGTCACACCACATGTTTGTTTTTCAGTAGGGCGGCTTTGTTTCAGGCTTTCATCATAACTTATAGGCTCTAGAATAGTTTTTTTTCTTCTCTCTTTTCGTGCCATCATTGAGTTTGTCAAAAAGGTTCTTTCGTTTAAAGGGAGAGCCATTAAAAAATATACCACTCTGAAGGCACTCCCTAAATGTAGTGACAAAAGAAATGAGAGCCAAAAATTGATGACAAATGAAAAATCCCTGTACTGGCCGCGAATCCAGTTCTCATCCCTTTGCTCAGTTTAAGAAAAAGTAATTCCCAGACAACAATTAAATGGACAACAATCCAAGGGGAACAGGGTACACATGGGTCAAGCTTGGAGAACCAATAACTTCTACTAGAAATGCTGCCCTTTTGCCAATACATGTCAACTTATCAATTAAGCACTTTTACTTTCTTTTTTTCTTCTTATTTCCAGTCAAAATGTTTTAAGTCTCATCACATTGCAACTTTGGACCAGAAAAGCGTGATTTGAAAAAAAAAAACAAGACAAAAAACTAAGAAACAAGCATTTTTGTAATAAGACACGTTGAAAGGGGAAATAAGACCCAGACTTTTTTATGTTTGTTTTTGCTATACATATTTGAAACTACAAAAGCTGGCGTTAGATGATGTACATAAAAAATGTAGTCATGAGTTCCATTCCAAAACGCTGACTCTCTCCCCATAGGGGGAGGGCATTCCCAATGCTTCAACAGTACAATGTCAAAGACCAAAGGAAAGCTCTTCAGATGGATTTGGACATCATTTGTCTTACATTCTTGTGAGAGGATTTTGTTTCAAAGTCTTGTCTGTCATTCAAATGTTGGATAATATGGCATTTTTGGGAATGAAGCCTCATGTTATATTAGGCAAAAAAAAAAAAAATACAAAGAAATTAAAGATAAGCAAAAACAACTGCCTCAATCAATTTATATTAGCAAATAACCACAATCATAGCAACATATCCTACTTTATCGCGTCTCTTCAAACCAATACTGTGTTCACTCTAAATAAATGGTTTTGACAAATTAAAGGCATTCTTTGACATTCAAAAAGATATCTCCCAGTGGGCCTAATTGTATAATTGCATCATAAGGAACATGTGATGGGAATGCTCTACATTTAGCCATTGATTGTTCAGAGACTAAAACAATCACCTTGGACTGGCAGAAATGTGACACCTACACACAAAAAAAACAAGCTGTTACAATGACTACATTTAACAAAGAAAAGGCTAAACTCTAATTATGAACCCCATAGCCAGATCTGGTAATTCTCAGAAATAGTCCCCATTAGTTTACTTTGTGACAACAATCTGCATGAAGGCAAGTCAAATAGTAGGGGAAATATAATTTAAAGTACTGAACGTGTTGCTTCCATTTGAAGAAACATGGATGGCTGGTTGTAAAATTTCGTCTGGGGCAGAAAGTACAAAACGGATGCACTTGATATACGGTACATTCATTCATTCCAATAAGATGATAATCAATGACCCAATTGACCAAAACTCTGAACTTTCTTTTCAAGCCCAAAATAAGTACTATTAATCCTATGCAGGTGAACCAGCTGAACAAACCCCTAAAAGTTAGAAACAATTTCTTGCGCAAACAACAAGAGCCAAACGTTGCTGAATAAGTTGCTGCCGAGAAGTGCAAGTGAATGATAAAAATATGAAAACGTAACGGTGGCGCAACATGAAATGAGCGAAGTTTTGGTGCCGAGATACATTTCAGAATCAGCTTTATTTCAGAAATCAGCTTTTCATTAACTGAATATATCCAAAAAAATAAAGCTATTGATCACATTGATCTGTGATCCAAGTACTCACAGTATCAGTGGGCTGTTATTCTGCATACATTGTAACACATTAACAGAACATTATCAAATACAACTTCAGTAAGAAAGGAACTCGGATAAGATGCAAAAATACTGAATTATTCCACCAAAGTAAAGTATTTACACGTTCGTGTCCTTCTGATGCCTGTGTATATATCAAAAACAAAACTTTTTTTGTTGTTGTTGTAGAAAATAAAAGAAAGTTTCTTTTATCTTTTCCAAGGTGAGAAAAGGGGAGATGGCTGAAGAAGCAAGATGAGGGGCTACATCGTTGTGGATCCGCAGTTGCTGCTGTGCTAGGCGGCCACTTTGTTATCCTTCTGGAAGAAAGCGAAACACTTTTAGAATGCTTGGAATAAAGCTAACTAAAATCTCATGACAAACATTTTGTCAGGCCAAATCCTAATCTGCTGATTTGTTTAACAGCATGAATGAAATATCCAAGACCATTAGAGTTTTATGGAAGATTCTTCTAAACATGGTGGTTTGACCACTTCAAATACTCTACTAAAAGAAAGAAAAGAAGAACGCCCATCTACAAGCTTTTGAGATAAATTTTCGCTGCGCAACATGCTCTCATAGAAGATACGCGTCTATGGAATCCAAATACCGGTAACTGAAATCAGTTGTGTTGACTGAGAACTTGAAGAATCTTCAAGCTCACAACGCGTCGCGCTCAGGCGCGTTGTGAGCTCCTCTCCACTAGTCCCTCCCTAACATTTAGTCTAGTTTTTTATTTGTTGACGAAATTGTCAATATATTTAGTCTAAGTTTTAGTCACCATAGTCTAGTTTTTATTTAGTTTTTGTCAGTGAAAAAAAGGTAGTCGACAAACATTTTGTCGTCACCGGTTTAATCAAAGAAATGAACACTGCTCGACAGGCAGATGGAAGTAGAATGATTTACCCTGTATTCAAAGTCGGAGAACTCGCGGCCTCCTCTGCCGCTGCCTCTGAAGGGTCCTCCCCTGAAGCCGGGGGGAGCTCCGCCCCGCGGGGGCGGAGCGAAGGATCCTCTGCTGGCGGGACGCACGCGGCCCCCGCGGGGCCCAAAGTTGCCCCGACCACGGTAGCCTCCTCGTCCTCTGCCGTGCCTCACGGGGAGGCCGAAGGTCTCGGCGTTCATCCGCCTCTCCTCTGCCCAGGTTGGCCTTCGATGATCCCTTGGTAGGAAATACACAAAACCAGACAATAAATAAAAAGAAATACTAGTACGTTTTCCCCCTTAAACACATGCTTATTTCCACAGTGGCAGTATACATCCTTCAGCTCTTGAGCCGTCTTGAGTTGTCTTGCTTAATCCCACGATTATGACATTTTACGCGAGGATTAATTGTTTACTAAGATTACTAAAATCAGATACATTTAATTAATCTCTTTAAACATTACAATTTTAAAAAGAAACTGTGCAATTTACCTCTGGTATCCTCCTTGGTCAGCTGCCGATTTCCTTTAAAAAAACAAAACAAAGTTCAGATTAAAATCAAATTCAAACATGGGAAAGTTCTCATTCTACTGCTCTTCCTTTTCACTGACAAAAAACTAAATAAAAACTAAGCTATGATGACAATTCCGTCAACAAATAGAAACTAGACAAAAATGTTAGGGGGAGGGACTATTGGAGAAGAAATCCAGTAGTATTAAAAGAAGAGTTTGGTTGCGCTCAGAAAACAGCAGATCAACAAACTCACAACGCGATCGGCTATTTTCAGCATGCAACCAAGTGTAAAATCTGGCATTGATTATGACGCCATCAAGGCCCGTCAAAATTCACTTTTGTCGACAAAATAGACTCACAAAAAACGACTAAATACTTCATAAGTGAAATAAAAATGTGCTGCCAAACTAACCGGTACCTTCCATCACAGGACAGGTTATCGAAGAAGGACTTGGACTTGTCGTAGTAACAGGTGGCGCTGGCTGGGTCCTCCTCCTCGGCAGCAGCAGTAGGAGCAGCGGTCCCTTCAGCAGCCGGTTGCTCAGTCTGTTCACTGGCCTCTCCATTCAGAGCCTTCTCAGGCTTGTCATCTTTATTAGGGGGGGAAAAAAATCCTATCGTTGCTGTTTGGGCAGAAACCTGTTATCTCCATATTCTAGTCATTTTCTTTTTATTATTAATGTTTTTTTTAATTACTACTACTTGATCATACTAGTGTCACACAAAAGCATCAAAAGTAGCAGATCCGCAAGCTCAAAGCGCGGCTCTAAGTGCTTTACAATTGCATTCAGGGCATATTTAACTCTTATTCTGCTTTGAACGTTCCTGTTCGCCCCAATTTTAACGAGTGAGGCGCGCCAATACGGCGCTCGTTCGTTTACCTCGTCTGATGACTGTAAGCTGATGAGGGGTCGTGCCGCCGTGTACTGTAATCACATCGCGAGCAGTGATGTTCTTAAAAATCCATTATGCATTTACATCAACGGAGACCATTTTGCTTCCGTGTTGATTATCTCAGGCCCTGGGGCTTTGTGTGCAATGTGTCTTCCCATTGTATGGCAAGAGGAAGCGGCCACATTCACATTAATGGCATTACGCCCCCCTCTGCTGGCTGGCCTGCGAAAGCGCAGCCTGCCAGGCAATATAAGGCCAAAAAAAAAAGAGAAAAAAAATTCTCTCAATCTACTATAACGTTGCAAAGGTAAGTCGCTTTTTGATGGCGCCAGACCCAATAAATAAATAAATAATCTGGCAGTAAGAGAGTTAACAGTGACATTTCTCTTTTAAATAATAAATATATACACCACCCCACCAATTAAATGGACTAAAAAGACGTCTTTAGTCTCAGATATTAACACTTATGTTGCAATGATTTTTTCTCTTCAATGTCTCGCGTTGCCATGGTTACCATAGACTTCCATGTAATTGTGCAATTGTGTAAAAAGTGCACGCCCATGCCTAGATGATGCACCACGTGTGTAGATGCTGTTCACAGCTTTCAAACAAAAAAATCCGCTTGGAAATCCGTTCAGGCATTCATGATTTATCAGCCATTATGTTTTCTTCAGATGTAAACAAACATGGCTGCCATGTTTGAAAGAATGAGTTGGTATGGGGGTTAAACATGCAATTTCGCGATCACGATCATGCCTAATACATTTCTGGAGGTCCAAAAAAAAATTTTGAAAACAAAAAAAATTGAAAAAAAAAAAAAAACTTTTTTTTTTTCAAAAACGGCCCAAACTCGGGAAACTCGGGGTTGGAACAGCGGTAGTACCAATACAAACTCGGGAAACTCGGGGTTGGCACCATATGTGTTAATATGCAGTTCAGTGCCATGTAAATTTCCTTTGGGGTTCCCCTCCCCCCTCCTTAAAGGGATGGTCCCCTGGCCCCCTCCCCAAAATAACCTTTTCTATCGATTACTCACCCCATGGAGACTCGAATCGCCATTGATAGGCACCGGGTGAAAAAATAGGTTACACAAATCGTGGGATAAACTATCCCTTTAAGACACAAGTTCAGGACTGCCACTCACCTTTCAGCTTCAGCTTGCTCTGCAGCTCCTTGTCGATCTCGTCCTTGTTGAACTGGGCGTTGGCGGTCTCAAAATCAAAGTCCTCCTCAAACTTCATGGGCCCGTCCCGGCGGATGTTGAATCTGCCTCGGCCGCGGTTCCCTCCGCCGCGTCCCCGTCGTGGAGGCAGGGCTCCAGCTGAAGAGGGGAACATTAGATGCAAAGGGTCAACTCATGAAACGGCGTCACATATCGTCGTCATCGGGTGGAAACCTTGTATGTCCAAAACCGTTTGTTTTGTATTTATCATTTTTAAAATTATTTAAACTAGTGAAAACAGACGATCAACAAAGACACAAAGCACACAGCCTCTGCGTTGTGTGCTTGTAGATCAGCTGTTTTCACTACTTTTGTGCGTTGGCCTTGTATGATGAAGCAGTGCTTTACTTTTTTACAAATTTGAAACTTGGAGATACAAGGTTTCTGCCCGACAGTGACAATATATAGATGGTGATGTGAAATGCTGCGGTGAATAATGTCCAGTATGTGACAGTGTGATGCTTCATGACATCTGCTTCTCTTTTTTTGCCATTTGTATATACAAAACAATTTACCAGCCTGACGCCTGGGATCCCGGTTGTCAACAGCACCGTGATGCTCATGATCCGGATGGGACACCTTATGAACCTCAGGGCCTGCACAGCAACACACAGGCACAACCAAAACACCCCAGTCAGCTCAGCTGATCAGTAGAATATCCACCAAAAACTCAATAAACTGTACAAACTAACTAACACACTATAGTCAACACTATAGTCAACAATGACCTAGCATCAGTCAACATAACATGCTATCTATTTAAATTTTAGTCTTTGCCTAAGCCTGCAAGGTGGTTGAGGCTAGGGCAAGTGCTATGGGCTAAGGTTGAGTCTGAGGAGGTGAGTCCTGAGTTTACGGTAGAATACTGGGGAGTGAGTCTGCAGTTCTAATTGCAATTGGGAGTTCATGCCACAGTTTGGGAGTCAGAAGGGAGAAGAGTCTGGGACATGTGGAGCATCGTCCTGGGTGTTTTAGGGAAGGTTCTGCCAGCTTCCCTGTGTTAGCTGATCTGAGTGAGCGGGAGTGGTTGTAGGGTTGGATCAGGCTTTGAAGGTACAGTATGGGGGTGTCATACCTTTGGTTGCTTTGTAGGCCAACATCAGTGTTTTGTACTCTGTGCGGGCAGTAATTGGGCACCAATGGAGGGAGTGGAGAATGGGGAAGACATGAGAAAATGTTGGCTGGTTGAAGACCATGCGTGCTGAGGTATACACCGATTAGGGACGCACGATTAATCGGGCATCATATCAGTATCTCACTGATGTCAAGACTCAAAATATCTCGTTTTAGCAAATATTTTATTTTATAATCATTTTTGAATGTGAAGCTGAAAAATCCCTTTTCAGTGATGATGAAGGCCGCATATTCAGTGTTTTCTAAGTACAAATATTTTCTAAATACAAATACTACATTCAAGCCGTTGATGTTGGGATATGGGCCAACATATCAATATAGTGTGTGCAGCTTTGGAATAGCTTTGGCAATGCTTTTTGTTCATGCCTTTTTCAGAAAGGACAAGTTTTCAACTTGTCTTTAAACAGAAAATCACCATAGGTTAATATCGGTTATCGACCAGCAATGTTGACATTGGTTATCGGTATCGGCCAGAAATGACACATCAGTGCATCCATAACACCCAAAAATAAATACAAAGTGCCCGAACTGAAAACATGAAACAATTAATTACAAATTAAAAGATCTCTCAGTCTCTCACCCTTTCTCTGCTCCAGAACATCGGGGGGTTTCATGCTGCCAGCGGAGGCGGTGGGTCTGGGGGCCAAAGCCGCCACGGGACTCCTCTGTGGCGCTGCGGAGACAGCAGGCCCTGGGACGGCTGAGGGAGCGGTCTGCACCGCCTGCTCCAGAGTGGGACTCTTCCTCAGAGGGTCCAGAGGACTGGTGTGTCCTGAAGAAACATCAGGGTTAAACCTCTTATCAATCTCAATCAATAGCATGACGGGCAGAAACATCTCATCTCCATAACTTTTCATTCCCAGACATTTATTCCCTACTTGACCATACTACAGTAGTCTCGTGAGGCCAGACTGTTGCCTCCCACACATTTCTAATGCTTCCGTCATAGAGTCTGGAGCACGGGAACTCCTTTTATCCTAATACAAATAAAAAATCATCTAAGCATAATATAGCTTGCTGCTTAGCAGAAATGTAAATAAATATATTTATTTATGTGGATGGAAATGCCAGTAGTTCAAGACTCTATATAGCATTCGGAGACTGTGGAGTAGTTGTCTTGCTACGAGAGAATAATTCTACAGTAGGGCAGTCACGATTATTACATAATCGTCTAATCGCGATTGTTTTTCATAATCGTGATTATTTTTCATAATCACAATAATTGTCAATTATCCATTTTAATTAAAAAGATCTTCTGTGAAACGTAATTTACTGCTGTTGTATCATCTATCATGTGTATTTTTATATGGATATGGGGGAATCACAAATAAAATAAACTCGACCCTTGCTCTAGCCTGATTTCAGACTCTGAGTCTGACATTGTCCCCATTGTAAGAGATTTTGAAGGGCCATTTATAGTTCTGTATGCTTGATTTTGTGTACGTTTTGGGTGAGAGTACATGCAGTAATTGCGTCGACAATTCATCTACGGTTTGTGCGTGCCAACCCACTCTCCGCTCCAATTCTGCTCCCGTTGGGACCACGCGCCACATTTGCGCCTCGCAGCACAGAACATACGAGACAAGAGCAGAATAGCTAACAAAAGCTTAAAGCTATGGAGGTGGTTCTGCACACACATGTAAACCGAAGCATTTAGCCAAACTATGTAGAACTAGGGATGGCCAACGGTTAACCGTTACCGTTAAACCGATAAGAAATTGGTTACCGGTAAGCACTAACGGTTAATTTTGACCGATAAAAAAAGAAAAGAAAAGGGAAATGAACCCATGTGTCTCACCAAAAGCCCCGTACACCAATATCTACGCAACATCAAGTCACCAACCATGCAACTATACGCGCTGTGGTCACACATTTCTGGACACCAATGTCTGTGTAACATCCATGCATTCATGCAACTGCGGTCTGGGACGCTGCTGTACACGCTGACTTGTTCATCAGGAAACAAATGCTCCCTCGTCGATTGGATTTTAGAAAACAGACCCCCGTCGTCACATTGAATCCCGTTTAAGAAGAGCTTAAAACACAACTTTCTAATGTTACATGTTGATGACGTGAGGAACGCTAAAGTCGTCTTGGTTACATAGTAGGCTATGCGAAAATAACAAAGCTCAGAGTCGCAAATTCAATGATCGCTGCATCAGCACACACAAAGCACGGGCGAGAGAGAAGAAAATGAATGAAATGGACATCACGTTTAGCCGATTCAACCATTCCAAAAGTCATACGATTGGAAGTTATTGCATGCGGCTACATGCGAGCGTCTCCGCCGTCTCGCTGCTGCTGCTGCCGTTTTGTTAGGAGACTGCCAGGGAGTGCACAGAATTTTAGAGAGGCATGGGCTGACATTTCTAAAAGGGCCTTTTCAGACGGATAAAAGTTAAGGGCTCAAGCCCCTTTTGCTGTATGTTTCAATCCCACCGTTTCTTTGCAAAAACACATTTCTTTTAGAAAACATTTGTATTCTTGTTTCTCCCAGTGTGTAAATATAGCACTTTATTATGGGGAAAAACGTGTGTAGGCCTATTTTCCTTTTTTAAATCGCTAAAATAGCGCATTTTTGAACACATTTCCTTAGCGGTTAACTGTTAATTAACTGATAAGGCCTGACGGTTATCGGTTAAGAAAAAATCTCCATTTGGCCATCCCTATGTAGAACCACAGAATTGTGTGTGTGCGTGTGTGTGTGAGGAGTCATGGTGTCCTCTTCACGTGGTTGCAACGACGTTCCTTTTTTCACTAGCCGACATCTTTTCACTCTTTTTGCAGAGGAAAAGTTATGTTCCTCACTACTGCCCCTACGGTTGACAACGGTGGCCGCGGGTACTTCTTGCTACGGACAAATCCAGTACGTTCAGTTGGGAGATGTACGGTAGGGTCCGTGTACGGACAGCAATCATACGGACAAGTACGGACTGGGAGAAAGAACATACATCAAATGGACCAAATGGAAGAAATCTCTCTCACCCTCCGTTTCTAGTGTATACCTGCTGTCCTTATGTATTACTATGCAGTGCATGGTACTTTACTTGACAACTAGCGTGCATTAACATAGATCCTAGTACAGACTACTATACAGGCTGTCGATGAAATCAGGAGATAAGTTGGTTGAAAGGTGTGAAAAAGTTACTGAATGCACCTGAGAGCCGACATCGGCAGATGGCTATGGTGCTAAAAATAGCCTATGGCTTGATTTCAGGTGAACTCAGGTGAAACCAAAAGACCAACCAGCTGCTTCAGTGAATTTAGACCATTTTACGCAGCAGTAAGTGCTAGTGCTGATAATGAAATTGATAGTTAAATACCGTATTTTCCGGACTATAAGGCGCACTTAAAAGCCTTTAATTTTCTCAAAAAACTACAGTGCGCCTTATAGTCCAGTGCGCCTTATATGGATCATTCATTGACATTGACATTCCCTTTAGCACAGCTCCATCTGTTTGATGCATAACGCAACGGTAGCGTCTATTATGTGCGCCTTATAGTCAGGTGCGCCTTATATATGAAAACAGTTTGAAAATAGACCATTCATTGACAGTGCGCCTTATAGTCAGGTGCGCCTTATAGTCCAGAAAATACTGTATATGGCATAAACACTTTAGTTAGTTTAATTTCTGAGAAAATCGGAATTTGAATGAGACAAGCCACACATGCGTGCTCGCGCACTGCCCCGGGCTTTGTGCCTGCATCTTGAGCACACATGCAGCTGTAACAATGTTTATAGCGTGGATACGAGCTGTGTTCAGACAAAACTGAATGTACTGCGAGCACAACCTCCGTATTGTATTTTAAAAAGAGTCCCCGCCGGCCTGCTACCCCTCCTAGCAACCAACCGGAACTCTACCTCCTCTCCGCCAGCCCGACACGACGGTGCATTAGACAGTAGATTTTGGTCAACAAATCGGTCTGGTGACTTTAATCCATGTGCATTTCTTACCTCCTCCAACAGCTCCGAACTGCTGAGGTGCTAGCGGGGCGGAGCCAAACTGGCTGTAGGGTGCCATTGGGGCTCCTCTGAAAGGTGCATAGGATCCCACGGACTGGAATGACGGCGGTGCTGCAGCAGCATTGGTGGTGTTACTGCTAATAGAGGACTAGTGAGAGAGAAAAAGCACACATAGCATGGCCATAAATGAACTTACTGATGGCTGGACTACATCGACAGTTAGGGCTGTCACCATCATTTTACTTGACGATTAATTGTCGCTCAAATAATTGCTTTTAAATTAACAATTTAATTGTGTTTCTGGCGAACATTGGAACGTTATGATGAAATCCCCCCCCCCCCCCCCCCCATATATATATATATATATATATATATATATATATATATATATACATACATACATACATACATATATACATATATATATATATACATATACATATATATATATGTGTGTGTGTGTGTGTGTGTGTGTGTGTGTGTGTGTGTGTGTGTGTGAACAAACGCACTGTAAACACTTACAGGGGGGCCTTTAGCGAATGACCAGTGCCACTCATTTCTATCGTGTCTATTTACTAAAGCCCTGGAACTCGTGTGCAATCATGTCACTGGGGCCAGCATATCTTGAACAATCCAATGATGATCTTGAGCAATCATTTAATGATTAATTGCTTTAGCTATCTTTTCTACCCTTCTAACACAAAAAATAAGGAGGATAACTTCTGTGACACTAGAACTCGTACAGCATGACTTTATGTCATGACTTATCAGAACTTGAACAATCAAATGATTTTGGTGACATTTAAATACTTTTGTTTAGATTACGTTTTTGGAGACTACAAAATGTAACTGCAAGTAACTTTTCCATGGCATATGATTAGGGTTGGAATCGGTTTTATCACATTTTGGAATCGTTTCATCAGTGTACAAATGGAACCAACCACCTCCAGCACCACCCAAAGAGCCACCTTATTGTGAATGATTCTTGACACGAATAAATAATGAACAGAAAAGTGATTTCACAGTTTTTCTAGTGTTTTAAGAATTTTACAAGCAACGCTCTAATATTGTGATAATATCGTGAATTGTGATATTTTGGGCCACCATTATCGTGATATGAAATGTTCATATCGTCCCATCCCTACCGTAGCGTTATGGTGGTCCATGTTTAAGGGTCCATTTGGAACCTACAGGAATCGTTAAAGGGAACCATTAAGGAATCGTGTCGTTAAGAGGCAATCGTTAAAATCCTAAACCTGGAAGCAACAAGTACATTTTTAATGAGCTTTTCCGGAAGGATTTTTTACTTGTCCCGGACAACAGGACAAGCCTTAATGTCAAGCTGTGTACACTGGTGGTGAATTCTTACTTGAACAATTGCAGGGTCCTGAGGCAGACTGCTAGTAGCTTTAGGTGGCTCACAAACAGTCAGGTCTTTTATATCACTCCCTCGAAAGATGATGTACTCAAACACTTCATCCCTGGGTGGAATGGGCCTTTCGGTGGGGCGATCCTCGGTGCCGAATGAACGAACTGTGGGGGAGAAGTGTTCAAATAATCACCAACACAATACGCAGAGATCCTCTCCCACAGACTGCACACATTTATTTCTGCAAGTTTGGAATTATAAGACAAATGTAACAAATGTTAAGTTCAAATTGTGAAGTAGCTACAAAGTATCCAAGGGAACCTTTTTGGCACAGTCGCCGACCGCTTGTAATATTTTACAAGACATTTATAAATACATGTCATCTGCAAAGTGACAAAATGAATTCCTTATCGATACATTTCTTCACTAATGTGTTTGTGTCTAGAAAGTAGAAACACATCCCATAAATATTGAAATTCAAGAGAATCTGTGACAGCTGCTGAAATTTGGTACCATTAACTAGGAGGAATCCATCCGTTTCTGAATCCATTACAAGCATAGTTTTGCACGAAAAACACTCAGACATTGGGCTAAAAACGGCCCCACAAAAATGGTTTGTTTGTGTGATGATATGGAATAGTGTCTATGGCCGTTTTTAGCCCAAGGAGTGTTGGGATGCATTCCGAATCATGAAGGAAAAAAAATAATAGTTTGACCTCCTAACATGCAGCAAATTATGTTTTTGTATTTTTCCCCTGCATAAAAAGGTCAATGGTACCCCTAACTTTCAGCAGCTGTCACAGATACCCCTTAGGGAAACTGAATTTCAGTCTTTGCGAGATGTGTTTCTTGACACCTTTTTAACAAACACATTGTTGAAGAAACTTATTGTTAAGGAATTTATTCTAAGTTTGGACATTTTTCTGATAATATTCCGCGGCTACACGGGCAGCGGCGAGTTGAAAATGACGCCGTGCCTCCAAATAAGCCGCTGAGCAAGACGTAAACAAAGAGCACAAGAAGAGTGTGCACTCACTCACTGTGGTTAGCTTAACGAGCTAGCTTCGTAATGCTAACTGCGGTAGAAAAATAAAACCCGGTCCTCGCTCACACACACTCTGTCGTTTAAAGTCTAAACAGTAGCATTGGGTGTTTAGGGAGGTAGTTGTTGTGATAGTCGGGGGTTTTATCTTACCTTTAGCCAGAGCCACGGTGGAGTTCTCGGTGTCTATGGTGTATAGAATTCCTTCATAGCGAATCTCGGCCTTCGAGACCAGGCTAATTTTGCTCCCAATATAAGGCGTCCCTCCTCCACTCATATTTGACCCTGTTTTGTGTTGGCTTTTCCTTCCAAAACTTCCAATTTAAACCGGCTACTGCTTCGTCAAAGAACCTATAACCTTTAAAGGGGGTTATAAAACCCGGATAATAAGCCTCTTTTATCAATAGTGCAGATATTATGAAGCTAGGTTGAATTGAGCGACAGATACGTTGTAGTGAACGAGCTGCTAGCACGACATGGCCGAAGTCATTTTTACTAGGCTGGCCGCAAAGGACGCTGGGAAATGTTCTGCTGCGGTGTTGCCAGGTTTGATTATTAGCGAGAGAGAAACAAGCAAACAGGTCTCGGAAACAAGCCCAAGAGAATAGGTACATTGATTGATTGAAGACTTTATTAGAAGTTTGCATAGGAAAAGGTACAGCTTCATGACGGTACAGTTCACTGGTACAAGGTCTACTAAAAGGAGATCCATGAAAAGACTAAGCTTATTTCCACTGGAAACCATTGAAGTATCTCATATAACATTGAATGACAGACAAATAGAACACAGTACTATGCAGTAGATATGTAAAGAAAAAATCGCACCCGTGCGAAGTGAGCGGTGCAAATATATTTAGGGAGATACATTGTGGACAGTTTTCAAGCCTTGTTTTTCTTTAAATAATCTATAATAATAATAATAATAATAATAATGCTTTGTGTGTCTTCAATCAAATGGCCGTGATCGATCAATAACTGTTCTAACCATGAATTAGCCGAATTCAACATGAGCAGTTTAGTATTCACAATCTGAAATCTGAACCTGAAATCGCACCCGTGCGAAGTGAGCGGTGCAGAAATATTTAGGGAGTACCAGTAAGACTCCCTAATCGGGAGATGGTCGCTTATCTCCACAAATAGGGCAAAAATGGGTTTTTCCAAAATCTTCCTGATCCATGTTGATGACATGAGTGTAGACATGCTGTGTAGTGATTTCCGTGATTTTAGGGCAAAATCTGTAGGAGCAGTGTCCAAAAATGTGTTTTTTAAAAATCGGCCTGAAGGTGGCGCTATATGGGACAGATTCATGTTGATGGGATGAGTGTAGACATACTGTGTAGCGATTTGCGTGATTTTAGGGCAAAAACTGTAGGAGCAGTGTCCAAAAATGTGTTTTAAAAATCGGCCTGCAGGTGGCGCTAGAAGAGGGCCATGTGAGAAATGAGGGGTGGGGTCTCCGCGTTGCCTTGGCGGACGAATAGGTACCGGCCCCGGCTCTCCCGGACGCTCCTAGCCCGAGTTACGGCATTTTATGTGAGCTGCAGTGGAGGGGGTCCTCCACTGGGGGCACCACCACTTTTGCATCCGTTCTGGAGCACCAGGAGTGGGTGGTCCCCAGGAATTCCCCGTGAGCAGCCCCGTTGGGGTGGTCATTTGGTCATTTTTGCACATGTGGTCATTTTTTACACCAGGGGTCCTTGGAGGTTGTAGTTTGCCAGGTAAGGAGTGTGTGTGCAAAATGTGGCATGGATGGGGGCAACGGTTGTGGAGATATGAGCAGGGCAAAAGTGTGACGTGTGACGTGTCACTCACGGAGGGACATTTATTTACACCTGGGGGTCCCCCAGGTCCCTGGAGCTCTGGGGGTCCTTGGAGGTTGTAGTTTGGCAGGTAAGGAGTGTGTGTGCAACATTTGGCATGGATGGGGGCAACGGTTGTGGAGATATGAGCAGGGCAAAAGTGTGACTCACTCACTGACTCACTGACTCACAGACGGACAGCCGGTGGAGGTTTTGGTAGTAAATGCGACCTATGGTCGCAATGATATACTGTGAACTTTGATTTCAAGCCCTTTCTTCGCAATGTACCTACATAGCTTACTTACAGTCACAATGTGATGTGTTCACGTAGCATATGGAAATGTGATGTACTTACTCAACCTTCATAGTTCAACATGACATTCAAGACCTCAAAGATGAATTCTACATTACCACGATATTTCTAGCGTCTTGAAGATATGTAATCTCATCAGCATAGAGTAGACCCATCATAGCTCCACTCCACCCCAACCTTATAATCTGCTTCAAGGAAGAGCGAAGTAGCATAGACTTAGAAGGTCCCAAACTGAATAATTCACATCAGATCCACGCAACAGGACTAGGAGACGCGAAGAAGAAACATTCGTTACCTCTAACATACGTTGTGAATCCTCATGTTATCGGATTCACGGGGGCAGTGTTGTCGAGGAAACGAGCATGATACGTCACGTCACGGCATGACGTCATATTTAGTTATAAATTAGCTATATACAGAAGAATATAGTAGTATACAGATTTACAGAGACATCTGGAGATAGATTCAGATACCGAGACTCATAGAAGAATATTGAATAGATCTCTCCATGTCCCTCTCGCTGTCTTTCTCTCTGTAGGGAAAGGAACGTGGCACTTGAACATTATGTCGGATGATCTAAAATAAATGTTTCTTGAAGATGGGGGATCGCAAAGATGTGTTTCCCCAGTTCCACTCTCCCACCCAACAACAACAAATAGGCCTACAGTATATGGTCACCTATGGCATGATGACAGCATCCTACATGTAGGCTACAGTACATCCAATTTGCTGAAATCAAGGCTTCAAAACTGAACTCCACAAAGCAATGGATGACGTCATGGGTAGATCTGTCGTCAGCGTAACGGATATAAAAGCAGCAGTCAAACCAACACAGGTAATTTCTCCAAAAGCGGATCACAATTGTCTGGTATCGCACGAGCAGCGAGCACCACATAAAGGCTGAAATGGCCGCCACCATGATTGACACGGAAGGAGCCCCAGCGCCAAAGGTCGTCCCACCAAAGGTCATCCCCTTCTTCCCGACATTTCAAAGTTATTTGGCAATGGGAGATCAGTTGTACCAAAAGGGGGACTATATCAAAGCTATAGAAAGCTATTCCATGGGATTAATGCTCAAGGTGGAAGACAAGGACTGCCTCGCTGAGCGATCTAAATGTTTCCTGGGGGGGATGGGGGATCCAGAAAATGCTTTAAGGGACGCTGAGGCATCTCTTAAACATGACAAGACATTTTACAACGGATTGTACTGTAAGGCAGAGGCACTGTGCACCATGGGGGATTTTGAGTCTGCACTGGCTGTTTACCATAGGGGACGGAAGCTGCGTCCAAATGTGGCCGACTTCAGACTCGGCATCCAGAAGGCAGAGGAAACTTTGGAAAGGACTGTGCGGGGGAAACCTACCGGTGTTATTCATCACCTGAAGAAAGACAAAGAATACCTGGAGAAGTGGGACCTAAGGACCTAAGGAGAGACCCACCTGTACAGAGGACCTAAGGAGAGACCCAACTGTTGATGGTGCCTGATTTCCTGGAGCTCTTCAGGGAGAGAGCCACCGCCCCCTTCTTTGTGTTCCAGGTGTTCTGTGTGGGGCTGTGGTGTCTGGATGAGTACTGGTACTATAAGGACCATAAGCTGGACTTTGCCATGTCTACATACCGGTACCTAAATATTAGAATACATGAGGATAGTGCATTCTAATGACCCTGAAAGGTCATGTTAAGATACTTTGAAGACAAAGTCATTCGAAAAGACAAGTCTGGCATGTGTTATTTCTGTTGGGACGATATTTGATGTCTTCTTGCAAATGATGGCTGAGAAGCCCAAGACCAAAGAGCATGAAGAGCAGCTGGAATGTCATGCACAGTTTCTATTGCTTTACTTTAACCACAATGACAAAAGGATCTGTAGAGTTGCAGACAAATACTGGACTTGTTTGGTCGAGACTTTCCCACATCTGCTGTGGAGTGGTTCTAGACATTCTAGACATCTTGCAAACATTCTCTCTGTCACTCAGTGCTGACATCCGCAAGGATCTGCCAAACATGACATTATTATAGGTATCACCTTCATGATCACTGTCCCAGTTTAGCCAGAAGGCCGGCAAGATGAGAGACCGATTGTACAAAATTCAACAGTAGTTGCAGATCCAAAGAGGAGAAGGAGGTTCTACTGTATTTTCGCTCCCATGAAGTGTCCAGGATATGGAGTTGGTTAGGCGTGGTAAAGCTTGTACTTCGATCTACATGATAATCATAAGCTGTTTATTTATATTCTTTGAATTTCAAAATTGTCTTGAGCTGGATATCTCTATAATACATGAAAACAAACCACACTTTTAGACAGGGCCCTGTGATTAAAGCGCTCTGTCTAAAAGTGTGGTTTGTTTTCATGTATTATAGATAATACATGACTCATACAATTGAGAAATTCAAATGAACTATTTTGAAATTCAATGTTAGCACCGCTCAATAATTTTTTATGACGTAATTTAGGCGGCCTAAACGCGTTCTAAATCAGAGTTAACCAATCGGGTGCCTATGTGACTATGACATCATGGACAGATCAACAGAATCGAAGTGTTTCATTGGTCTAGCGGACTCATGTCATCATCATTTGTGACATCATTTGTGACATCATTTTTTTTAAGCGGTCTATAGGAGCGGTTAGCACCGCTCAAAACAAAAAAGAAAACAGTAAGTCTAAACAAAGTATGAGCAGTGCACTTTAAACGGATCCCTGGCTAGTAATATATATTTATATAATTTATAATTGCCCTATAACTCAAATGAGAAATTAAAATCACCTGAAATGTTTAACCAATAACCAGCGCTTGCACAACAATTTTGAAGTTGATTTTGATGAATGTCAACATAAATAGTGGAACAGAACCAAAATACAGGGATGTGTCTTTCTGTAAGGAAACACCCCAGCACAATAATCTAGTGACTGATAAAGGGAATATAAAATAATCTTAGGCCGCACTCACACAGTTGCGTGAAAAATCTTTTCCGTATCATATGAGAATGAGGGGGGGAGGGGAAGGTCCAATGCATTGTCGATGGAAGGTTGTTTGATGTTTTGTGTCTCTTGCTCAACCACAGTCTGTCTTTTGGCCAAGAGACACGGCAACGACAAAACACCAAACAACCTTCCATTGACAATGCATTGGACTCTGCCCCACCCCCCCTCAATCACAGACTACACAGACATGATAGCTGTCGCAACTGTGTGTAGGGCACCTTAAAGTTACCTAGCTTCCCTTTAACTTTTCTGTAATCCCAAAAAGTCTATTGAGTTCAATGGACGTCTTCTGCAACCTTTTCTGTAACCCCAAAACCACAAAGGTCCATTGAGTTCAATTTACCTTTTCTGTCCCATTTCTGATTGGATTGATATTGCTAGGGTATTTCTCGGTACTTCTCTGCTGTTTATAAACAGGATTGGTCAAGCTTCACTTGACCTCATTCACAATATCTAATATAAATGGATTAATTTCCCAACGGATTCCTCGCGGCTCAAGTCAATGCAACTTCCAATTTCCCAGAATTGCACCTTTTCTAGTTTATTTTAGAAATAGTAGGTCTTTCACTCAATAGGGACCGCTCACATCGCAAGTTGATGATCTCATTAAGTCCATATGTGGGCCAACCCTATGGAATGTGAATGCATGTGCTAACTAAAAATCCCACACATGTGAAGTGAGCAGTGCTATTTATGAGTTAAGTTCATTAAGCGTCCTGCGAAGCTTGGCCAATGTGACTCTGGACATAACTTTGAGCACTTTGTGCCAAGATGTAGGCCAGTTGTAGGCCAGACTGGCCAGTTATATGTAGGTCATGCTTCAGAGCCCAGACAAAGCCAGATGTTGGAGCTAGCTCCTTCCAGGAGCACCGCTCAAAAAACAACGTAGTACTTCCTAAGTTAATATGAACACCAAATCAATATTTTAAATATGTTTGCCAGACCCATGAAATGGGTAGGCCTACATAAGCAAATGTCGGTCTGTCTGTCCTGGTTTTCTATATAAAGGGTATATATGATGATGACATGATGATGACATGCCTACAAAAGGCATGATGTCATGGTTGTGCCAGACCACATGGGGTCTGGCACAACCAGGTTGACCTGGTCTAGTTTATTAGCACATGCATTCCATACATTCCATAGGGCTGGACCACACATTGACTAATTACATCATCAACTTGCGACAGGAGTTGTCCCTTGGCTTGAATTCACGGAAATGTTTTTGTTTTT
Source organism: Nannobrachium achirus (assembly GCF_963921795.1). NCBI lineage: Eukaryota > Metazoa > Chordata > Actinopteri > Myctophiformes > Myctophidae > Nannobrachium > Nannobrachium achirus. The sequence goes on from NC_137816.1 coordinate 56,045,873, forward strand.
GTCACTTTCCAAGCCAATAATTTGATGACTGGCGAAGTCTCCGGTATCAGAGTCTCCTAGCAGCCACCGCAGTGGTGTGTTCTAAGTTTTGGGCATACAATAATTATTCCCAACCAGTCATGATTTAAACCAGCACACTCCACGGAAACGGCACTCCTTGCAGTCACAGAAGCACTTCCCCCTTGGGATAATAAAGGTATCTATCTATCTCCCACTCTGCAGTCCTGATTCTTCTGGATGCTCCTGGACACCCTTGCTGACCTGGGCATCACTGGGACAGGACTAAAGTGGTTCTCCTCCTGACCGGACCTACTAGGTCTCATGGAAAGGTTTGCTTTCATCCTCCTGCACCCTCCTAGCCGGTGTCCCCCAGGGATCTGTACTTGCCCCCCTCGTTTTCTCCCTGTACACTAAATCCCTTGGTGCTGTCATCTCCGCTCACAATGTATCCTATCACTGCTATGCCAATTACACTCAAATGTTTTTATCCTTCTCCCCTCTGCAACTCAGGTGGAAGAGCACATTGCTGCATGCCTGGCTGCAGGGGGGTATCTAATGGGGGGGACAGGGGGGACAAGTCCCCCCCGGGCCACCGCCCCCCCCCCCCCCCCAAAAAAAAAAAAAAAAAAAAAAAATTTTTTTTTTTTGGGGGGGGGGGGCAAAAGGGTCCGCGGGGGTCCGCGGGGGTCCGTGGACCCCTGGGGGTTATTATATATCCAGAGTTTCAGTTAGAGCACTGTAAAGTGTGTGTGTCTCAAATGCTAGTTCATGCTAGTCAGTGGCTGATTTATAACAGGGCTAGGGTGGGCTGCAACCCAGGGTGCTGGGCTGCAGCCCAGGGGGGGCTGCGCTAGGGTGGGCTGCAGCCCAGAGTGGGCTGCGCTAGGGTGGGCTGCAGCCCAGGGTGGGCTGCGCTAGGGTGGGCTGCAGCCCAGAGTGGGCTGCGCTAGGGTGGGCTGCGCTAGGGTGGGCTGCAGCCCAAGGTGGGCTGCGCTAGGGTGGGCTGCGCTAGGGTGGGCTGCGCTAGGGTGGGCTGCAGCCCAAGGTGGGCTGCGCTAGGGTGGGCTGCAGCCCAGGGTGGGCTGCGCTAGGGTGGGCTGCGCTAGGGTGGGCTGCAGCCCAGGGTGGGCTGCGCTAGGGTGGGCTGCAGCCCAGAGTGGGCTGCGCTAGGGTGGGCTGCAGCCTGCAGCCCAAGGTGGGCTGCGGCCCAAGGTGGGCTGCGGGCCCGCGGCCCAGGGAGGGCTGCAGCCCAGGGTGGGCAGCCCAGGGAGGGCTGCAGCCCAGGGTGGGCAGCCCAGGGTGGGCTGCAGCCCAGGGTGGGCAGCCCAGGGTGGGCTGCAGCCCAGGGTGGGCTGCCCAGGCTGGGGGGGGAAGTGGGCCGGTGCAGTGGAGAGAGGGCCGTTGCTGACTGGCAGCAGCCAATCACATTCATTGGGCCATCAGTTGCTCCAGCTCACTCACTCAGTACTGACAAGGAAGAGGCCTCCTCTCCCCTCCCCCATACCTGTGTCCCGTGTGTTAATAAATCAGCTATCAGCAGCATTGAACACAGGTGGTTCATCATCACTCCTTCACTCAAACAAACCAACTGTTGAATGCAGAGAGAATTCTGAGGGTTTTGAGGAGGAAAATGTTTTCCCCCATGGGGAACATTGCTGCCTGCTGGGGTTATATTGGCCAATCACAGCCTTGTTCAGGGAGGCTCTAGACTCAAAATGCTAGTGCTCTGTGCACACAGGGAATCAGGAAATGGGATTACTCTAGGCTCCAAGACTGAAGAGTTTGATGATGAAGCCAAGTAAGTTCATGCTAGTAGTGTGTGTCTGATGGTGATCTGATATCTATTGATCTAATAGATTACCTCTAAGTTGAAGAACCAGCAGTAAATCAACCCAAAATATCCAAAGGCAAAAAATAACCGATTTATAACCGTTTTTGAACATAAAATAACCGATTTTTTTTCGGCCGCGCGCTTCGCGCGCGACCGAATCGCCGGGCCGTGCGCGAAATGTGGGCTGGTCAAAATATGTCCCCCCCAACTGTGGAGTGCTGGATACTCCTCTGCCTGGCTGCCCCAGGCAGGATCTCGTCACCATAGAAAACGCCCTGGTGACTTCGGTTCCTGGCCTTCAAAGCAGCCAAAGGTATGGTACCTCCTAGCTCTGGTCCATAGCGTTGATGGAGTTCTCCCTAACACTATGTTCCTCTACCTCTGTATCTTCTTGGCAAAACCGGAAAACCCCGCCGTCTAGTCCGAAAATAACAAAAAACAGTTTCGCCCCTCACCAGGCCGTAGTCTGAAGTCTTCAGACTCCACCAAAGCCAATAGCACTTACCGTAGCACTTGCCTACCCTCAATGACCATATATGTAATTTAGATGACCATATATGTTTAGATTTTTATATATTTTTACGGAATAAGTGCTTGGTCTACCTATGCGTTTTTCTTGCGATATATTGATGTTGATGTGTTGATTTATTACCTTGCTTATTAGTCGCTCTGGATTAAGATTCTGCTAAATGCCTGGCATATTGAGTCCATGGACATTGGACAAATATATATCAATTTGGGGAGCTTTGACTTTCACCGTGTCTAAGCTTTGACTGGTTTAAACAACAATTACTACTATTTATATTAGACATTGTGAATGAGGTCAAGTGAAGCAGCATGACCAATCCTGTTTATAAACAGCAGAGAAGTACCGAAAAATACCCTAGCAATATCAATCCAATCAGAAATGGGACAGAAAAGGTAATTAGCAACTTCCCTTTTAAAGTTTAGAAAACAAGCCTTAAAAAAACACAAAACTACCAGTCTGGGAGAAAAAAACTAAGAAAAAAAAAGTTGAATTTTCTCAGCAGCTGAATCTGTCTTGAAGTTGAGAGAGTCGCTTCTAATAAGCGGACATGGCAACACTGGTTCTGCGGCGCAGTCTGAAAAATCCTAGAGAAACATCCTCAAGCCTGGGGAGACGGTCTTGAGCCTGGGGGGACGGTCGCGCCGTGATTGGTTTGGTAGTTGTCAGGGAGACACCATTATACACGATTCTTATATAAATGATTGAACTGATGTCATAATTTAAATGAATAATGATAATTAATAAATACAAAGAACAATTAAATGAACGTCGTTAAAATAAATGGTAAAACATTTATAGCAGGCGCAGCCCATACTAGTCTGGATTTACAATTTGGACATGTTTGTTTCCCTTGCAATCAAGCAAATCACAGCGCTTTATTTTATTTTACTATATACACACACACACACACACACACACACACACACACACACACACACACACACACAGGGGCGGTGACGTTTCAATATTCAAATGGGTGCTCGTTTTTGACCCCGCCCCCCCCCCTCCCCCCCCGCCCCCGCCCCCGCCCCCGCCCGCCTGCCTGCCTGCTCGGCCAGCCGCTTAGACAAAATGATAATAATGACCATTGCTATGTTTGGCCACTAGAGGGCACTGAAAACCCACAACGCTAATATGTTCCCCATTTTCAGCAGTTTTGTGACACTTTGGTATCATGCCAATAAAGCTCCTTTGAATTTAATTGAAAACCAATGAAACAGAGCAGCCTGAATTAAAAATGCAGACAGGCCTATACTTGAGTAACTGTAAATGTACAAACGTATTGGTATCAAAATATCCCATTTCATGTCAGCAAAAGAAAAGGCATTTTTTTTCCATCATTGAGTACTTTATTTACAGTTTGCCAATAGTACAGTGGTACGATAACGATGTCATAAAATGAATGCACTGTAGGAATTTTTTATGACACACGAGCAATCATGACTTTTCAGCAATCAGTGTGTTTCAACATCTTAACACAGTAATTAATGCATGATATTGCACCTACATTAACATGCTACAAGCAGAAACAGACCTTTTTTTCCCAAGATCTTTGTCTATTTTAATTGTGGAGGAACATGTTTTTTTTTTTTATGTAATATTTTCTGTGTAAAAAGAAAAAGAGAAAAAAAAACCTAATAAATATTGTCAAAAAAAATGTGGATGAAACATCTCTCCCTCCCTGATCGCGGTCTGTCACCTTCACTGTGCCTGCTGCAGTGCTGCTTGGCCATCATGGATCTCTATAAATGAAAAGGGGGAGAGGGGAATAAAAAAAAAAGTATTACAACCATGACATTGACAACAATATTGCTACAGTAAATTACAATTAGCCTATTATAGTAAACCTTGCATCATGCAGTACAGTATTTTTTAGTTTTTTAGTACCTACCATTTATTTATCAGGAACGTGTTTCTCCTCTGGGCTCCTCTTGAGATGAAGTCATTGGCTATGACATCCAGGTCAATCTTCCTTGCCAAATCACTGTAACAGTCTAACAGAGCAAGGTGATTGAGTCTTCCTTGCCCCATTGTGGATCGCAGATAGGTTTTCAGTCTCCGTAGGCCAGAAAATGACCTTTCTGAGCTAAACAAAGCTAAAGTTTAGCTTGCTTGGTCAATGTTATCTCAATGGAAACCAGCTTTAAAGCTTTCAAAGCTTTGTTCTGTGTATCTCCTGTATCTTTAAAGCTGGTTTCCATTGAGATAACATTGACCAAGCAAGCAAAACTTTAGCTTTGCTGCTCCCTATGTGAATGAGGCATAAGAACAGTTCAGTTGAGATTTTTTTTTAATTATTTTGGAGGTGGGGGTAGAATACTGTAGAGCTACATGGCTACATCACACAGAGTAGACATACAGCCAGGATGTGGAGGCGGGCTATGACGCTGGGTGACGCCCTCGAAAGGGACAAAGCCGACGTGTGATATCGGCCGAGTGCCAGGAATGCAGTTTGGCCAGTTTGGGGCGAACGAGTGCTAGGAATTGTCGGCGAAAAATCAATGGGCTCTCATAACAGTACGCTCAAGCACTCACGCGCCCCCTATGTTCCCGCCGCTGCACACACACACACACACACACACACACACACACACACACACACACACACACACACACAGATTACCCATTATCCTTTGATTGATTGATTGATTGATTGATTGATTGATTGATTGATTGAAGGCTTTATTAGAAGTTTGCATAGGAAAATGTACAGTTTCATGACGGTACAGTTCACTGGTACAAGGTCTACTAAAAGGAGATCCATGAAAAGACTAAGCTTATTTCAACAGGAAACCATTAAAGTATCTCATATAACATTGAATGACAGACAAATAGAATACAGTACTATGCAGTAGATATGTAAAGAAAAGGAAAAAAAAGAAAAAGAAAACAGTAAGTCTAAACAAACAGTAAGTATATACAAGGAGCTTTATTTTGAGAAATCTTTATTCAAAAGTCATACAGTACAGAACAACACAAACACAAACGACAAGTTATCAATGCATCAATACAAAAAAAAATCATAGCCAGGGGGAATTACTATAAATCGAAGGTAGGTCTACTGCGTGGCTTCAATCTCAAATAACATAAATGATGGCTTAATTGCCTTAGAATGACTATTTAAACTTAGGATGTGAAATTTGTCCAGAATTATTATTAGGCATTAATTATAAATTCTATTCTTGTTACAAAACAAGTAGGCTTACTATCAAAGCCAAACAGTATTCTGCCAATAAAACGAGATAGGCCTACATCTTTCCAAAATGTGTTGGTGTGGTCACAACTCCAAAACAAATGGTGCAACACTGTCTCTGGATATAGGCCTACTTCACATAACGAACAATTAACACAAATATCTCTCTTAAACTTGAGAAGATATTTAGGCTACTTGTGGGATAGTAGTAGTCTCTCAGAAAGGCTGGTAGGCGAGGTTAGTAGGATAGTAGGCTATGTATGATTTTAAAAGAGACCTCCCTCACTTTATTGGTAAGAAGATATTTGTATGGAAGATTCCAAATAACTTTTCCAGTTCAAGCTATCAACAAATCTGGACCAATATAGAATACTACACAGATCAGTGATTCTCAAAGTGCCAAGTGGATTCCAGGGACTATGTGGGTTCCTTTATGGGGGTCTAAATTGACCCAAACAAGCCTGTAACTCTGACAGGGTTAATTTGGTTCCATTTGTACACTGTCAGAGTTAAGGGGAGACCTTTGGAATTTGAAAGTTTGAGAAACATTGGATTAAGCCATTATCCATCCCCTACCCCTTTCCCTTTTTAATTCCAATGACGTCACATTCATTCCCACAATGCCTAGTAACACGCATGCGCGGTATAAGAAAACATACTACATATTTTTTTTCCCTCTCTAAACCAGAGAGAGAGAGAGAGAGAGAGAGTGAGAGAGAGAGAGAGAGAGAGAGAGCGCGCGATTGAGCGAGCGAGCGCGAGAGAGAGAGAGAGAGAGAGAGAGAGAGAGAGAGAGGGAGGGAGGGAGACTGAAGGATCAGAGATGGCGGCGGGCAGTGCCTCCTCGGACCCCCTGGAAGATATGCTCTTTTCGGAGGTGGACGAGAAGGCGGTGAGCGACCTGGTGGGCTCCCTGGAGTCCCAGCTGTCGGGGCAGAGCCAGCCTGAGCCCGCAGCAGCTGCACGGCAGGCTGAACAACCGCCACACAACAATAACAACAATAACAAACCACCAACGGCGGCGGTAACCGCAAAGAACCATCACCACCACCACTCGGGGGGAAGGAAGACTCTGCCAGCCCGAATGGTGATGGGCAACACCACCACCTCCACCACCTCCAACACCACCCCAGAACAACAACAACAACAGCAACACCAACAACGAGGAGGTGGTGGAGGGCGACACAACATGCACGGGGAAACGAACTGTAAAAAAGACACGGTTGTTTCGGGTAATAATAAAACCATAGTCTCGTCATCTCCGCTGCTGAGGAGCCGCCGTTCCTCCGGAGGAGGCTCCGGCTCCTCCGCTGCTCCGTCCCTCGGCGATGATGGAGCCTCTTCCGACGCGGCGAGATCACCGAAGGACGGAGCAGTGGAGGACGAAGCACCGCCGCCGTCCATCACCACCACGCTGACTGTCGTTACCGCAGCTGGAGGCTCAACTTTGGTGTCTCCGCTTGTCAGCAGCAGCATCAGCACCAACACCACCGCTGCTGCTGCTACCGTCGCCGGTCGGGGTTGTAGGGTTTCCAGCCGGCGGAGGACCGTTTCAACTCGGATCAAGAGTTTGAACGGTGATGATGGTGGAATTGCTGCGATTACGACGAGGAGGAGGAACAGCAACAACAGTAACAACAACAACACGACAGCAGTAGTGGTGGCTCACACCGCCAGCCCCGTGGCGGCGGCTGCTGCTGCTGCTAGTGCAGCCACTCCTGCCGCCAATTCTACCGCCGCTCCTCTGCCAACGACGTGTATAAACGCCACGACTTTCACCGTGTCTAACGCCACCGGGGTCTCTGCGAGTCAGTCTGCCATCGCTCTCGACCGAGGGACGCCTACCATTGCGCTGCATAGACTCCCGAGTCACATCGTGGCCAGCATAGCCCAGAACCGCAACGGGACCAGCGTGTCGGCTTTGGTTCAGCAGGGAGCCCGGCTATTAGGAGGACCCACCGCCGCCACCACCACCTCCGGCAAAACCACACAAGTCACAAACTCTGGGTCTTTGTCCAAGACGGACGGACAGCATTCCTGCAAAGTTGTGATGTCTCCTCCTAGCCAGTCTAGCTGTGTCAATTCTGTAATAAACACTGTTGTTGTGTCTGCTCCATCTTCTGTTGCCATCCCTGTAACGACCACAGCAACAACAGCCCAGCAGCAAAGCTCTGCCATAATAACCCCTACCTGTGTCACGGGAGTAACGACCTCCATAAACCTAACCGCTCAAACCACCACCACCACAGCTGCCGGGATGGTCGTAAGGCCGTCGGCCCCATCGCCGCCGACGCCTGTCGTGGCCAACAACGCTGCGCCCGCTCAGTCTCAACCTCGTCCCGGACTACCCGCACCTCAAAGGATTGTAGCCCCTCAACTGATTGTTAGACCACCTCAGCAGCAGCAGACGACCATTCAGTTGCCCCCTGGCTTTACCATCCCACAGGGTAAGGTTTTGTTAAGGGGGATGATGACGATGGTGGAAAAGTGGAGAGAGAGTCAAATCGTCTTAATCACCTTTTCTGGAGACGGTTTACACAGTCGTTCTCTCAAACACTCATTTTCACCCACAGAGAGCCACACGGTGCATTGGCCTGTGAAGTCAGTTAACTCCGTTACTCGGAATATTACTTTGTTAAAAGTCTTCCTTCTGTGGCCCTGTTAGAGAATGTCATCATGGACCCCCAGCATGTATTGGGGAAACACTGTCAAAATACAATTTTTGCCACAGAAATACCAAATTAGCTGACAACATTATTAACAGAAACACAAAGAGCTAACACTGAATGACCATAACAAGTCTATAACTCTGAGAGTGTTCAAATGGATCCAAATCTGGTTCCATTTGTACACTCAGAGTTATGGGGGTCCTTGCAAATAAAACATTTGAGAATCATTAGTGGTAGTGGACTCATAATGTGTCATTGTGATGTAGTAAATAAGTGTCATCCATATTCTGAACCTACAGACGTGACACGAAAATTTACCACGGACAAGGCCAAGACAAGGCCACAAACACATTTCTCTGTGTAAGGACACATTGGCCCCTTTTCCACTTGGGTTGAACCGGTTCAGTTATTTTTTGTCCCTCCTAAATATTAAACCAGTTCAGAGTGTTTCCACCGAAAGTGAATGTGTTCCGAACCCTAAAAGTTGGTTCAGAAATGGAACCAAAAATGTCCGCCAGTTCCGTGAAAGCACCAAGGTTCCAAGAATCTATAGAACGTAGCCAGTTCTAGAACCAAATTCTTTTTGTGGAAAAAAGGGGCTATTGATGACTCTTAAGATGTCAATATTTTCATGTACCACTACTACCAATGTCAGCAAGTCAAAGTTCTGTACATTTATCATCATACCTGGTGGTTAAAGTGATTCTGAGGACTGTCACACTAATACTTTACACAGTGTTCAATAGACGAGTGGCGCTTAATGCTTATTGCTTTTGGGTGCACTTTACACCTAATAATCGACTTCATGGCACTTGCATGACATTTCTTAATTTCTTACATTCATTGTTACAAAGATTTGAATCTCAAAAGAGTTTTCAACTAACAATCTGAATCATTTTAATTGTCAAGTACAAGGAAGCAACAGGAATCGGGGCAGAGCCACTTGTTTTAACTGTCAGTTAAGAGTTTGACGGCACACAGTGACATTCATAATTTTTAAGGGCTCTCCAATACTGTCTCCGACCACCTAACCTTTTTTTTGACAAATTCGGGGTAATGTTTTTCAGAAGCTGCGGGCGACGTCATTTTGTAGTTGAACCGGACCTCTCTGGCGACAAGTTTGGTGGTTGGAGACAGTGTGGACAGCCTTTTAGAAGCATAGTTCTGGACTTCATTTGCAGGGCAAAGGGACAGTGCAAAGTCATGCCAGACAGCAGAGAATACAAATACACTGTAGATAAAGTAAGAGGAGCTATGCAGATTCATTCTACACGTGACTATAAGACAAATATGCTGGTCAGATCACCCGCTGAGGGCAGTAAAACACTTAAAATAAATGTTCCTGTCCTTTTAGCTTGGTAAAATGTTTTGCTGCCTTACACAGTGGAGACCACCTGTTGCCTTCAGCAAGAATCTGCAGTCATAAGCATTTCATTTTCACTGTTATAAGGTGACACAGCAACGTTTTGGGCAGCTGTGCCGTACTCGTACGTAAAAAAAAAAAGAAATCTTAATATCACACCACAGTAGAGAGAGGAGGGGGGGGGGGGAGGAACCGCTAGATTTGAACTAACCCACATGGTTATATGGACCGTGTGCTAAGTGACTGAGTCACAGGACACAGAAGGTGCTCCTTGTTTTGCACCATTCCTGGTGGAAACATACAGTAAGTATCCTAGTAATCCTACGAAGCTAGGTTTCTGAGTCTCAAGTTTTACTGGAAGCATGGCCCATGTGCATTTTGGACAACTATTGTGAAGTGTACCACCACTCAAAAATTCACTCATTTGATTGTTGTGCCCCTTTCCCCCATAAAAGGTATCCTCAAGCTTCTGTATGCCAGGGTAATCACATAACCCCTCCATGCCCCCCCATTGCAAGGGCCCAAATAAAGAATCTGCTGGATGTACTATACACTAGAGACACCTTTTCTTTCTACCTCAAGTGGGCCCTGAATCCTGTTTTTATAAATGCAGAAAACCTGAATAAGTGATTAGGCAGGTGACAAAGATAAGTGTCATGAGGACCAAGTTCACCAAGTCAGACACATGTACATAAAACAAGAATTATCACATGTTAGCAGGCCAGTTCATGAGAGAGGTATTATAAACAAATAATACTTTTTGGCATACAGTATATGACCTAGTATCTGCTGCCATGCAATTCCTACAATCAGAAATTGAAAAAAATCGCAAATCTGTGTCACTTTAGATTTGAACCACTTTAACCATTATTTTATGCTAGCTAACTATTGAAAAATAGCAGATATACTACAGAGTGCCGTGCTAAATCATACTAAGGTTTTGTCAACCCCCATCTCAAAATATGTATCAGGGATTCCCCCAGAAGCAAATATTTGAGTTAAAAATGTTCGCTTCAAAAACATATTCAAACATTTTGCAAACATTTTAATGATTTTTCAAAAGTAGCAGATCTACAAGCTCGCAGTGCGGCACTCTGTGCCACGCTGTGACCCTGCTTGCTATTTTTCAATAGCTAAAGCATGGTTAAAATTATGGTTAAAGGTGTTCAAATCTAGAGTGACATGGAAGGGTTAGGCTGCATATGCTGTATAGTGATTTCTCAATCTAGACTGTCCTATCAGCATGAGAATCAAATAGTTTCTCATGTAGGCTACAAACAGGTGGCCATCTGAAACACATTTAACGTCAAGGAAACGATTTGTACTGTAAATATACTTTTAATCTAAAGGAAGAGGGGGGGGAAAAAGAGTCAAATGGAAAGACCCAAAGGATTTATTGACTTATGTCACTGTACTTGAACCAGTAATGAAAGGTTTTACTCCACTAATGTGATATACACCTACTGGAAAACCAGACCGCTACTCTGTTGGCATAAAAGGCAATTATGGCTATTTCTGAGGTTGTGACTCATCATTTAAGGATTCAACTGCCCGAGTCTCGTAGTAAAATGTTTCCATATCATGCATTAAAAAATGTTGTGTTTACAAGGAAGGAACATTACTTGTTACTGTATGTTGTAATAGAAATGAGAAGAAAAAATTGAGCTGTTGTTCACCGAACAGGTCTTGTTTAGGGGACAAATGATAATGGTATCGGCAGGAAAGCATGTGGTTTGTGATATCCACTCGGTTACTTGATTCACTTAGGTTGGGTTTTAGTTTAGAACACCTTCACAGTGGATAGTTGCATGCAAGAGTCTACGCATTAGATCAGAGGTAGGCAACTTTAGGCACGGATGCCAACATTGGCCCAGGGGAGGGTGACCACTGGCAGAAGTGTGAGAGAGAGATATATGAGAGACAAATATTGTTTTAAACATGGTCAATTAAATTAAGTCACCTAATTTGCAGCAAATTACATCCTGCACATAATTCTACATTAATTAAAATTCTGAACTTTGACATGGGGAGGGAATCGGGTAGATAGGTGGGTTATTGCTCTGAGTCTAATGATCACTATAACAATGTCCTGACTCCTGACAATCCAAATATGTCTGAATTGTTGATGGGGTGTCATTAAAACTGATATTGACAATGACATGGCACACTGACTATCTAGAAAATAAAAACATGGCACTTCATTTCAAAAAGGGTTTTGCTTGTAACAAACAATTCCTTCATTCAGTACAAATAAAATAAGCTTGCTCATATGTTGAAATAATTACCATAAATGATCAAAAAAAGACAAGAATAGAGAAAATAAATGAATTGTAATATGTCTTTAGAGGTGTTATAACAACAACGGAATACAGGTATTCTTTGAATAGAGGTAAACAATGCATGTCCTGACCTGTGCTGCTTAAATAACCTCCATGATGACCATTGGTCCTGGTCAGTGAGCAGTGTTGCCATGTCTGCTTATTATAAGCGACTTTGGGCTTGTTTTTATTATAAATATTGGTACCGTAGTTGCGGGTTGCAGGTGTTTTGGGCTTGTTTCTAAAGTGTAGTTGCTTATTTGGGCTTGTTGCCTAATGTCGTTTAAACCAGTGTTTCTAAAATATGTTCATGTCAAGGACCCACAGATTAACATGCAATATAAGAACCCCCCATCTGAAAATATTTTGTGCCAGGGGCCCCTATAGATTTGTGTCATTAAAATGTTTCATATTTTTAAAATAGCCGTTCTACAAGCTCGCGACGCATTCTGAGCTTTAAATCGTATATTTTCAAATAGCCGATTTACTGTACATAGGTTAAATCGCTTTCTTTTGGGCTGGTTTTCTTAGACCTGGTTGCTTGTTTCTCTCTCACAATCTTGGCAACGCGGTCGCCGGTCAGTGAGTAATGTCCCTGTCCTCGTGTTCCTCCAGGCATGGTGCTGGTGAGGACAGAGATGGGTCAACTGGTGATGGTACCTCAGCAGGCCTTAGCCCAGGCCCAGGCCCAGAACAACATCACCCCGCGGCCCGCCACCCCAACCACTGGAGCTGCCTTCAGAGTCCCCGCTCCGCAGGTGCGTTTTCCACCACCCGTGTGCATTCTCACTTTAAGGGTGACCGGTTTCAGAGTTCTGCCTCACTGGAGTGTAATTGTCAAATGAATTAAAGTTCTCAGTCGCCACGCAACTCTTTACAGTACCGTACATTTATGTCAAATATTTATGTCAAATATATATTTTGGCAAAGACATTTGGTAGAGAGTGAAAAAAAAAAAAAAAGTGCATTATTATTATTTTATATATATATATCTTTTTTTTTTTTACCCACTATTTTTGTAACTCATTTTTCACCCGGTGTCAATTATTTAATGTAATCCTGGACGCTACACTCCCTCTGCCAACCCCAAGTACATTATTTACCAAGTCCGATTGACCAATTATGGAGGGTTTAAATGGTACCAGATATGCAGCTCGGCAAATAAAAGGTGAATTGATCCCAGTGGACGATTACACGATAAATTAAATCTCCACGATACGATTATCGTTAGTGTTTTTATCATGATAAATGATAATAAATGGCAAATTGAGTGGCAAAGTGAGTTTAACGTCGTTTAATGCAATCAGATAGGACCTTTCTGTTGGGATGTATGGGCTGTCAAGGCCAGAAAGTAGTTTTTTGCCACTCAGTAGGAGTTCCCGCATAACTTCCAGGTATGATGATGATGTCACACTCATACCCTCTATTCATATGAAAGCAACGGTAAAAGCCTCAATCTGTGATTTTGTCGCCTGGTTGACAGCAGGAACAATATTACTAAAACATCATCATTTTACATATTGTAACATACTTGTTTAGGGAACAGCACAAGTGTTTGGGGGCTCCTTTCATGCTGTTTCACAAATCACACATTAAGACATTGTCATACAAACCTTTTCTGTTGTGAGACTTTATTTTGCTTTAATCCATATAAACAGAGAGAGGTTATTTGTTTATTTGTTAGGACCCCCATTAGCTTTTCCCTAAAGCACAACTAGTCTTCCTGGGGTCCACATATAAAAACAGTACATACATTTAAAGTTGTAAATAGAGAAACGCAAAGATTAAGTGTTAAAATGTTTCATTTACTGCTTTCTATCGTTTTAGCCATTTTAACAATGTTGATTTCAAAGGTCGGGGGCATGATTACAAGCGGCTAAATATGTCTTTTTAGACACAATAAGCCCATTACCAATAGGGATGGGTATCGTTCACCTCTGAATCGATACGATACCTTTTTCGATACCTGGGAATCGATACGATACCTGTTTCGATACTGTTTTCGATACTTTTTTATTTATTATTATTATTATTATTAACTTTTTTCCATAGGCTATTTTACACACCACAATAGGTTATTAAGGCCGCCTAAGACAGCCATTTTCATGTCAAGTAGTAGGCTTACTGTAGTTTATGGGACTACTATTACTGTTACTATGGCTGCTATTTTACAAGTGTTTGTCTGCAATAGAACACATTCTTTATACAGCTATTCTATGGCTATACTGTTGACGGTTTATTGTTTTTACTATTATTGTTATTATTGTTATCATCATCATCTTACCTTATCTTAGTTTTTCTTATTATTATCACCTCGATCACAACATTGCATTTTGCTTCTTGTCCCTGAGTAGTGACAATAAAACCTTGCTTCTCTTTTTTCTTAAACCTCACATCAACAATTTGCGTTGCTGAATGCAACTCCATTGAACGCGAATGCGCGTTCGCGTCTACTGCATACATGAACGTGCAGCATGGAGTTACACAGAGGCAGGGTGTCTGCCCTGCGCTGGCGAAACAAACACAAACATGCGTAAAAAGTTTGTTTCAACCGATCAATTACTTTTTCTAGACGGTCGGAACTAAAGACACTTGTACCGCCATACTACACACCTCTCCTGGGACTGTATTCTTTTTTTTATACGACACAGAAAAAGGCTTTCACTTCTTCAACACGGAAAGGGTGAAAGCCAGACAGAGCAGCGAGCGGAGAGGGGGAGAGGCTATGGGGAAGAGTTACGAGTAGCTCTGGTCCAGAGCGTTAGCGTGGGACTGGGGAAAGGTGACGATCGATGCTCACACAGTGTCACAGCTGGAGATCATAGACGTTGGATCATCATGATAATATTATTGGCTATTGTCGGATGTTTTCAGTTGTGGGCCATTTTCACAGTAACGCAACTACGCAAGTTTACTAAAGCAATTCAATGTTGTTACGGATGCGACCGGCCACGGGTACGTTCAAGAGTATCGAAACGAGGTACCGTTTGTTTTTACGTGAACCGATACTCGATAGTACCGACGTCATGCATTCGATACCAATAAAAGTACCGACTTCGGTACCCAACCCTAATTACCAAGATGCTCCGCAATCTTTCATGGGCAGATGTGACTTGAGGGCTAGTAGTGTTACTGTAAATAATAATAAAGAAATCGATGGCAAAGTTGTCCTTTAACTAAAACTAGAAGCTTGGCCGCCCTTTGGGCGGGCGAGCGTCTAGTCGGCGACCTGGCCAACTCGGGAACAATGTAAATAGGGAATGAATGCCCCGCCCTTTAATGCAAACCCCATTATACCTGTTGTCATAGGATCCGTTTTGACTATCTGTTTGCATGTGTCCATCTATGCCCATATATGGAGATATCTGTCTCTCTACGTTCTGGAGATCTCTGTAGGACCCGTTTTGACCATCTGTTTGCCTGTGTCCATTTATGCCCATATATGGAGTTATCTGTCTCTAAGCGTCCATTTTATGCCCATATATGGAGATCTCTGTAGGACCCGTATTGACCATCTGTTTGCCTGTGTCCATTTATGCTCATATATGATATCTGTATCGGTCTGTCTGCATCCATTTTATGCCCATATATGGAGATCTCTGTATCTGTTGGTCTGTGTCCCTTTATTCCCATTATGGTGATCTCTGTATCTGTCTGTGCCTCTGACTGTGTTGCAGACACAGTGCCGGTTCTCCCTTTAATGCAAACCCCATTATACCTGTTGTCATATATGGACACAGGCCATATGTTTGCCTGTGTCCATTTATGCCCATATATGAACATCAGAACACGTCATACTGATGACATTCAATACGTAACCATGGCATTTTTTGTTGACTCATGTGGCGTACGTGATGTCGGAGCCTTTTATGATGTGATGTCACATGAGTCAGCGCTTGCGCCGGTTTCCTCAGAAACAGCCTGATGTCAACAATCATCTCCGCATACGGAGATTCCGAACGTTTCGTGCCGCTCAATGCTGGTTAGGACTGGCTTATGCTGCCCTTGCACACAGCCGTCACCTGTGACGAAATCGAGGATAAAACAAATGATTACTCTCAGACTAGCCCTGTCACAATTATGACATAATCGTCTAATCACAATTATTTGAGGTATTTTGTATAATCGTCATAATCATTTCCATGTTGAGAAATACCTACCTCAGACCACTTGTAGTTGTTCTTTTGGACAGATGTCCAATCAAAAATTAAGAGACTTGCGTCTTAACATTCTGTGTCAATGTGTTTTGATTGGGTGACTGTTTCCTTATCAGGGACTACACTGCACATAAGTCCGACCTCTCATTTCTCAGACGGTTGTTAGGGTTAGGGGGGTTAGGTTTAGGTTTTTGTTTTGAGTTCAGTACATATTGTCTCACTAAAGCCTCTATCATAGTCCAAGGTGAAGAGCTATCGCCTCACTGCGGTGTAGTTTTCTAGCTATCACCTAGGCAGTGTTGGGAAAGTTCACTTTAAAAACGAACTAGTTCAAGTTCAAGTTCAGAACTTCTAAAATGAACTAGTTCATTTCTAGTTCATAATTCTATATTTTGAACTAAAGTTCATGGTTCACCAAAATGAACTAACTTAGTTCTTTTTCGTTCTTTTTTTAACCATAATTTCTTTTATACTTTTGGCTATTAAAAAAAATATATATATATATATATATATATATATATATATATATATATATATATATATATATATATATATATGTATAAATGTTTAGACGTTGCTGCATGCTATTATTTGTCAAAATTATTGACACAGCCCATATAGAACCACACACAGCAATAATTTCATCCAACTTAACATTGAGGTGCCACAATATTTATGTGCCCACTGCCCAGTGCCCAGTCTTCCTGCACCCTTATTGTGAAGGGCTGAATGCAGACGTTTCTAAACCTGGCGCACACTCCGCACAGCATGTTTCCGCTTTGGTTAAAATAGCTGATCTACAAGCTCACGTTGTCTCGTGGATGCGACGTGTTGTGAGCTTGCAGATCAGCTATTTTCGCCGTGCAACACACATACGACAAAGTATAGTCAGGCTTGCGAGACGTAACCTCTATGGACGTAACGAGGAGGAGATTCACAGTGCAGCTGCAGAGTGCAGACAGCACCGCATATCAACGTTCACGAGGAGCTGCGTGCAGTCAGCAGTGCGTGCTATTGGAGCATGTGAATGAAAAGAGAGACGAGAGGACAGGCGACCGCGGAGGCGCGGACCGCCGCATGAACGGCCGACGAACGCCGACGAACGCCGACGAACGCCGTTCACGGGCGTCAGAATGACCGCGTTCGACAATATCGTTCATCAAGCGAAAACAATTACGTTCAGTTCACGTTCGCCCAAAATATGAACGTGTTCATGAACGATCGTTCTTTGAACGCGTTCGGGTACAACACTGCACCTAGGTGATTAGGTGATAAGCTATCACATTTTAGGTGATAGCTAGAAAACTACACTGCGGTGAGGTGATGGCTCTTCACCTTGGACTATGATAGAGGCTTAAGGAAGTTTGTAGTTTCGACAACACGAAAAGAAGATTGCTCTCGCCATTCCAATCTATAGTGGAGTTCTTTATTGCGAATAATTACCATAGAACATTTTTGTGATTTATGCTCTGTGGATTCTTGTTAGAGACTGTGCAGGGCAAGGCAGTCATATCCCTATACCCCACTGAGGTATAGTGTTGGGGTTAGGGTTAAGGTTAGGTTTAGGCATAGTTTTACTGAGGTTAGGGTTAAGGTTATAGGTATCGTAGGACTAATGGGACGCCAGAACAATGGGTGGTCGGAACAATGACATGGCCCCCTCGTTATGTAGATCAGATCTGTGCTGGTGGATGTGTTTCGCTGTGTAATTGCTTTTGTAATGAATTAATTACCTTGATTGTTTCATCCATAGATTGAGCTGTGATTAATAACTGAATTAATATCTCACAGCCCCCTGTAACGACTCTAGGAGGTCCAGCTCCTTTCAGAAACGTAATGAGCTGGTGAATAATTGAGAGGAATTTGCTTATTATCACCTGTGGATACATCGTTCATTCTTTAAAAAAAAAGAATAGAAAAACCCATCCCGGATCCGTAATGGTGTAAAGTTGTTGCTTAAGTGCTTCTCCTAACGAGGTGACAGAGATGACAGATCAGCCCTTGTGGATATTCTGTAAATCAAGGGAGACAGGTGCACCACGGCAAACATTCCATAATATGTGAAATATAAATAGTTACTCTTTTTTTTTTGCATTAACCACTTGAACACAAGCATCCCTACTCTGAGGGAAACATTAGCCGAAAATAGCAGATCTACAAGCTTACAACACCTCGCACTGCGTGGCGTAGGGCTGTCACGATTCTGACATTTTACATGACGATTAATTGTCACTCAAATAATTACGATTAACGATGTGATTGTGTTTTTGTCGTTGAGAATTACATTTGTTTGGCTTGTAGGCTTTGAAGTTGCACATGGCTGATATGACATAAATATACAAAGAAGTGACTGTCATATTTGATTGTATACTTAAAAAAAAGAACATTGATAGTGGAAATGGCCGATCTACAAGCTCACAACGCCTTGTGAGCTTGTAGATCGGCTATTTCCACTATAATAATATATATATATTAACATTTTTCAACATGTAAACGATTATGACGATAATGACAAAATAATTGCGATTATGTCAAACAATTGCGATGAGATGATTATGCAATTATTGTGACAGGTCTAGTGTGGCGTTGTGGGCTTGTAGTCTATGGAAGCTATATATTAAATCTATGAAAGATTATGAGGTCAGCAGCACACTAGCTGCTAAGATATTTTAGGCATTTTTGCTAGTAAATGTAATACCTACTGTCAGGGAAGAGAGAAGTGAAGAGAACAGAGAAGTACAATCGAAGGATTGGGTACACAAAACCCTGATGGAAACATTAGTTGACCTTGTATTGTACTGTACTTCCCTGTACTTGTCTCTGCAAGCCGCTAATAAAGTATTCAATCAATCAACCAAAACATATCACACAAGATTATGAGCCAGCTATTAAAAATCCATGACATGAATAGGATTGTCCCTTCTCTTAATGCCTTTGACAGTTTAAAGGGATATTTCACTTTCAAAAAAACGTTTGGTCATTTTATCGTCTAATCAGGCTTTTATGAACACCCTGAACAGTTTTTAATTTACTTCATTCAATATTTAGATATTTGATGTAAATGTTAGCAGGCCCTCCTCCTGCAGGCACACCCATTGTAACTTCAAACTCCATTTTAACCATGATAGATTCATTAAAAACACCCATTATATTTTCTGGTGACTCATACTACCCTCCTAATACGTGAGCAGGCCATGTTTTTTCAATAACGTTTTTTAGTTATTTTTAACAATTCTTTGGTAAAATGGAAACAAATTAAATACAATAAAAAATTATAAAAAATAAATGAAAAAAGTTATCGAAAAAACACGGCCTGCTCACATATTAGGGGGGTAGTACGAGTCACCAGAAAAACTAATAGGTGTTTTTAATGAATCTATCATGGTTAAAATGGAGTTTGAAGTTACAATGGGTGTGTGTGGGGAGAAACCCTGCAGGAGGAGGGCCTGGTAACATTTACATCAAATATCTAAATATTGAATCAAGCAAATTAAAAACTGTTCATGGTTTTCATAAAAGCCTGATTAGACGATAAAATGACCAAACGTTTTTTGAAAGTGAAATATCCCTTTAATACTGTACAGCTTCACTATAGGCTGAAGTAATGAAATCATGGGTTTTCAACCGGTAGTCCGCAGACATCTGGTGATCTGCAGAGGTATTGCAGGTGGCCCCTGGCCATGCATTCAGATTATAATTTTTTTGTAAAAAAAGTACTTTTACTTTTAAAAAGTACTTTTACTTAAAATAATTTATACTTTAAAATGTATTTGCTACTCTTCTCTCTTGTTTGCATGTGAATAATAATACTATTTTGAGAGAGTATACGATTCAAATGTGGCTGTATCCAACAAAAATGTGCTTCTTGACAAATGATGTATGCTCTTTACTGGTAATAAAGTGCTTTGAAAACTGACACAATTGTGTCAGGTGGGTCTTTGATGGACCCACCCAACAATATGGTGGTGGTCCCCAGTTTGCTACTAGTCAGGATGGTGCTCCCTGGGTCAAAATCAGTTGAAAACCCCTGATGTAAAACCAACTATTAACCCATTTAGGCCTAGAATTATTTAATGTTTTAACTATTGAAAACTAGCAGATCTACAAGTTCACACAGCGCAGCACCGAGTGCTGCAGTCTTTGAATTTATCTTTTTTAAAAGCAAACATTTGTAACTCAAATATTTGCTTCTGGGTGGTCCCTGGAACAACATGTTTTGAGATGGGGGTCCGTGGCCAAATACATGTAATTTTGGGGGTCCTTGACATGAAAAGATTTGAGAACGACTGATTTAGAAGAAAGATTTAGAAGGCATTTATAGAAAATATCAAAAATATTCAAAGACTTGAACAAATGTTCACGATTTTTCATTTTCAGAGTGCCTTGCTGTGAGCTTAGATCTGCTATTTTTGAAAAATCGTGAACAGTCTTTGAATATTTTTGACCCGATTCTATAAATGTCTTCTAAATCTTTCTCCTAAATCAGTCGTTCTCAATCCTTTTCATGTCAAGGGCCCCCAGAATTACATGTATTTGACTGCGGACCCCCATCTCAAAACATATTGTTCCAAGAAAAAAAAAAAACATATTGTTCCAGGGACCACCCAGAAGCAAATATTTGAGTTACAAATGTTCGCTTTTAAAAAGATAAATTCAAAGACTGCGGCACTCATTGCTGCTCTGTGCGCTTGTATATCTGCAATTTTTCAATAGTTAAAGCATAAAATAATTGTTAAAGTGGTTCAAATCTAACATGACTCAGATTTGCGTTCAGGCCTAATGGCCCTTTTGCAGTGGTGTAAAGTATCTAAGTTAATTTACTCAAGTACTGTACTTAAGTACAGTTTTGAGGTATTTTATTTTACTTTACTGGAACATTTCCAATTTAAAGTACCCCACCAAATCTCAGAGGCAAATATTGTACTTTTACTATTTGAAAACTTTATTTACTAGTTACTTTGTAGATTTTTTATTATTATTAAAAGCATACATTAACCACTTCAGCCCTATATACATTTCATCCATTTGAAAATAGACAATCTACAAGCTCACAATGAATCGCGATGCCATTTTCAAAATACTTTTAAACATTACAAACTTGAAATGGGACATTTTGC
Organism: Nannobrachium achirus; assembly: GCF_963921795.1. Taxonomy (NCBI): domain Eukaryota; kingdom Metazoa; phylum Chordata; class Actinopteri; order Myctophiformes; family Myctophidae; genus Nannobrachium; species Nannobrachium achirus. The sequence continues at coordinate 56,067,050 of NC_137816.1, forward strand.
ATAATGAGTACTTTCTACTTTTGGTACTTTATACATTTACCAATATGTTTGTAATTTTTCTCCAGTTCATTTTTAATTCAGGACTTTTACTTGTAACAGAATATTTCTAAATTGCAGTATTGATACTTTTACTACTTTTTTTGCTACTGATTGCAAGTACATAAGATTGTCACTAGAGGGCAGCATTTCATTGTCTTTGTGCATCTCAGAGAGAGGGTAACCCATCATTTGAAACATTGGGAATTCAAATAATGTGGGGGAATAAAACAGTACCTGTTCTCCTAAACAATACATTTTATAAATGGGTGTTTTAACAGAAAAATAAATCTTCATACTCAAGCTGTGATGTCTGGTGGTGTGGAATAATAATTCTACACTTAGTTGGCAAACTCACCCAAGCTCAGCATTAACAAATACAAGTATTGCATTCAAGTACTGTATCACCATTATTATGCATTTAATTTCATATTTAACTGTAGAAATATGTACACAGATTGTAATGCTATGCCACATTAACTACCATTGGGCTGCATTTTACGCTCTTAAGAGTTAAATCATTGCTAAACATCTGCATTACTAAAAAAAATGTTAAAAATGTGTGATTTAAGTATTTGCAGTGCTCGGTGTAGGGGGGTAAAAATATTCAGAAAGAAGAATCTAAATGCAATCCAACGATGTGAAGGTTGATGAATGTAAAGAGGTTAAACAATTCAATCGAAAGGAGTAAGGTTATAACAGATAATAAAAAAGGAAAAATGTAAATGATATGGAGAAACTAACCCATAACTCGAAGAATGTGAGAAATGGACTGAAAATGGAAATCAAAAGGACTAAACGAACACCCATGAACCGTCTGGAATGTGATGCATAATAATGTTATATAGAACCCCTGCACTACAACTGTTTCTGTATTTGAAATCTGCTAATAAAAATTAAGTAAAAAAAAAAAAAAAAAAAAAAAAAAAACATCTGCATTACTTAGTTTACAAGAAGTCTACACAATAAGAGAGTGCAGAATAAGAATTGTTATTTTGATCAACTTTTGCCTGTTATCTCTCCTATGTTACCAACATCAATACAGCATGGAATTGTGAACAAAATCGTATCCAATGGTAGGGCTGTCACAATTATGACATAATCGTCTAATCGCAATTATTTTACATAATCACGATTATTTTTCATAATCGTCATAATCGTGAATGTTGAAAATGTTTCATATATATTTTTTTTAAGACAAAAATAGTGGAAATAGCAGATCTACAAGCTCACAACGCGTCGCATTGCGACGCGTTGTGAGCTTGTAGATCGGCTATTTCCACTATCAATGTTATTTTTTAAGTAGAAAGTTGTCAAATATGTCCATAATTTCTAATTATCTGCCATGTGCAACTTCAAAGCCTAAAAGCCAAACAGAAATGTAATTATCAACGACAAAAACACAATTAAATCGTTAATCGCAATTATTTGAGTCACAATTAATTGTCATGTAAAATGTCATATTGTGACAGCCCTATCCAATGGCAACAAAGTATTCTACGTTTTGGGTCTGAGAGGCTACATCTCATCAAATGGTGGTCCGTGGCTCAAATGAAGTCACAGGCTGTTCTTCAGTGTCTTAAAGGGGAAGACCACCCATTTTCAATATTGAACTGTGTCATTAATATACCTTAGAGGAGTTGTGTGGAAATAGAAAAAAAGTTCCCCCCCTTCTGTGTTGCCTAGAACTGGAGGATTGATTTTGGGGTTTGTATTGTAAAGTACAATGTGTGATGTCATCAAGTTGTACTTTACAATACAAACCCCAAAATCAATCCTCCAGTTCTAGGCAATACAGAAGGGGGGGAACTTTTTTTCTATTTCCACACAACTCCTCTAAGGTATATTAATGACACAGTTCAATATTGAAAATGGGTGGTCTTCCCCTTTAAAGGATGCATGTACTGTAGCTGCTGGAATGGAACCACACTGTCAGGGGCGTCACAAGGGGGGGGGGGAAGTGAGACTGAGTTACGAGGGCCCAAGGTGGAGGGGCCTTCATTATTTCACACTTCAGCTTTTGAAAAATATTCAATATATTTTTGAAAAGTTGTGAAAATATGTGCAAATCTTTGAATATATGTATTTTTTTAAGCGAACATTTGTAACTCAAATGTTGCTTCTGGGGGGTCCCTGGAACTAAATATTTTGAGATGGGGGTCCGTGGCCATATCGTTTTGGGGGTCCTTCACATGAAAAGGTTTGAGCACCACTGACATAGAAACATAGGTTTTTCAAAAAACCTTTGAAGGATTTGAAATATTCAAAGGCATTTTCACAATTTTTCAAAAATAGCAGATCTACAAGCTCGCAGCACTGTGAGCTTGTATATCTGCTATTTTTCAATAGTTAAAGCACAAAATAATGCGTAATAATGCGTTCCCAGTCTAAATGGGTTAAACCCCCTCCCCCTATGAAGAACATTCATGGGGCCCTGCAGTGAATCCTTGTACCCAGCCCAGAATTTGATGCGACACCCCTGGTCAGTGGTGGGAAAAGCAGCGTGAGCATGTAGATCTGCTATTTTCACAATTTCTGCTTCTAATATTTTACAATTTGGCCAATGTTTAATTTGGTATTAAAAGAGATATTAAAAAGTCCTTAAATTGTCACTTTAGAAATGCGCATATGCCCTCTATACACTTAAACTTTATGTTGGTTTGTTTACTTTTGAGTGATGAAACAATGTTGCACATTAAGTTAATCATCTGGGGACCCCCCAAAATAATTTGGGGACCCCTCTGGGTGTCCGACCCACAGGTTGAGAACCACTGCTGTAGATTGTAGTGAATGAGGATTCAAACCTATGACATTTTAGTCGAGGATGCTTTCTTCGGGGACACCGATAGCCCAGTGTTTAAGGCGCGTACCACACAGACAGAGAGTCCCGGGTTCGATTCCAGGCCCCAGGCGTATATGTCACTCTCTCACTCTCCCTGTTTCGTGTCTCTCTTCACTGTACTACCAAATACATTCAGAATGTGTGTGTGTGTGTGTGTGTGTGTGTGTGTGTGTGTGTGTGTGTGTGTGTGTGTGTGTGTGTGTGTGTGTGTGTGTGTGTGTGTGTGTGTGTGTGTGTGTGTGTTGTAGCTCTGCTATTTTCAGAGCAACACCCGAGCGCAACCAAACATAAAATGAGTTCTACTGTGATCTCTTGTCCATCCCTAACATTTTAGTCTAGTTTTTATTTGTTGACTAAATTGCCAATATATTTAGTCTTAGTCTTAGTCGTCATAGCTGTGAAAAAACGTAGTCGACTGACTTGTTCCGTCATAGTTTCAGTCGACAAAATGAACACTGGATGGGGCGAGTGTTGTTGATCCCCCCGCCAAGACAGACAGCTAGAGCAGAGTCGTCCGCTTCTCGCCACCATCATCATCATCATCATCACAATAGTGTCAAATTAGCGCCTCGCCTCCGTCGCCGCGGCACAGGGGAAGCCGGGGAAATGAAAGGGAATTGTGTTTATTCCCCGCCCCCACCAACACCACCAACAACGCCCCCCCCCCCCCCAACACCTCCACAACATAACCCCCCCAGTCCCTCCTGTGTCAGCCTGTCAGTCTCTCTCGTCTGACCCCGCGGGGGAGATACGGAAGGCATCCTGAGCTTCTTCCTTTTCCCCCCTCCACACATACTGCCGTTGAATCATTCATCAGCCAACTGCCTGATTCTCTCTTTTAGAAAGCCTATAACAAGGCTTCAGCTCCTGAACCAGAGAGAGAAGATGAGAGAGAGAGAAGGAGAAAGAGAGAGAGAGAGAGAGTAGAAGAAGAACGCATAAAGGCATAGCCAGCGGTGTGATGTGCCCCGCGGCTCAACTTCTCCTCCTCCTCGTGTCGTCTCTCCTCACCGTTCGTTCCCCTCGGCTCCTTCTTTCAGAGCGATGCTTCAGAGCAGGAGCTGCTTTCTCCTTCTGCTCTCTTTCTTTAAGTTAATTCAAGTTAACTGTACAAGTTAAGTGTTGAGCCAAATGTAGCAACAACAGACACTCGATGACATGAGGCGTCATGCCTCAGCGTGACATGTGACGGAGGGACGGATGGACATGATCTGCATGTTTTCATACTAAATAGAGAGCTACGGTCGCAATCATTATTATTATTGTTTTTTTCGTTATTATTTTTTTGCTAGAGAGCTCCGGGAACCTCCTCAAGGACTCCCCCTGCGTGTCTCTTCTGCCCGCCCTGGACCCCCTCCTCTGTTGTTGCTTGTTTTGTCATGTCCACAGCCGACGCAGGACGTGATGCAACGTGACAGGAGCAGCCTCCTGTTCTCTGTGGCCTTGCTGCGAGGCCAAGGCGCCATGTCCTGTTTTATCTTATCCCTTGTCTCGTTTTTCTTGCCCCCTCTCTCTCTCAGTGGTATAAAGTAACAAAGTACATTTACTCCAGTAATGTACTTAAGTATACTTTTGAGGTATTTCTACTTTACTTGAGTATTTTCAATTAGTGATGGGCAATCCCGTTCATTTCGTTCACGTTCACGGTAATGATCCGTTCAAAAGATTAGTTCAAATAATTCGTTCAAATAATTCGTTCATAGCGCGATCGTCCCGTGAAAAACACAATCGTGGGAGCGTTTTTATTACGTTGCGAGTACAGCCCGCCGTCGCGTCCTGTCTGCCGGCCGGGGCTATTAGGGGGAGGGGCGGGGGTGTGAACGAAAGTGTGAACGACCCATTTCAGGGATTTGAACGAATCGTTCACGAGTCATGCTGATGATTCGATTCTTATGAACGAATCACTCATGAACGACACATCACTATTTTCAATCACTTTTACTTCTACTCCTCTACATCTCAGAGGCAAATGTTGTATTCTTTACTCCGTTACAATTGTTTGAACACTTTGCTTACTAGTAGTTACTTTGTAGAAGTTCTGGTTCTAGTCCAGGTTTGGCCCACCTGGACTAGAACCTGGTTGCCTGGTTGTCATGTTGGGTGGTAACCCAGCTGAAGTTAGCCACACCCACAGTGTTGGGTGAATGGTAAAAGGGGAGGGGATGATTATATGATGTCACTCTATCTGTGTTTTGGATTGGCACTTTTGACCCCTCAAGGTGGCAGCCTCGAGGAAGAAACCCAAAATACAAAGGGAATACATAATTCCTCATAACAACCACACCAGGGGGTCTAATGAAATACTGTCAACCTCCTAGACACATGAAAACCAGAAAAAGTACAAAACTATGGCACCACCTCTTTAAATAGCAGATCTACAAGTAGATCGGCTATTTTTAAATGGCCGATATATATTTATAGGGCTGAAGTGGTTAATGTGTGTTTTGAAATAATGATCAAAATCTACAAAGGAACTAGTAACTAAAGCTTTCAAATGATTGCAGTGGAGTAAAAATACAATCTCTGAGTGAAGTGGAGACGGTCCTGACTGTCCCTGCACTATTGGGGGACACTAATGCAATGGACTGGTCTTTTATGTATTTATTTTCCCCAACCGGCGCTATAGTCTAGCACTTCGCCGTTTCCCATTGTGATCGCGTGATCGCTGTTGTGTATTGCGTGCTGCGCAGTGACCGTTCTGTGGATACACAGTTGCTCTCTCAGTCTCAAACCCTGAGTGCCAGACAAGCTCATACACATCAAATCATTGATCAGCTTCGGGAAAGCTTCATGAATAATTCAGCCAACAACACCCCTGGTGCCCATATGGATACGAGTGATGTCATACTGATGGCATCTGGTATAGTGATGCATTAACAGCAGTGTTACTCCCTCACAACAAGATATTCTGTATCATTTTTTGTGTCTTCTTCATCTGCATATTCTCCTGAAAGACATCACCTATTTCTTCATCATCCTCCTCTTCATCATCATCTCATGATTTTTTTTTTTTTTAAATGTTCCTGTTCTGTAGCTGTCATGGCTGCCAGTTCCCACCTGATGTCATGTGGGAGTTCAGACAGCTCCAGACCATGCTGAGTGACTGCTAGCTTGCATAACATCTTCAGGCTGGGATTTAAGTCTAGGATGTCCAGGTCAGCAGAATAATAATAAGTGAGGGTATTTTCTTTGTATCCTCCATGGATGATAATACAATCTCCCACCATGCAACAGCACATCCCAGTCATCCTACATGGGTCTTTCCCCTTGGTATCAACCTTCTTCCAGGAGAAGGTCTCTGGACTGAATTTCCACAGATCATGGAAGAACTGGTTCTCGTTGTTGCCACCAAATATGTACAGCTCTCCATTGTAGTCAAAGGCTGAATGATACATACGTTTACCTGGGATAAAGCGTCCAGAAGGCATGCTCTGGCAGCAGTTGGTCTCTGTGTCAAACACGCTGATGCTGCCCAAATCGCCCCCAAATACAAACATCTTTGTCCCAATGATGGTGGCAGAGTGACCGCATGAAGAAGGTGGTGGAGTTCCCCTGGTGTTAATTAAAGACCAGACCATTACGCTGGTGTCCAACTTGAACATGTCATTACTACTATATCCACTCAGCTGGGTGTATCCTCCATATACATACATGACCTTATTCAGGACACAGGCTGAGTGGTAGCTCCTTGCTTCTGGAATAGTCCCAGATATATTGGGTTTGAACCAGCTGTGGGTGTCGACATCAAAGGCATAAAGAACGTTGCAGTAAGGAAGGCCTCCCCATGTGTAGACAATTTCTTCTACCAGCACAGCTGTGTGGCCATAGCACCCGGAGGGAACCTCAATGGGACCTTGTCCTCTTCCATTTGTCACTGGGGGCAACTTCCTCCAACGCAAAGACAATGTGTTGAAGATGAGGACTTCAATCTGATCCCTGTTGTTCATGTAGTTGTTTCCAAATGAGTACAGCTTGTGTCTGACTACCACAGCAGCATGGTAGGAATTCTTATGTCCTCCTTTCAGATGTATGGTCCAGTGAAACATTTCACACACAAGAAACACCTTGAATCAGTGCAACTAATTTACAGGAGAAGTATTAAACAACAGTTTAGTTAGTTGGAACAATTTGTTGAATGGCACTTTGTTTATTGGATATTTACTTTTAAAGGACAATTACATTGGTCATGATGACAATGTTGATGTCATTGCGTGTCTATGCGTGATGACGTAATATTGTAGAATACCTAATGGAATATCCATCCATCCAGCTTCTCCATCCATCCCCTTTTCCTGTGGTGCTCAGCAAGGATCAATTATAGGTTTTCTATTCATATGCTTGCTATGCCCTTGGTAATATCATTTGATACAGCACCATGCTAAACCCGCTGTTGCAGCAATGTGTCCTTTTTTGAGCGGTGGTAAACCGCTCCATAGAGTGGCTGTGCGTGTGTCTGTAGCCTTTTTCCTCAGCGTTTTGCCATAGCAAAATGTGTGTACATAGCATCATGTTTGTCTAGTGATGTCATATGTCGTATGCAGGGTTTCCTGCAGCACTTTACAGGCCAGGCGCCCCGCCCGGCCAGAAAAAAACCCCGCCCCCCCAAGGGTATTAAAAAAAAAAAAAAAAAAACTTTTTGTACCTCCAGCAATGTACTAGGCATGATCGCAATCGTGAAATTGCATGTTTAACCCCCATACCAACCCTATCTTTCAAACATGGCAGCCATGTTTGTTTACATTTGAAGAAAACATAAGGGCTGGTATCTCCTGAATGCCTGAACGGATTTCCAAGCGGATTTTTTTGTTTGAAAGCTGTGAAAAGCGTGTACATGCATAGTGCATCATCTGTGCACGAATTCGTACACCAGCGTGCACACTATTTTTTTAACCCTTTGGTGGCGAACCGGCAATATAAGAGGTCCCACTTAATGGCACCGAAGAAGTTAAAGAACAACTTCTTTTTTTATGTATGTATTAATGTATGTTTTGTAGTAACAAGTAACTAAAGTTAACTTTGTAAGAGTAGAAGTAAAATATTTGGATCCCAGATGTAGTGGAGTAAATAAGTACTGAAAACAGGAAATACTCAAGTAAAGTAGAAATACCTGAAAATCTCCTTTGTACAGTATAAGTACAGTACTTAAGTAAATCTACTTAGTTACTTTACACCAATGTTTTTTTTTTTTTACTGTGCTGTAGACTTCTATTTATATGTGCTGGTTGATTAACCTGGGGGAAAAAAACAAGTTACACTGTCCTGTGAAAAACGTAGTTATTCAATGTTGAATAAATGTGGATGATAGCATGTAGTTGTGTTTTCCGTCATCATGGGCACATTCATGTGTTTTTTATAGGGCGAAAATAATAATTAATATTAAAAAGTAAGTGAATTAATTACTCGAATTAATTAATTAATTATCAAAAATTTTGCACCATGAAATCCCCCCCAAGACTTATTCCTGCAGGAATGTCTGTAGCCTTTTTCCTCAGCGTTTTGCCATAGCAAAACGTGTGTGTGTAGCATAGCCTGTACATCCTAGACTCAAATCCTAGTCTGAAGACGTTATGCAATCACGACCACCGCTCACTTCACATTGGGTGTGATATTTTATTACTGTCATGCCTGTGTGACATGATGTGCTGCATGTCTGACAATAGTTCGACCGAACAGGAGTTCGACCTATGGGGCAGTCCCCTAAAGAACGTGAATACTTTTTTCTCACCATCGCTCTCTCTCTCTCTCTCTTCTCTCTCTCAGAAGGGCCCTGTGGCGCCGGCTGTGGTGACGGCTCCCCAGCAGGCCGGGGTGGTCACGGCCCCCCAGGGCCAACAGGCCCAGGTCCCGGCTACCCCCCAACCAGCTCAGCAGCCCCAGCAGCAGACACCCACCACCACCACCACTACCACCATCACCACCCCTGGAGGTCCTGTTGTCTCCCAGGTCTGTGTCTCATCTCCTGCTCCCTCGCAGCGTCTTAACTCTGTCTCTCTGTTTCTCCGTCTCTCAGTCTCTCTGCCTCTCTGCCTCTCTGTCAATACACTGAGTCCTTTCCAAAACGTTTACTGTACATACGGAATCGTCTCAATAAATGCGTGTGGAGAGGAGAGGAGAGGTGTCATGTGTCCACATGAAACCACTGAGGGCGCATTCTCACATATAATTCGGTATACTCGGTGCAATTGGGACGGGTGAAATTGCAATCACACTGCTTCCACTTGCGGCAAGGAACCACATTAGACCACGACTGTAAACGGGACATCTATCCGCTGTGTAATAATGCCCTCTCCCCCCTGTATTTACAAATTCTTCAACCCACAACCCTTTATCGGAGCGGGACCCCGCGGTACCACCAGGACCCAACCAAACCTTGCGGCGCGGGTGGTATTTAAATACATGCAGTCGGGCACAGGCTGCGGCCAAAACAATTTATACAGCGGCAGGACTGCAAACCAGATATAGAGCTTATATACTGTATATTTGTGCAGAGGAGAACGTCTTTCTCTCTTTGAGATGAAAACTGTTACACTCCTTTCACTTGTACATATTTTGCTCTGATTGTATTGTGTTGTATTGTGTACACTTCTGCTTTGGCAATGTAAAGTGTTTTCTCATGCCAATAAAGCCCTCCTGTGCTGGAGGGAGCGGCGGTCAGAAATCATTGAGGGGACAGGCGGCCTAATGGTCAGAAATGTAAGCTGACGGTTCTTTGCCTGCCACCTGCCACAATGTTTCATTGCCTGCATTTAATGCGGATGCATTCACACCAACAGTGAACCGTATGCTGTAGTGAATCGAAACCACCATTTTTTGGGGGGATTTGCATTCGTTTGTCTTCACCCATGCCCAAATGATGCACATTTTCCGACAATAGGCTACAGGATTTGTTTTAATCGCAATAAAACATGCCTGTGTGAATGCACCCTGAGAACGCAACAAAACCAGGGATGCAAATTATCGATTGATTCATTAATCGATAGTTGATAACCTTATCGATCGATTAATCGATGAATTGATATATAAATGCATATATACATATATATATATATATACATATATATATATATATATATATATATATATATATATATATATATATATATATGGAAATAATGTAAAAATAATAATAATTATGAATGTTAATAGTTAAATGAGGTAGTTTTAGGTAATGGTCCGATGGTCATGATAGCTTCCTGTAAAGTTGAACATGGTTGTGGT
>NC_137816.1:56079645-56082145 GCF_963921795.1 Nannobrachium achirus
ATACAATTATGACAAACAACAAACAATATAACAATATAAATCAATGAAATTACAGTACATAAAGGAGATGGTGCGCTAAAGTAAACATATGGTATACAGTATATGTGTCCTACTGGTTGTCCCTTTTCTTGTGACAGGAATTGACATATTTTGCAGCTAAAACTGCACATTCTTTCATTTCTCCCAAAAGGAGTGGCAATTTCTCCCTTTCTGTCATACTTCTGAATTCTGGGCAGATTATTTCAATTTTTGGGAAGATTTCCTCCCTAATGTTTGTGTATTTCTCTCTCTCTCTCTCTCTCTCTCTCTCTCTCTCTCTCTCTCTCTCTCTCTCTCTCTCTCTCTCCTGCTCCCATGTATTATTCTGTGTGTGTGTTTGTGTGAGAGAGCAGGACTGTCACGATTATGACATTTTACATGATGATTAATTGTCCCTCAAATAATTGCGATTAATGATTTAATTGTGTTTTTGTCGTTGAGAAATGCATTCTGTCTTTTGGCTTTTAGGCTTTGAAGTTGCACGTGGCAGATATGACACATAACCTAAATATACGAAGAAATGACTGACATATTTGACAACTTTATACTTAAAAAAAGAACATTGATAGTGGAAATAGCCGATCTACAAGCTGTGACGCATTGTGAGCTTGTAGATCTGCTATTTCCACTTTTTTAAATGTTTGAAAATATATGATCATTTTTTCAACATGGAAACGAGTATGACGATTATGACAAATAATTGCGATTAGACGATTATGTAATAATTGTGAAAGGCCTAAGGGTGAGTGCGTGTGCATGTGCGTATGTGTGTGTGTGTGCGCGTGTGTGTGCGTGTGTCAAAGTTCTTTATTGAGTGAGCTTGAGGAAAATGCATGCAGGCTGAGGCTATAGCTTATAGTTACATTTAGGAGGGCTTCTATGGACATCAGTTTCCCCAGCACTCATCCATCCTAACCTGACTCAGCCAGAAGGTGGCGGTATTGAGTTCATGAGTTAAGTTCACAATACAGCTTCCATCAGGGATCGCTCAAGCCCAAACCGCTGAAGAAGGCCGTCCCTCTTTTCAACTACTTGGCAGGTGATTTGGCGGGACTGTCTTGTCTATCAGCATCTGGGCATGCTAACTCCAACCAATCATATTGATGTGTCTACATGACGTATAGTAGCTGCACCAGCAGGAAATAAAGTAAACATGCAAGGCTTGCATTATGTGGAATAGAAGTAAAAATACTGAACACTGGAAATATAGTAAAACATAAAGAGTAAAGTCAAAATACCTAAAAACCTTACTTGAAGAGGTGGTTCCATAGTTTGTGTGTGTGTCTGTTTTGTATGTGTCTATGGAATTAACACTAGTAATACTCCCTAATCGGGAGATAAGTTGGTCGCTTATCTCCACAAATAGGCCAAAAGTTTGTTTTACCAATTATCAAGACATACGGGCAGTTGACAGTTTGCCATGGTTACTCATTGAAGTTGAATCTCCATACATGGAGATAACCTACGCATCACACTAAGTCTGACCTCACCAGCCCATATTTGGGCATGAGCAACTTATGTCTCCATATATGGAGATATGATGACATCACACAGTCCTCAGCCGATGATGTGGCGTGATGTCATACAATACACAAACGAGCCCTACAGTATAAAGGGGCAATTCTTGCCAGGAAAGAAGCATTTCTTCGACTCAGACCTTATCGCCAGGGTTGGCTTATAGCAGCTGTCGGTAGGACCATATATGGATTCTGTTAGTGTGGATCTCCTAACAGGGCATCATCTGGGATACAATCCCTTTTATGCCCATATATGGAGATCCCTAACAGAATCCCTTTCATGCCCATATATGGAGATCCCTAACAGAATCCCTTTTATGCCCATATATGGAGATCCTAACAGCATCCCTTTTATGCCCATATATGGAGATCACTAACAGCTAACAGAATCCCTTTTATGCCCATATATGGAGATCCCTAACAGAATCCCTTTTATGCCCATATATGGAGATCCCTAACAGAATCCCTTTTATGCCCATATATGGAGATCCCTAACAGAATCCCTTTTATGCCCATATATTATGGAGAAATCCCTGCTCTGAGTATCTGACATCAGTGTGATGTCACCTGTTTATGCCCATATATGGAGATCCCTGCTCTGCGTATCTGGTTGCTATGGTAAACAGTTGGTTGCTAGGGTAAAAAAAACATGGTTGCTATGGTAAACAGTTGGTTGCTAGGGTAAACAGTTGGTTGCTAGGGTAAAACCATGGTTGCTAAGGTGGTTGCTAACGTACACTAACAGACCAGCAACAACAGACTGTTGCCACAGCAACGTACACAAAGGTTTGTGTACACATGTGGTGTGATGTCATACTGATGCGGAGATATGAGCAGGGCAAAGGTGTGACGTGTGACGTGTGACGGACGGACGGCCGGTGGAGGTTTTCATAGTAAACTGCTCCCTGACGGTCGCAATTACTCTAATAGACCACCGGGTGTGG